>NC_133935.1:80498872-80810747 GCF_031877795.1 Strix aluco | reverse complement strand
TGGCCCCTCCAGGATGCCCCACACTCTCAGAGTTTCTGATGCTCTCTCCTGGATCCCTCACCATCCCTGCCCAGGTAAGAACAGCCATTGACCGCTCTCATCTACCCAACCAAGCTCATGTTTCACAAGCTTTGGAAAGCTTTCTGTGACCTCTGTGACCACCAGAGATGACCATGAAGAACTGACCATGGAATATTTAAATAGAAGAAAATCTGTGTTTTTCCTGTGAAAGGGCTACTCCTCCCCACCAAAGAGGTCAAGGAAATCTTCTTGGTTCAAACCCCCCCCTCTACTCCGTCCCGTAAAACCCCACCTGGAGTACTGCACCCAGCTCTGGGGTCCCCAGTACAGGAAAGACGGACCTGCTTGAGATGGTCCAGAGGAGTGCTATGATCAGGGGACTGGAGCATCTCCCCTGTGAGAACAGGCTGAGAGAGTTGGGCTTGTTGCACCTAGAGAAGAGAAGGCTCTGGGGAGACCTTATAGTGGCCTTCCAGTATTTAAAGGGGGCTACAGAAAAGATGGGGAGGGACTCTTTATCAGGGAGTGTAGTGATAGGATGAGGGGTAACAGTTTTAAACTGAAAGAGGGTAGATTTAGATTAGATATTAGGAAGAAATTCTTTACTGTGAGGGTGGTGAGACACTGGAACAGGTTGCCCAGTGGCTTCCCCCTGCCTGGAAGTGTTCAAGGCCAGGTTGGATGGGGATTTGAGCAACCTGGGCTAGTGGAAGGTATCCCTGCCCATGGCAGGGGGGCTGGAACTAGATGGTCTTTAAGGTCCCTTCTGATTCAAACCATTCTATGATTCTATATTCCTGCTCACACTGTATAGAGACTTCCCATCTTGAAGACCTGTTGAAGCTTGGACACCTCCAATAAGAGCACAATCCCTTTATAGAAGGGCAAGGTTGGGCCACAACACCAGTCTGAGGGCAACAGCATGTGCTGGTGATGCTCAGGAAGGATGGCATTACCCAAAACAAGGTCCTGCTGAGTCCTGGCATAAGGACAATGTCTTCTTAAGGTGGTTCCTCTTCCCTGCCTTTGCCACAAACCAGTGTCAACTCTGCCAGTGTGACCTTGCCTTGGCCCCTTGTTGCAGCTCTCTCAGCCCATTGGTCTCTGAAGCTGCTTCACTCCTGCCTCACCTTCTGGCCTCTAATTGAGTCCTGTTTCTGAGTTAATCCTGAGCATGTCCAGCCTAAAGCAATATCAGATTTTGTTCTCCATCCCCCTGGCCATGTCCTACCACGGTTGAAGAAATCCCTGCAAGGTCACAGTGGTGTGTCTGCAGTCAGGCATAGCCATTTCTTTTGAAATACATGAAACTGTATCTGAAGCTCCTAATCTTTTTGGGGCTTAGAGAGGCATCTTTCTGCCATTTTAACTTTCTACTCAATCTTCATTTTGTGGGGTATTCATTTTGCAGTCTTACTGTGTTGGGGTATTAAATTCCCATTTACAGTCTATAGGAAGAGACTCTTAAATGCTCCTTTCGTAGATGATTCAGAGTAAAAGCCACTTCATTTGGTCTGCCCCAAATCTGGTGTTTATAACTGCATACACTCTGAGTACACGTCAGGGTTTTCTTCTGTGCTTATAACAAACTCATCAAATTTGTGGGAAGTCATTTTTTACTGTTCTTAGAGAATGAAATATTGTTTTTTCTTTCTCAGTCACCATGGGAAGGAGCTGAGAAGCAATTTTGGAGCTGACAACTTTTTGCAAGGCTGATCTGGAACACTAATTCAAAACTCTTAAAGTCACATTAAACATCTGATCAAAGTATTTTGGGTTCCATTATCGTGGATTTCTTAAATAGAAACAGATGGTATTTTACTGTGTGAAAGCACTGAGATTTCTTTCCTTTCAGTTTTATCTAGGGGGAATACTATTCATATGAATTCTTATGTAATTCCTAAAAAAAGCCCCCAAAGAAGTAAAAAACTAGCTTGATTCACAGAACTCTTCCTAATGAAATAACTTCTCCATCTCTGTACCACTCTTTATTGCACCTTCCAAAAGAAGCCCCTGATTCCCCGTGATTAAAACACTAGCGTGTAAACAGGTTTCATGCTATTTATATCTTTTTGGTCATCAATATTCCCCTTACAATAAAATTTGAGCAGGAAATCATGACTGTCCTTAGGCATCGCTATAGAGAGGAGACTGGAAGCAAATCCCAGTTAGCAGGGCCACACTGAAGTCCTTTCTCTTACAATTTTAATAATAACCTGAAATTATGTATAACGTGAATTCTCCCATGAAAATGATGGTGGGACTCCACCCAAAATTAAAGATCTGCCCATCTAATCAGTTGGCTGTGAAGGGGCCTAAGATCAATGTTTCTGTATTTTTCTTCTGAAAAACACTCTATTTTATCAAACAAACACAGGAGAAACATTGCTCCCTCCCCATCAGCTTTGCTTCTGCTTTATTTATTCTTTGCCCCAGAACTGCAACTCAGGAACTTTGTAAGTCTGCGGGTTTGCCTCTACCTTATTTTATGAAGAAATATTATGCTCCAGGGTTACAATGAAGACTAAGAGAGCAGTTTATGCTATTTTCTGTCCAAAGCTGCTCTCTGAGGCAATCCAGGGCAGTTCTGCATTACAGCAGATCTGAGAGGTGATTCTCCTAATGACATGACTAAAGGCAGAACTTCTTGGGTAACAAAAGTGGATTCTTAGGGTATGATTTTATGAATTGAGCAGGCAGAACTGGTTCTGTAAGACAGGATTTGTCCTGCCTGGTCTAAATCAAAATGAAAACTGAATAAATATATTTTTCTTTGCTGTATGGAATACTAACGGCTTCAGGAGTGTCAGACTGTTACCATGACTGATGTAAAGTGAATCCTGGCTCTCAGCGCTCTCCATTTCTATGAATTTTGCATAGAGGTTAAGAAAGATAATGATCTTCATAAAAGCAGCTCCCAGAATCGCTGCACAAGGCTGGGAGTTTCAGTGCCTGGAATGTGGATGAGATATCCACTGCCCTGGAGATTGCTTCCAGACCTGTGTTTCTAAGATTAGCAAGGGCTCTGCTTTCGTTTATCCTGCATAATGGTATCACGTCACTGGGGCATGTTAGCTTAATATAAATTGTGCATACATTTCTGCCCCCCAAAATGGACACATTTGCCTGGCCAAAAAATCAGAGCACTGTTAAAAATTGTAAAGCGTTTAAAATTCAGTTTTATTGTGGGGAAAGCTGCAGTTTTTTACGGTTTTGGAGAATGAGGAATTCAACCCAGAGCTGGACCTGGGACAGTTTATCTTCTCCAACATTACCCTGCTATGAATTGTGGACCATGGCTTGGGGAAATAATCTCATGTTTGGACACAATCTTAGTGAAAAAACAACAGTCTTGATATGGGCTCAATCTTTTAAATACCTTGTAGGGTCACATTTAATCCTCATTGTAACAGGTGGAAATATTCTTAGCAATGTCAGTGATTTTTAATTAACCTCTGAAACTAGCACTAGTTTGGGATGCCCCTGAGCCAGTGTATATCTACAGCACAGACACCTGCATTTCACTGAGCTGCCTAGACCATTCTAGCCATTGGAGAGAAATAGGTATCTGTTGGACGTCATTCATCCTATTTTAGTGCAGATGTCTGAAATAAGCCATGTGAATCCAAATGTGCAGCAGATGGCTCTGAAATGTTTGATATTCTAGCTGCTCCACCTTAAAAAACAGAGAGAGCTTTAGTCTATTTTTAGCAAATCAGTGTAAACGGACAAAATCCTTCGATAACTCAACATTTAACAATCATCTTGTGATTTTTTTCAATCAAAACTGAGGTTGGTACAAAACACTCATATTCTTAGCTCATTTACTAAATATGTGTTATAAACTCAGTGCTACAGTTGCATGGAGACCCCACGATCTCTCCCCTCACAGCCTTGTTGAATATTACAACAGCTTTGGTTAACACTTGCTGGTGAGAGTCCCTTCTCCATAAACTCAGTTGCCAGCTCTGCAGCAGCTCCGCAGTTGCCAGCTTTGGGGACTCCTGACACCGCTTCAGGATGTTTGGCATGACAAGCTGAATTTGTTTTAATATTGCTCTTCCTTGGGTGACACTCTGCCAAGAATTTTCCAAATCTCTGAAATGATTAAGTAGGCTTTGAGGTAAGAGTAAAATATGCATCACTTAATAAAATGCAAAATAAGAAATCAGTTGTTAGATTTAGAGTGACATATCAAAAGATAATTGATAATACACCTTATAGTTTCATCTGTGCTGGCAATGGGATGTCTGAAAGCTGGGTGGTGAATGTATTACAGATGGAGAAGGTCCTGCTCAGCTGGCCTGATCCAGGCTTACAGTCCATTAGCACAAAACCCCAAGCATATTGGGTGGCAAAAAGTGGAATCAGACTTCACAGAGGCTGCGCTACTTTTAAACCTTCAGGATTTAGGGGATTTTTGACCCTGTTGTACATCTACTGCCTCCAGATGGCTCACTTTTGGTTGATACTTTATTCGTGAAATCCCATCCACCTGGGTTTGCTGGAGACGCGCAAAGCGGTGCTGGCAGAGAGTAGCCTTTTGGGAAGCTGGATCTTCATGTCGGTGCCCATGTAGGGAGGACAAATGCAACTGGAGTAGGATGAAGCACCCAATTCATCTTACATAAGTGCCAACAAAGTGTCTATATTTTGCCTCACTATCAGGGACCCAAGCATGCGGTTGGTTCTCCTTGTTTACTTCCAAATGTTTTCCTGTGATTGATCAGATGTGTTGACTAGACAGGGAAGTGCTGTATTTGGAAAGAAACTATAGTTTACTCATTCGATATTTCTGACATAGGGCTTCTTTGCGGTTTGGCTTCACGAGTTTTTGTCTTCTGTGTTTGTATTGTGCTCAGCAAATTACAGACCTATTGTCATCAGCCTCAGGCATTAATGGATTACCTATACAACAGCAGCCTGCACACTGAGCTGGCCAGCCCATCGCCTGTGCCCCTGCCCGCAGAGGTGACATCTGTCTCTGTTCAGCTGCTTGTGACACAGCAGGAGGAGGGCTGAGTCACCTCCGTTATCCCTGCTGCTTAAATCATCTTTGCCTGCTGGGTTGTCTGGAGCATTTGGGGTCAGCTGGGTTACCTCTGTTTGGCCACTTCAGTCACCAGAAATGTATATAGGTATATGTCATATATTACATATATATACGTTAATTAAATATATGTACATTTAATTAACACTGAAGTTTAGCAGAAATAGGCTGGGAAATAAGAATAATCAGTCTGCAGGATTTGTCTCTGCATGTGGGAAAGTGACAGGGAAGCGAGTTGTCCAGCTATGGCAAAAACACCTAGTTATTATGATGGGTGAGCTGAGTCCAACCTCTC
Organism: Strix aluco; assembly: GCF_031877795.1. Classification (NCBI taxonomy): domain Eukaryota; kingdom Metazoa; phylum Chordata; class Aves; order Strigiformes; family Strigidae; genus Strix; species Strix aluco. The sequence goes on along the minus strand of NC_133935.1, from coordinate 80,805,381 downwards.
ATCAGCTTTTGAAAAGACCTGTAGTATTTTCATTACCTTGATAAATATCAAGGGTCACTTTAAATCTTAAAACAGAGATTGCTTCGACAAAGCTTTTAACTTCAGGCTGACATTTTACCTTACCTCTATGGTAAAGCACGTTTTTAGAGATTAATTCAAACAAACTATTCACTTTGCAAGGTTAATTTCAAATTCACTCGGTCTGATCTCTTGCAGGTCTGTGAGTTTCTAATGACGTTAATGTTTGTATTTTTTAAAGCCAGAGGCACTAAAGATTCACCTTGCCCTCACCTTCACTATTTCTTAGTAATATCTAGGGATGAGTTAATACATAGCTTCACAAGGGGTTTAAAAAAATCGTTCTAGCCCTCAGCGGGTAATGAAATGCAGGTAAAACAGAGGCATAGCTCTGCCATCTTTTCAGTCTGGGGTGGTGATGTGTTGGCTGTTTTGTTCCCATCCTGAGATGCCTGGTTCTCCTCTGGAGCCCTGTGAAGCTTATGCCAGGACCAGGCTCCTCGTGAGTCATCCTGTATCTCTTCTTGGGCAGGTCTAGGCTGGAATGAGCACCCATGTACCAAGGACAAGTAGACAAGAGCTCCAGCATTAGCGTTTGTGCTCCTATAGAAGCTTGGATCAAGGAGACTTGCACTCCAACTTCACTTGCTAGATACTGCACTTTTTTGGCCATAATCAGCTGGCAGACAGACCTCTCCTGTCCTAGCATAAGTCTTCCTCATCCAAGCATTTCAAAGGCTGAGTAAATACTAATTTAGGGAGAAAGAACTTGAAATAAAGAAGTATAAAGTGGCTTCCCTGAGAGAGCAGAAGCCACAGTTCAGTCTGGGGAGGAAGACCCATAAAGGCATCATTCATCTCTCGAGTCTATTGAAATCCCATCTTGAGCCTTTAACTAGAGACTAAATAAGGTGTAAGTTTCAGGTTGATGTTCTGCAAAAGAATAAATTTTATCCAGAATGAGTCAGTGGCAGTGATGCGAGTGGAAAACACGTCCCTGGAGTGCTCATTTTACCCACCAGACACAGATCTCTTGCAGGGACTCGTCCTCGCTGTGCTGCTCTACATCTTCATAACCAGTGGGGCTGGCGCATGAGCTGAATCTCTATTCGGAAAGCAGGGTTTAAAATGAACTGGAGTGCCTCACAGACTTTTAATTCAAAATATTTTCTTTCAAGCGCGTTTGTAGAGAAAGGGGGCATTGGGAAAGGTGTTGGGGAAAATGCATCTTTGGGTAAGGTAATAAGTTAAGCAGCATTTTAAAGAGGGGGAAAAATCAGACACCAAGAAAAGTGGTAAAGAGGAAAGCAAATCCATGAGGGAACAATTAATAAAGTACCAAAATCACATTTACAACTTTTCTACTTAGAAAAAGTAGAGCCACTTAAGCACTAGTATGTTAATACAGTAGGCTATTTATAGTGCAATAAATCACTTCACCCCTTAAATTGCAAATTTACATTTGTGTATTTTGAAGGCTGTAGTGTATTACCAAATTTAAAGGTGCTGACAGAGCAATTGGTATTTTGTGGAGCAAATCCAACTGAGATTTTTTGTCAAAACAACATCATCCTGAGGGAGCTGGAGAAGTAAACATGTGCAGCCAAAGGTATATTACCCATTCAAGTACTGCCATATTCCCTTGAGTGAAACAGCTTACACTCCTAAAGATGCTGTAATACTCTTTAATCTATAGGACTCAGAGCACCTGCTTAAGAGACAATTCACCCCAAAACCACATGTGGAGCAACCAAGGCTGACTCTGAGGCAGCTCCTGAAGGTGGGGACAGGGCTGCTGTGGTATGTACATGTCTGCTCCCTCCTCCTGTGGAGAACCATGCAAAGCCCAGCTATCTTCCAGATCTGTGCACCCTTTCCCCCAGATGAGTGGTCCTCTCTCTTGCAAAGGGGTGAAAGGCCCCAAGCTGCGGGGCTGCTCCTCTGCTGGGTTTGGCCCCAAACCTCCCTCTTTCCCTGAAGATCAATAGAGAGCTGGGTTGAATGAATGAAAAAGTGTGGGAGTTTCAGGAGAGGAAGGCTGGAAACTCAGCAAGGCAGGCAAAGAGTTTATGCAATCTTTATTTTTGAGCATGCAGGCATCTGCCTGTGGCACCTGAACGGCTGCAGAAATTGTTTTCAGAAATTAGACATAACTGAGCCCAATCCACTGGGTAAATACTCTGTGACTCATAGAGAGCTGAACTACAGAAAACCCAAATGGTGACTGTCAGTGTTAGGACAAAATAACTTCTCAAATACATGATGCATGTGACAGTTAGATGTGCTCATCTAATTGCAATAACCGACAGAGAAGAAGAGGTTGTTACGAAGGTTTTGCATTAGCACACACGTTTGATGGTATTTATTGCTTCCGGGACTGGTGATGATGGAGGCGAAAGCTTTCCAGATGCTGAGAGAGCTGCTAACAGCACTGTGCATTTTAAACTTCCCCTGTCATAGCTGCAAAACCATCTAACACCACATGCTCTGCTTTAACTTATGCAGGTCCTTACCCGCAGGAGCATACTTCTGCAGCATTGGGAGTCAGGTACAACATGTGTGGCTACAGCCTCCTTAGAGCTGAAGCCTCACAAATATAGATGAGACTTTATATTGACTTGTAGGTCAGCCTGTCAGGATGGATCAGGCTGCTTGGTCACAGCTTCACCTTGGAGTGACCTTGAAAGGACCGACTTCATCCGCATGCTCGCATAGGGGCAGCGCAATTTCAGAGTCATGTATGTGAGATCAGAGTCAGTCTTCTCACATGATGAATTACCTTCTACTAAGATGACTTTGTTACAATCTCTGACATTTAGTTGGGTGCTTTGTATTTGGAAAAACTGGGTTTTGAAAGTTTACAAAGGCTCTGCCAGGAACAGAAAATCAATACTGTTAATACTGAGTTACAGTCGTTTGCCGCCATTGTGTGTGTCAACACTACCGGCAGTGTCAGCTCAATTAATTTTGCTGCCAACCATAGCAACAATATGGTAATAAAATACACCATATCTACAAAAGTTCCTGTTTATCAAACAGGTGGGACTTTCAAAGCATTTTAATGTTGGCTCAATATGGCTCCCACTGATTTCCCTGGGAGACCCTGGCATTGCTTTCTTTGAAGCTTTTGAAGAGTGAGGAGAAGTTGTCATTGATTCAGGGAAAGCAGAAAGACCTTTGAGAAGACCCTTGAAAACGCAGCCTTTTAATCATAAAAGCCTTCATTAAGATCAAGCTGGTCAATAGAAAATATGAGCCCCTTTTACCTTTCAGGGGACACTATCATAGAATCATAGAATGGTTTGGGTTGGAAGTGACCTTTAAAGGTCGTCTAGTCCAACTATGAAAGTCTTGTGTCATTTTGATTTTTATTTTTCTGGAGAAGCAAGATGCTTCTGGTGGGATGGATGGGAGAGGGAATTCTCTCCACCACACCGTGGGATAGTGGCCCCTGACACTTTGGTGATGGTGCGAGGGACAAATGGTGGCTGGAGAAGGTGCGTAATGTAGGGACCCTTTGGGCAGGGATACAGCACTGCATGGGGGCCACTCTGCCTTCTGCTCTTTCCCAGAGCCAAGATGTGCATCTGCAGAGCCCTCACTAACCTACAGTGAAAATGATCAGCCTCAATATGCCCGGCATCACTATAGAAATGAATACAGGATTAGCCCAAATAACCTTTCTTTACTGCAGAAAGCTATTTATTCAGTGTTATTCATCCTAACGTAGTTCACACACCAAATCAACATAGCCAGAGGATATAGATTTTAGCCTTCTAATAGTTTGCACGTAGTGCTCTATAATTGAGCTATGTTACTTTTCAGATTGCTCACCCAACCCCCCCATACGGCGTGTCCTCTTTAGACATAACCATGTCATGATGTGTCCCTGACAGTCATCTCACAAGGCTCAGTTTTGCATACAAAAATCAAGGGAATCATCATCACTCAACACACTCTTGCTACCCGATAGCAGATAAATAGGTCTGCTGGGAAAAGGCGTCTGTGGATGAATGGCTAGGAAACTCTAATAGCAACAGTAAAAGGCTTCGGATGCTGATCCTGCTGTCTATCATCAGTTATCTTGGAAATATTTACCACTGCTGTTCCTTGCTCAAAACAAACATGCTAACTGATTTTAACGCAGTGAGCACTGCTTTTATTCTATATGCATTGGGGGCGGAGGGGGAAATAATCTGGTCTATACATTTTAAAACTGAAAATGAATATTTTCCCCTTAGTCTAGAAAGCAAAAAAGGAGCTGTCAAATCATGTGGCTATCTCAAAAGCAGAGAAATTCTTCTCTTATTGCTGAATTTCTGGTGATTCAGATCCAAGCAAGGCAGCTTACCTCTCTAACCTCTCTTCTCCAGGTCTGTAGAGTAAAATGGTGCAGGAGTGCTTTGGGTCTTTTATGTCCAACCTTGGCACAGCTAATATTAAATTGTATGTATTCAAGGAGCTCTTCTAGTGCCAAGCCATGAGCAAGATTTACAGGAGAATTCAGCTACAGTCACAATGAGAGAAAGGATGAACAAAGAGATCACAACTGGAAGGCTCATAGAGGTTTAAAGGGGATCCAAAAGATGAAGGTTGCTAGAAAAGCAAAATACAGGCACTCTAAACATCTCCAGGGAGAAGAGTGAAAATACAGCATTCAGGTACAAGGGTATTAAGAAGGGAGGAAAAGGGATAAATGCTGACTGTTACGTATAGGAGTGAGAATTACAAAAGGCAGTACAAGCTGATCCTGGCTTTTCTCTAGCCAGGAAGCCTTTTTTTCCAGGGCTTTGCAGGTGTGGGTTTACATAAGGAGGCTACAGCTACGTGATGAAGCCTGCACCACAACATCATGTAGCCCAGCAACCACTGTCCCAGGTCCGTTCCACCGTGCTGTACTCTGGTTTGGATGCAAATGGGGCTGTAGAGTTTACTCTATAGACCAGTCAGACATTTACCACTTAATACGCACCTAAAGCTGGAGGACATGAACCTCATCTAAAGAGGACGATAGGCAGCAGAAGATTACCGAGGGTGGACTTCATTTGACCATGTGTAGGTGTCCATATCTGAGCTACCTAAGCAGTTAATGGAGAGAAAAGACATTCAGCTCCTCCTAAAATAGGTGATTAAAATGTCTGATGAGTGCTACCATCGCTTTCAGCTTTGGACACTTCTGGGTACCCTTTAAAAAGGGTATCATCTGATGTGTTTATAACTTCTTTTTTAGGAGAGGGTGAATGGTGCTCCCAAGGTACCCCAAGCTGTGGGTGATAAAATTAAGTGAGATGAATTCCAGCATCAGACTCTTCCATGGGCTACAGAAGAGCCTTAGAGAGATCCCACTGCAAATGTTATTCGTTTATTATAGTGACTGCTTGGCCTCTGTCCTGACATGTCAGCTTTCTCTGCATGGTTCTCCAGCCTATCCTAGCATGGATTCATGATGGTCCTTCAATGACTTGAAAGCAAAAGTGATGTCTAAGTAGGTCAGAGCTGCACCAGAGGCACAGGTATAAAACATTTTTTTACTGTTGCTATGTATCTTGAATTTCCAAAGAGCTTGAAGAGTCCGGGAATCCAAAAGTAAGAACATGTGCATGAGCAAGAGCATATTAAGGCTATCTTGAACCACACTTAGCAAAGCACCAGCATGACACGACATCTTGAAAGAGTGTTAATTTTTATCTCAGATAAAGTATACCCTCATGGAGAGTGCACAGATGACCAAGTTATATGGGGAAATATATGGTCCATAAGAAAAAGGAGATGTCTGAGCAAAACAGAGCCCACAGATAGATGTGTTAGCAAATTAAAAGAACATGCTACCTTCTGTGAGAAAACCAGTTACCCTTGTAGAGGGATTGTGTAATTTAACCACATGGAGAGTCACCAGTGTTGGAAAATGAGTTCCAGTGAATAAACTCCATAGAATTGCTTTGTATTTATTACTTTTTCCAAAAGCTGCAGTGAAATGCAAGGGCAGGCAAGGTCTTTAAGGAGTTTTCATCAGAAGCAGGTAGAGCAAAAAAGGGTTAATAGTTTCATTTACTCTATGATGTATTCCCACGCAAGCCAATGTCAGCCTACAGGTCTGACTAATCCCAAGTGTAGTTACTAATTGCTGTCATCCAAACAGTAGTTGGCAGACATTTAATTTTCCCTTTCACTTGGTGTCATTCACATTAGCGACATATGGGTGTGTCCCTGCCACAGCTAAATGGCTACTGGAGAAACCTATGGCTTGAGCTCTGCAAACATGAAAGTCCATGATTAACTTTAAGCATCTCGCTGATGTCAGGAAGAACCATTTACAGACCAGGATCCCAAATGCTTGAAAGCTGCTGGGTTTTTCTAGGCACAGTTATGGCAACAGTACAAAGGCACACTTTTTAAGAGCATCGTTAACTTATGCCAGACTAACGGAGAGGCACAATAAAACAGTTCTGGAGATGCCGCTTGAAACACATCTCACAGTTGTTGCAGTATAAATTATTACTTACTACTTAGCTTTCTTCCTTTCTTTTGGTACTTCAACATAGTAGAGCAGCGCAACTGTTTTTAACTCAGGTTGCATGATTCTTCTGAATTACTTTTGTATCCTCTCGCTTGACTCAAAATATTAGGTCGAAATTTCAGATACAGGTCTCAAAACTCCCAGTTTCACTGCCTGCTACCTGCTTTTACTAGATTTAAAAATCCTTTCACTTTGCTGCCTTATATATACGTGTTACTTTTTTTTTGGTGTTAAAGTTACATGATGCTTCCCAAATCCAGCACTGCTTTCCTCTACCTCATTTGTTCATGTCTGTCTAAGCTGATTAATTTTTTAAATAGTATATTTTTTCTGCTGGCCACATGCTTACTATGCACTGCAGAATTTTTGCCATGCTGCCTTCAGGTAAGATTTGCGGGATTTAATATTACAGACATTTTAGATCCTGTTCAAATAGTACAGCAACCGAAGTGACAACATTGCTTTTAAAGCTCAAGAAATTTCTGGACCTTCATTCAGTTGAAAACATAAAACAAGACAAAAAAATCTCAGATCTTAGTGATTTTTCTTGCTAGGAAGACAGCAAGTCCCACAGAGGACAGTAAATAATTTTTGGTAACATACAGTGAGCACTGAAGATGAGTATCTTTTTTATTATTATTATATTTGTATTTTATTCGTTGAGTTCTTCCCATTCTGAGTTTTAAAATTAAATAATTTAGTGAAACAAAAGGATGACAGAGCAGCTGACACAGCACACTCTGGCACTCCCTTTACTCACCCATCCCTATGCTGTACAGGAGGGCTGCTCACTTCAACTGACTCTAGCTGTTGTTGTATTAGTGGCACCGTTGACTTCCTGAGAGTCCCTGGGAGTCAGCAGTACACTGGGGGCAGCAACCCTCACATTGCAGAAAGCAGCCCCCGCCAGGTCTGCTTCCCACCCTGAGTTTTTATTCAAGGCCAACAACTTGAACAAGAAGTGCACTTTTCTGGAAGTTCACCCTATATCCATTTTCCTTGTCTGAAAGACATGCTGAATCCAACCAATATCATTTTCTCCTGTGTATTTTCAGGGTGAGTCCCTTGCTGATGTCTAGGAGTGCCTGCTTGTGTGTTTTATTTTAGCAAATGTAGAGAGAACCGCTGCTCCAGCTGAAATCAGTGTTCCTCAGACACTGGATTTTATCCCACAGTTAAGGTGAGCAATGAGTCTTTGGGACCGACTTTGTGATCTGTCTGGTCCAGGAGAACAAAACATAAAGCAGCATCACAGTTTCTATCCTGTTCTTCCCTTCTTCTGGAAAGATAATTTGACTTTTTCATGTAACAGTTCACACAAGCTGCTTCATCTGGCACCCTGGTGAGGGATGGGGACCATCAGTGGAACAACCAATAACCCATTTTCTTTCCTCCAGCTGGAGCTAAAAGCAGAACAAGGCTCGGTGTGAGAACAAAGGGAAAATTCAAACTTGTCTCCGTTAGCAGAGTGTCACAGAGCTCCCTCCAGACTGCTCCAGCAAGGTCCTCAAATAACATAAAATGAGCGAATTAAACCATTTTTCTGTTAGCGTACAGTCACAGCGATGACACCAGCCTGGGATGGTGAGAGGGGTTACACAGCGCAGGAAAAGATCTGACTTTATCCTCATACTCCTCATCTCTTTTCGAGAGATGAATAAAGGCTGAGTCAAACCTGGATCATGGTGAGCAGGAACTGCAGTAAAATTGCCAAAAAAAAAAAAAAAAAAGGTCACTCCACAAATTAGAAGTGAAAAATAAAGGGCTAGGTATTGGAATTCGAAAAGGTAGATCAATGGGGACAGGAACATACTGTGCTAGCAATGAGGAGCGCTGTGTCTCTGCTGGGTTTTGTTGGCTAGATAAGAGGAGGTAGAAAAGAAGGAAGAGTCAGGAGGGAGCAGGGAAGTGAGCAGGGTTGGCAGAGATGCCGGGGAGGCAGAGGACCGGCAGTGCCTGAGGAAGTACAACACTTCCCTAGGAATGAGTAGCTGGGCATTGCTGGGGAAGAGGAGTCAAAATCCGGGCTGAAAGGCAACCACTGAGGGAGAAGTCTGCATAATTCCGGGATAATGATAATTTGGGTCAGGCCACGAAGAAGCTGCTCTCCCACCCCACGGAGGAGGGCCGCTGTCATGCTCTGGCGAGGAGGCGAGCGGTGCCCCGCGCGTCCCAGCCGGCGGGGTCCCACCTTAAGGGGGGACAGGGACATCCTGAGCGCGGGAGGGGCAGGGAGAGGGGTGCAAGCCCCCCGCATCGCCTGGCGCTGCCGCGCACAAGGACGGTGCCAGCCGCCCAGCGAGGGGGGACGGGGGCTGCGGGCCAGGGGGATTTCACCGCTCCCACCCCAGAGCCTTTTAGGGCCGTGTGTGTGTGTGTGTGTGTGTCCAACCGGGGCGTGCTGTCGCGCTCCCCCAGCAGGGCCGGAGCTGCCGGGCGGTGCCTGCGGGGTTTCACCCCCCCCCGGTGCTGCTCCTACCCCCAGAGCCTTTGGGGCTGGGGAGATGCAACCGGGAGGGTACCGCCGCGCTCCCGCTTGCCACGCCGGGGCTGGACGAGCCTCGGCAGCGTGCGCCTGCGCTGCCTGCCTGCCTGCCTGCCTGCCTGCCTGCCTCCCTCCTCCTCCTCCTCCTCCTCCTCCCCCTCCCCCTCCCAGCCCCTCCTCCCGGCTTTGGCGGAGCCGGCTGCCGGGAGCGGGCGGCCGGCGGGGCCGCTGCCGTCCGTGCCAGCCGCGGGGTTATGCCCGGCGGCAGGCGGGGCGCAGGGCCAGGGCCAGGGCCAGCCCGACCCGCCGGCCGCGGCCGGGGCAGGGAGGTCTCCGGCAGGAGCAGGGGGCGGTGATTCCCCCACCCCCCCGCCACCTCCCACCCCCCCGCCCCCGGGAGCGGCGCGGGGAAGGGGTGCGCGGGCGCTCCGCGGCGGGGGAGGAGGAGGATGAGGAGGATGAAGATGCGGCGGGCCGGCGCGGAGCGGGGGTACCCGGGCAGCGCCTGGGTGTGCTGCTGGCTGCTGGGCTGGCAGGCGGCCGCCCTGCAGCTGCCGCCCTGCGAAGAGGTGAGATTTTCTTCCTCCTCCTCCTCCTCTGGGGTTTTCCCCATCCATAGGGGCGGGGGGGGAGGGGGGATGAACCGGCTCGGGGGGAGGGTGGTACCCCGGGAGGGGGGGTGTTGCTGGTTGTTGCTGCTCCCCCGGGGCTGTCCGTGGGACGATAGAGGGGTCGGACCCACGGAGAAGGTCCCTCCGCCGCGGTGCTGCTGGGGGCTCTGCGGGGCGGCCGAGGCCCCCCGTATCACGCGTGGAGCGGCCCCTTTAGCCGTCGGTCGCGAAGCCCCCCTCCCCTCCACCCCCCCGGTTGTTGCGGCTCCCTCCGGTGGGTGGAAATAGCAGAGCCCCCCCTCCCAACGAGGGGGACTCGGCTGGCTCCGCTGCTTTTCTAAATACCGTGTTAAATCAGTGCAAAAGCAGGAGAGAAAGGAGATGGTGTGGTGGGGCTGTCCCGACCCCCCAGTGTCAGCCCGGGGTGTCCTAGGCTGAGCCGAGCGTGTGACATGGGGAGAGAAACTTTCTGCCTCTCTGCTACTATAAAAACCCGAAACGGGAGGGACTCGGTGTCTTCGGAGCAGGGACCACTCTGCAGGGCTGTGCAGGATGCGGGAGCTGAGGCTGCCGGACAGAGATGCTCAGCCCTGGGTGGCCCAGAAGGAGCCCCGATGGAGGGGACCAAGGCTGAGCCTCTGCTCCAGGGTTCCCATCCTCACTCCTGCATGCAGGGAGATCCTCTCTGCTACTTTTAAAGAGCAAGTGGGTCTTTCCTGTGTTTTAAATCTAGATGTAGGGGTGAGGAGGTTAGATACCACCTTCCTAAACAGGTCGCGGTGGCAGGGGCTCTGTTCTAGCAAGCACAAACCTGTGAGTGTGCAGTGGTCAGTCCCTTTCTCGCACTCCTCTGAGCATGCTCTGGGAACAGAGCTTCCTCACCTCTCCTACTGCAGTTGCACTCTTTAGCAAGAAATACTTTGTATAGCCTCAGACTGGATTGGGGGTGGGTGACTGCAGCCCGGTCAGAGGACTGGTGAAGGGTCCTGATCCAGGCTTGGGGGCTGTTGCAGTGTGGGACCTCCTCAGCTGGGGGTGCAGAAGCTCCCTGCAGTGAAAGAGGCTGCTGCTGACCCGGGGAATATTCCCTCTTTGGCTATTGGATCTACTTTTTTTCTTCCAAGTAGCAGAGCCTCAGCGGGAGAGCTCAGTGCTAGTCTAGCATGGGAAATCTTGCAGCAGGGGGACGTGTGGGATACCCAAATCAATGATTGTTTTGGTCATGTTTCTCCTAAATGTTGGTCATTCTCAGCGAGGGGGATTTATGTAGCCACCTGCTTTGAATTACCTGTCTCCCTTGTCAGCCAGTGAAGGCAAACAGGCCCTTCTAGAGCTGATCTCGTCCTAAAGTCTTTACTTAAAAAAACGAACCTCTGCAGATGGTTAAAGGTGACAGCTGAATCTCAGCAGAGGTAGCAAAGATGTAGAGCTGGTATTTGGAACATTACACATCAGGCTTTAGGTGTGCAAATTCTCTCCTGAGCCCCACTTCTGGGCCCCCTTGGATCTGTACCTGAATGATTTTGCTTTCTTTTCAGAAGGTTGGACTGTGTTATTTTGCTTTAGTTTCACTTGAATACTCTTTGAGACAGAGACATCCCTCACATACATGGTTAAAAAGCTGTATGTCACTTGTGCTGGTGTATGTGTACAGCCATGCAACCATATGTCCCAAGGAATATAAATACAAACATGTCTGGATGGAGAAGGGGAAAAAAAAAGCTTGCAAAGCACCAGTGTATCAGATCAGAAGATTTACAAAAGGGAAGAACAAAAGTTAATAGTTATGTAAAACATGTCTAATACCTGGCTGTTATGTGTTGGTCTCAAAACTTTGCCATTTGCCCTAATTCAGCCTAATTCGAGTGATCTGGGTGTATTGCCATTAAAATCACAGCAGCTCCTGTTGTGATTGACTCTGGTTTGGGCAGACTTAGGGATGAAGTCACACAATGAGAAAGCACAGCCTGTTAGAGGGTATTGCAGTCCTTTGAAGACTTGGTAAGGGTCTTATTGTTTTATAACCAAAAGGCTTGAGAAGGACAAGGAATGCACTGGCAGGTAGTTAATTTTGAATCTATAGGGGATCTTTCCTTTAGCTGCATTTAGCTCCCTCCCCCTTCCTTGACAGCAGTTTTTCTGTTTCCTCACTGTTACGAGAAATACAGATATCTGCCAGTTTGTGGGATTCCTGTGCTGGTACAGCATTTGGAGCAGTGGGATCTCTGGCTATGCCTGAGGCTCCGTGGTGCTCTGATTACGTAGATAGTAAAAATAATAATGTATAACAGTGTCACTTTCCAGAAACCTTTTTGTCATTGGCTTCTTTCATCGGGGACTGTAGTAGTTCAGCACACTGGATTTAGGAAAGGTGTGTTTGTGCTGCAAACCAAACATACAAGCAGCTTGAATGAATGTTCCCATGAGTTTTTGGAGTAAATTGACATAGCCATAAGCTATATAACAGCGTTCAGTCTGTGCTGTGATGCCCATTCACATCACGAGCTTTCCCTGAGCTCTCTGATGCCAACAGCTAGTCTGAAGGTGAGTTAGGTGCACCTCCAAGAGGTGGAGGCAGGCTCGGCTTGGATGGCTGGGGTACCTCTGAGGTGCAGAAGCTGGGGAGACCCACTGCTGTATCCTGTGCTGCTGGCGACTTGGTAACTTGTATTAGGACGGTGATAGAAGAATAACTGCTTGGTGAACTCTTTCTGCCTAAGCCAACGATGAATGGGATACTAATGCAAATGTTTCATGTGCTGCATGAGACTTCGAATGGAGTTGACACCCATGTTTTTCACTGTTATTAAATGCACATTCAGCTATTATGATGAAAATGATGAGATAATTGTGTCCATCCCCCTGCCACTGCAGAAAGCATCTTCACTACATCTTAATTTTCCAGTGATTGGTGTTTTTTCTAGACTTTACAAGTGAATGAGTCTTCTTCAGCTTCCCCTTAGAGATTTGCCCAAATCTGAACAGATTTTGCTTTTAGGATGTTTTAACTGATATCAGCCTAAATGCATCTTTTCTTCATTTCATTATTCTTTCTCTATGCTGTTTTTGCAAGCATGACAAAAAATAATGGACGGACTCTTCTTACATCCCATTCAGACAAATTGTTTGCAAAGAGAGATACAGAATATCTGAGCTGCTGGCAAAAATGTTTTATTTCATCTACCCTGTTGAACTCTCAGTTACTATGCAGATTGAGAGCAAACACATGTTTTTGATACAGATAATAAATGTGATTCTGCTATGTTGAATGGTTTACCTGCTGTTTCAGTAGGCAGGTAAACCAAATATAGAATTATAAAGTGACTAAGTGAATGAAAGGATAATGCTAAATGTCTTCTATAAGGGAAAGTGTTTTTATACTAGTGTGCTGGAATACTTCTGGAGGAGATAAAAATGATAGAAGTAATTTATTTGGATGATGGAAAAATCTTTTATAAATTCACTTGCAAGACAAAGCCAAGGAAGTCTTAAAGAGGGAGGGGAAGTGTGAACTTGAAATTGGGTCAAGTACAGTGGATTAAGGGTGTTGAAATAATGTCAATTTTAACGATGAGAAAAGGTTAAAAAATGGGGTGTGTCTAAGTTAAGTGTGAAGTATTTTAAGTATGTTAGTATATTAAATCAAGATACTAGGTACTGAGCTAAGCAGCCTGGGAAGCAAGGTGAAGTTCTGTCTTCTCATGTAAAGGATGGAGAGGAGACATGTGTCAGTCTTGGAAGGATGTTACATAACAAAGCTAGATAAAAGTCACTGTGCTTGTCACCAAATATACATGGCAGGAATAACAGGGATGTCTGCTGGAAGGAATCTGAGTATCTTATACACTCTTATGTTGTAAGTGAACTGTACCTGCTTGGGAAAAGGGCTGGGGTCATTGTGGATGACTCTGTAGGGACAGCCCATGTGCTCATAGTGAAGTAAGTTGGAGAGATGATAAAAAAGCAGAATAAAGCATGTAAGAATGTTTTTGTGCCTTATCATTAGTGCTCAGAAACTGTGAATGTTGTGTTTGTTCTTTAACTTGTTAATAAGGATACAGTGATCACAGCAGAGGCTGATACTGTCTAAGTAAGAACGGAATAACTTGAGGGAGAAAGAGAAGGAAGAACATGCATTAATGCATGGGATAGAGAAAATTAATGAGATGCAAATCTTTAGGACAAGGTAGAAAGAAAAAGGCTTTCTGTGCACTTGAAAGGCTAAATGTTATTACTCTTAAATGGTAATACTTTTTTCTTTTCATGTAACTGTAAACAACCTCTGAGACTTCGTGATCTCTGGGATTCATTTAGACTCTGTTGGCCTTAAAACCTCTGAAGGGATTAGCTCATTGCTAAACATTTAGGAAGGAGTTCTCCTTCTAAGTCAGTTCCCTCGCTGTCCCTTATTGGTGCCCTTGTCCCTTTCTCTGAAGCATCTTCACTGGCTATAGCAAAACAGGATCTACCTGTGTCGGCTGCTGGGGTGATCCATTGTTCTATTCCCTGATTTCTAAACACCCTGAAAGATCCTAGACTCTGAATTTATGAACAGATCATAGTCAGCAGAAGAGGCTGTGGAAAGATTCCTAGACCTAGATCATCTTATTTTTATCACCTCCTATGCAGACTTGTGTCTTTGAGGTGAAAAGAGAAATGTATGGCTTCCATTTGCCACTGTGATGGACGGTCTTAAAGATGAAGAAAGAAGAGGAAAAAAACCATGCTATAAAATTGCTGACAATAAAGTCAATGGAGTGGAAACTGGTGCACAAAAGGTGAGAAGACAGATGCTGAGACACAGGTACTGCAGCAGAAAGCATCGCCACCGCAGCACGTAGACAGACCAAGGTGAGAGGTGGGGGGAAGCACAGGAGAAACCAGCGAGGTGTCAGAATTTGAAACCTGAGAAGGAGGACAGATACTGGTATAAAAAATGGAAAGTGAGCCATGGTTGTAATGGTGCAAGAATAAGAAAATTAGGCACAGTGAAAACTCCTATAACAGACCATAAATTCGAAAGACTACATTTCTTCCACTATCAAACAGCACTTGATCATTCAGGATGAGTATTTATCATCTATAAAAAAGCCCATGATTTTATTTTCTTCCTTTCCCCCCGCCTTTGTTCCTCATAGCTTGTGTAGATTTAGAGAGGGCGAGTGAGGACAGAAGCTGTGCTGGGATTCCTGGCGCATCCATGCATGGTACCAGTGGGGGACCATCAGTGAGCCAGGTGCTGGGATGGGTGTATGCAGTGATTTGGGTTGTCAGCTGCCTCCTCCAGGCCACGTTTGGCTGGGAAGGCTTTAGCAGTACTGTGCATTATTTTATGCTGGCTGATGACCTGGGTCAGAAATGCTGGAATTGCTTGAAGGGAAACCCTTGCCTGCAAGTCTGACCCTATGCTCAACGAAGACATTGGCAGGGCTCCCATTGACTGCGATGATTGCGGGTCAGAGCCAGGGGTTATCAGGACTTGCAGGGCTCACTCTGTGGGCATCAGGGAGATGCCACCAGAAGCAGACTTCCCCCATGTCGTTTGTGTAAGTTGCTATTGACATCTGCTGAAGGAAGCAGTAAGCACCAATTAAGTAGAAAAAATTAAAAAAAACGTGGAGAACAGATAAGGGTTGGAAACAAGTAAGGCAGCCTTGAACCCCTCATGCTTGAGATAGGAAAGCCGCAGTGTTTGGGAACAGGTCAGGAGACAGGTCCCACGTGTCTCCCAGACATTGCCAAGGTCCTTCTAGGGGCTGCTATGGCAAAAGTCCTGTGCAGGTATCCAGCATGGCTGTGTCTTTCCTAACTCTTACGTCTACTTGGGAAAGAGTGTCCCTCCCACTCCCCCTTGGTAATATTTTAGCTGTTGTGCCTGACCTGAAAATCTGTTTAGGTTTGGTTGATGGTAGTGGAAACATTTTGGTTTTCAGTCTTTTGAAAGAGAAAATCTCTGGCTTTCAAGAAGAGGAATAATTAAAACCCCTTTTCATGACAGCCTCCTTTTTTTTTTTTTTTTTTTTTATTAAAAAAAGCAACAACTTTCAATTACAAAACATTAGCCAAATCTAATAATGGCCTTGTTTCACAAGCATTGTGATGCTCACTTTTATAAATAGTGCCAGACAGTAATCGCTGTATACTTGGGACAAGGGCTCACAGCTGGTTTAAGATGATCTAGGACGACACGTGCAGCCGAGCTGCTGGCTCCCCTGTGTTGGTGCTGGTGATCCTGTCACTGTGTGCTGAGTCAGAGTAAACACTGATTTGGCTGAAAACTAACCTGACAAAAAAAAAAAAGAAAAAAAAAAGAAAAAAAGGAAAGGTTGAGTGTTTAGCTGGGTGAGTGGCAAAGATGACTTGGTGTTTAGTCTCTGGGAGGCTAGAAGTAGGCTTTGGGACCCACCAGGCACAAGGCTGGTCCATTATTAGTTTATTTCTAGAACATAAAATTTTGGTCAGATGGAGCTAACCTGGATTTACACTGAGATAATGGCAAGGGGATTGTATTTCCTGATGTAGGAAGAGCAAAATAAGAGATGTGTTAGTTAAAGGTGTGAAAGAACTGGATTGTTTCTCTGTTGTGGAGGTCTGTGCTCTGGCTTCAGAGATGCAAGTGCTGTCTCTGCAGGGAAAGGTATTTGCTGGCTGTAAGGTAAGTTTTCAATGAGAAAAAAAAGATTCAGATGACGGGCTATTCCCAACTAGAAAATTTCTTTGACAGAGAATTTTTACTGCTAAAAAGAGAGGGCAAATCACTCATCTTATTTTCCTTGCTGATATGGCATTAACCTCTCTTTATCTGTTAGTGTTTTATGGCCAAGAAATACAACATATAACAGAGATGGTTTATGGTGATACTTGAAGATTGTTGGAGAGCATCTATAAAAAATGGTAGGAACTGTATTGCTTGGTGGTGAAAATGCTGGGAAACTCAATTTTCATTTGTTTAGATTTTGTTCCACCTTAGGGGTGCAAATATTTTCCAGAGATAATCCACAGGAAAGTGGCTCAGGGTGTTTGGGGTTGGGTAAAAGGACATGCCCACCCTGCCGAGTACAGGAGCATCAGGGGAAGAGATTCACATAAACAAGGTGAGCCAGTCCATGAAAAAATGTTTCACAGAAAAGAGTGGTCAGCCAGTGGAATAGGCTGCCCAGGGAGGGGGTGGAGTCACCATCCCTGGATGTGTTTAAGGGTCGTTTGGATGTGATGTTGGGGGGATATGGTGTAGGGGAGAACTTTGTAGAGTAGGGCTGATGGCTGGACTCGATGATCCCAAGGGTCTTTTCCAACGTGAATGATTCTGTGATTCTGTGACACTGGACAGATCTGTGGCCCCCTTCTAGTTACCAGGGTAGACACAGCCAAAAGAGCTATTTTCTATATAATAATTACCAGGGTGAGTTACTAATGCTAATCTTACAATCCAATTTGATGAAAAACCCCTGCTTTGGGGAAAGGGTGAACTTTCCCTCTGAGGTTGGAACTGACCTGAACATGCTTAGAGGTATTTTTGATGTAATGAATATGGTCAGAAAATTGAAATGCATCAGATAACCAAGCTAGAGGAAGAAGTGATGGGGAGTGCAAGACCTGAAGATGCCATTAACATAATTGCTGCTGGCTTGATAAAGTATAGTATACATTTAATATTAGAGAAATACATGCCTAAATTGATCATACTGTCCATAAAACTAAAATGCACTGAGATGGTGACTTTTAGCAACACACTCAAAGGCAAAGGTGATTTAGACCTCAGCTGTTGACTCCTAAAGTGTTAATTTCCCATAGTGTTTCTTGTGGTGTGTGAAATCCTTCTGGTTTTGTAGTTACTCTCTGAAGTTTCTCAAAGGAGGATCTTCACACAGGCTGGCCATGTTTTATACACACGTAGGGGTGGTGCCACGTCTTTTGAGAGACGTACGTCGGAAATGGATGACTTCTGATTTTTCCCAGGCTTTTATATCCATGGCTCCCTCCTGCTGGCAGGTCAACAGTGCTGATCAAATGCTGCTTGTTTCTGGTTAGCTGCTTTTTATCTCCAGCTCTGTGGTTCCTTAAAGGAAATGAAGAAAAAGAAAGATTTCCCAAGACAGTTTTTTTCTTCTCTCTTTTGTTTGGTCTTATTTCATCCAATTTTTTAAAAAATCAGACTCCTTTTGAAAGGAAAGAAGCAGGGGCTCTAACCAGACTCCTTTACAGCAGGATTTATGCTTGCATGGAGGGAATATGAGCTGATGTGCATCTCAGTGATGCTGGGGGGAAGGCTGCTCAGTAGAACTGGAGTGGAGGAACGATTCAGCTCTTCACACTGCACCTTTCTTGGCACACACCTGCCCTGCGGACCTGCTGATGAGCAGCTTGTCTTGCCTTGTGATGAATGTCAAGTGCCCTGGTTAGTAAGGTAATGGCTGTGTCCCATAGAGCTGCTCAACTCGCAGCTGAACCCAGGCCAACTCTCTCCTCTTCCAGAAGATGAGACAGGGTGACTTTGTCAATTAATGCCTGGTTTTGGTGCCAAATGTAGGATTCACCAGGACTCTGATTTCTCCTTTTTTTGTCTGGAAGCCCACTGTACTCTGTGTTAGCCTCTGCATGGCGAGAGGCAGGGGATCCAGAGGCATTGCTGAATCCTGCACCAAAGCAACATGTCCTGTGAGTGTCAAGGCATCCTTTCAGGGTTGCACAGGCCAGGTATCACAAACAGTTCAGCACTGAGCCCTGCACTCCTACTGAAATAGCTGTGATCGATGATCAGATTCCCATTCACCCTAGCTAAGAGAAGCCATAATGCAAAAAAGAATCAATTCCTGTATCTTTTTGTTTTGCAGTATTTTTAACTGCACTTAAACTCAACCCTACTTAAATGTTTCCTGGCTTCTCTGAAGAGTCATTGCTTTTTAGTTCCAGCTTTTAAATTAAAAAAATAAAAAGCTGATTTGCAGCATTGCCCATTGCGATACTGACATGCTAATCTGTTGAACTGCTTTGCTAAACAAATGAAAAGATCTCCTTAAAGCCTTATCATGTGGTTATGCAGGAATTGCAGCTTTCATTGAAAAATGGGGGAAAAGAAAAGGAATGTCAGCTCCTCAATATTGCAGAGAAGAGTTGGAAAATGTTAACCTTGAAAAGCAAAAATCTGGAAAGTTAAGTGAGCTGGAGCTAACTTGCACCGTGTTTTAAGGTCCTGTGGCACTTAAATAAGTTGCATGAACTTGATGGGCTGGAAGCAATGATGCCTGACTCGAGGTTTTAGGAGGCTTTATGTGACTGTTACTGAAAGTACAATTTGATTAACAAACTTTGCCATTATTCCGCTTTAGCATTTACACTGTAGATGGGGAGACCCAGTGGCGCATCATTGGGCACCACACATGCTGGAAATAAAAGTAAATTACTGGGGCAATATCCTGCTTTTGCAGGCAGTCTCTAGCCAGCTAAATATGACAGATCCAAAGACCTCTGGTCCTTGAACTGTCCAGATCACCCCAAGGTTTGTTAGTGTGCTCTCTGACATGGATTATCCCATGAAAACCAGAATGGGAAGCTGTGGATGAACTTCCACAGTAGTCCTCCAGTTAGACAACTGTCCAGGAGACAGTTTTGTCATGGGATGGCTATAACTGGATACAGTTACTTAAATACCCACCATGTTAGGAGGGCACATAGCACCCTTGTAGTTCTTCAGGACAGCAGAAAATCAGTGTGAGCAGAAAACTTGCTCCAGCGATCCATGCGTAGTCCAAGCATGAGATCCTGGTGTTGTGGAAGTAGTTGAGCGCTGGGCAGAACCAGCATTTCATGCCATGAAAAGGACTTTTATCTCACTTTTAGCTATATAAGTTAGGCATCTAGTCTGACCTGAATGTCTAGTTGTCAAGACAGAGACCGTCACCCTATGAGTCTAATTTTTTCCATCCTGAAATGGGGGTGATTTTTCTGCTGAATGTGCTCATCCTTTTCTGCTGACTATGGAGGGACTCTGGCTTATATCAGGTCGATGTTCAACTTTTAGTTATCTAAAGTAAAATAAAATGAATCTGGACCCATCAGTGGAACCTTTACTAATTACACATCAGTGTAATCTCCACTCTAACTGTATTACATTAGCTGTTACACAAGCTATGAGGTTGCTCTGCAGTGCTCCATAAGCTGCAGGGGTGAAGGTGTGTTGATAAGGCTGAGACATGGCAGTGGTGGAGCTAGGTCTTTGCAGTGATCTAATTACACTGGAGAAGGGACCTAAATCTTTGTCTCTGAACTGCTGAATTAAAATGGAAATGGAGTAGGAGCACAGCCTTGGTCCTTAGTTCTGGAGAGCTATCTGTAAGTAAAGAGTTTTATTGTTTTGCCTTGTAGCAGCGTCCTACTGAAGGCGTGTTATCACACAGCAGAGTCCCCTCCTATCCAAGGAATAATTAACACCAAGCTCATGCCAGTGTAAATTTTTGTCTATGATACATGCAGGATTAAACCTAACATGTAAGCTTGCATGTAATGATCAGTTTTTAATTTATTGCAACTGTTTGTCAAATGGGCTAGGCCTTGTATTTGGATTTAATTTCCCAGTGCAAA
Organism: Strix aluco; assembly: GCF_031877795.1. Lineage (NCBI taxonomy): Eukaryota > Metazoa > Chordata > Aves > Strigiformes > Strigidae > Strix > Strix aluco. The sequence continues at coordinate 80,785,169 of NC_133935.1, read as the reverse complement.
AAGGCAGGTAGGTGTTCAATTTATGGTTGGCTGCAATGTGCATGATTACAGGCTGACTGTATTACCTGGGCGGGAAAACCAGCTATGAATGCATTTCCTTCTTCATGTTGTAGACTGGATCATGTCTTGTGAGTGCAATCAATAGCAAGGGACAGCGCAGGGACTGTGCCTGAGCAAAACTCTGATCTCTTCCTTATCCTGTCTTTCCCCTCAGTCTGTGGGCTGATGAGTCACTGTTAATTGATTTGACTGATACAGCCATTTTGATAACCCCTGCCTCTTGAAGAGGGTTTAATGGTGCTGCAGCCAAAGCTCTGCCTACTGCTGTCACCAGCCAGCTCATACCTCAACCCAGTCTTGGTTCTATGTGAGAGGGAAACTTGTGGCTCCAGGCTGCTAGAAATGCTAACAAATTTGGATTTGTAGCTGCCTAAAAAGCTGCCTTAGCCCTATGGGTAAATCTGGTCTTCAGAAGAAGTGTGTACTGAGCAGGGCTTGGCTAGACCCTGCTACTGGACATCATCTGGACTGGGGTTAGCAGCACGAATACAGGCAGAAGTCTAGGACCTGAATGCAGCTGGTGGCTGAGTTAAATCTAAGATGCGTTTTCTCCATCATTTGCTTAGCTCAGGCCGTCTTGTGCTGCTAGCTTGTCCTTGGTTTTATTTATTAGTTATTCTTGCAGTGGAAATGGACTCTGTGGGCTTGGAGGCAACCCAAGAGGGCAATATTGGATGAGGCTTCCTCATAAGAATATACGGTTACATATTTTTCTTGTCAGGCTGTGGTTTAATATCTTGCTTCGTTCAATGAACAGGATTATTTCAGACACATAATACAGTTAAGCAGCCACAAAGGGCATGGTCCTATCCTGAGACAAGTGGTTGCAAGTCAGGCAGAAGTTCCTGAGCTAAACCTCCCAAACATGACCTCTCTCTGATGTTACAGGTGTCATCAGTTTCTTTTTGTCTTTTTTTTTTCCCAAAAAATGGAATATTCATAAAAACATGTAGCATTCCCAAAGTTGAGTATCAATGAAGATTCAGCTAAAAATTTTTTAAAAATGTCTTATTTGCTATGAGTTGCTTTTTTTTTCCTGTTTGAAAATATTCAGCCATCTGGTCAGCAAACAAATAAAATGCTGCATGATATTGGCAGCAAAGCATACACTGAAAAACAACTAATGGGAGAAGGAAACAGTTCACAGTCTTTCTGTAGTCTGGTGGGTTTTGGTTTTGCAATTTTTTTTCACCACACAGAAGACTCTTGAGTTAAATTTGGTTTCATAAAAAGCAGAATCTGGTCATGATCTTCACATAAGTAAATGCAGCTTTGGCAAAGCCTGAAGTCAATAAAAATATTTCTGTTTTCACTTCCCCCCAGGGATTAATTAGGCTCAGTGAAAGAAGCACACCTTTTCTTCATTATCAGAATCCTTACTTTGTAATATTGTATGTAACAAGTCCTGGCTATAAATATTTTCTGTCAATGTGATCACTTTGGTTAAAATCCTGTCTCGACGAAGTTATGTGAGTTCAAATTCTAGTGCAAATCACTTACATTGTCACAGAAGTGACCTGTAGCTCTTATCCCTCTTATTTTGGGGACTATATATATCGATAGAGGAGACTTTGTATTGGTGTGATATTAGGGTAATCCCTTCCACGTTGAAGGTTTATTTCACTATATCTGTCCCCAGCTGTACCTAAAACTCAGCCTCTGAGGAAGTCAAAGTCTGAACGGGAAAAGCTGAGCTCCAAAATGAGCCAGACTCATGTATTCTCACAGCTTGAGTGGGGGCACAGACGCGGGTCAATAGTGATGAGAAAATGAGGGATGGGCTTTTCACAGCTGTACCCTGCTCCTACCCTGTGCAAGCCAAATAGCTAGCGGATATTTTTTCATATAGTAACATCTCGAGTGAGAGAAAAGGAAATGTGGAGCAAATGCATTTGGTAGGAAATTGTAGAGCAGGTGACAGGGCAGAAAAATGATACAAGATCAGATGAACGAGCATCACCCACACTTCCCTCTAATAACAGCATTGTTCTTTTTCTAATATTTTTCTGCTGCCTAGCGCCGTATGAAAAGCTCACACACCTAATGGAAACTGATAACCGACAGCAGAGGGGCAGGAATGGAAGCTTTGCAAAATGCTCGTGTATGTGCCTGATTTTAAGCACATGAATAATTCCACTGAAGTTCGAAAACCAATGCCTTATTTAAGATGAAGTTCATGCTTAAATACCGTGCTGGATTAAGGTCAGGGAATTCTGTGAATTACAGACTCTGACATAACTGAGATACATTATTGAATTTAAACCTTTTACTTCCAGTAAACCAAAGATTTTCCTTTAGGTGCAGTGTTGAAAAAAATGCGCTGACTGATGTACTTTAAAAGTACTTAAATGTTAAATCAGTTTGGTGCTCATTTCATGCTGTCTTTTGTGGGTTTTCATAAAAATACTTCTTTTGTTCCATATACATTCAGTGAACTTTTAAAGACTAATTTATGATGTCCTTTTATGTGCTTTTTAAAATGTAATTGATATAGCAGATTGGACAAGATGCTGCTGTGGGACTCTGCTACTGGAGAGGAAATGCAATGAAATGGGCCACATTGATTCCTCAGATGATTAAATCTGGCCATAGTTCAGGTCCTCACTGGATTAAAGTGGACAACTTGTAAAATTGTATTACCTTTATACTCTTCCACATGAACCTGCTGGAAGCCCTGTGAGGATGAGACGGGCGGTTTGGTGGTAGCTTGTGAACTGAATCCTTGAAGATGTATTTTCCCTGTGGGTACTGTAACTGCAGAAGTTAACTTGGTTCAGCGTGGTGGCTCAGTGAAGTAGTGGCCATACAGAAGGAGATGCACAGGCTCTAGGATGCGCTTGCTCATGCCCAAAAATGTTTATATTGCGCTAAATGGTTCACTCAGATTGGAGGAGCCTCATAGATAAATATGCTATAATATTTATCTTAACATTTGCTCTATCTCTCTCATTTTTTTTCAAGTACATAGATACATTTTTCCCACTGAAATGATCAACTCAGGGCCTCATCTGAGGTAAATTATCTTACTCTGCTCTGCTGTTTTATGTAATGTAATTCTCGTTTGTTGACTCTACACATCTCAGGAGCACCTGAAGTGAGATGTTTGCTGTGTTCTTTATTTTGAGAGTATAAAAAAGGACCCAAATTTATCATCTTGTCTTGCATCTGATAAAGAAAAGATATGACAAGGCATGACAAGAAGTGGGCTCACTTGGCTGGTGCTTAAGGAACTGCTGAAATTGGGCTCAGCATTGGTGTAGGGGTTCAGAAGGAGGGCAAGGGGCAGAAATAAAAAGGAAAAAAAATTGTCCTGGGGGATGAAAAGCTGAGTGTCCAAGAGAAGCCTGGGGAAAGCTTGTACATCTGTTGAGCAGAGGCTGCCTGTGGCCAAAATCTGCTCACTTGCCTTAAAGCAGTTGACTCGTGTGGTTGCTGTCCATCTCAGGTCTGGAACCTCCTGATGACCTTGACTCCTTCACAAACAAAAGCTTAGAAATTTTCCCTGTGGCTTTAATACATCTGTTGGGGTGCTGAAGGTACCTTAGGTAATTGTGTTCTTGGGATTTTTTTTCTAGGCTATTAAATAGTTATACCCTGAACTCCTTTTTGTGCAGATTGCCTTCTGAATAGGCAACAGTCAGCAACATCTATACTCAAAAAAAATAGAAGCTTCTCTTTTCATTTATGAGTCTTAAGCCTTGAATAGCTGGGAATAAAACATCAAGGTTGAAAAGGAGGAGGAATGAATAAAATCCAGCATATTAAAAGTTATAATTAGAACTGTGATCAACTTTGATACTGTCAGGCCTTCTCAACTGTAATAACTGTGTAGCTCTGAATAAAGAGCCTAACCATATTTGCAGTGAAACATGAATCTTGTTCTTCGAGAACGTTTTGGCTTATTACACAGTGCCAGTGTGCGTGAATTAGAGTGTGCTGTACTGAGATCCTGTGGGTGGGTTTATCTAGTGTCCATATGCACACAATGTTTGCATAAGACGTAGCGTATAGTTGATGTTTGTGAATAATAAGCACTAAAATTTACTTTCCTGAAAACAAAAGTTGTTTTGTGTGTATGGAAGTGACCTTGTACTAACAGTTCTTTGCAGATGTGTCTGGATGCTGCTCTGTTAGTGTGGTAGAGAGTAGGTGAGGGGCACCTGGCCAGCTGGGGACTGTCCATCCTGATGGCACCATGGCACAGGGACTGTGCCTGAGCACCTGGCGTCTTGGAGCACTTTGGGGAACGTCTTTCACCATTACCCAAGCTTTCCTTGCCGTAGGGAAGACAAATGAGTGTCATCATATTGGTGGTCTTGGAAGGCCCTTCAGTAGTCAGCATGGACAACACCTGCAGCTCTTGGCTAAAGTGGGATGTGGAAACTCCTTGCAAATGTGGCAAGTGGAGTCAATGTGTCATTCTTCCCTCTGCAAAGCTGCTTATTTGCTTTGGGCTCTGACTGTTGAACACCAAACAACAAAACATGGTGATTTAGTGAGTTTTCTTCTTTATAGTTTTGTAGGTAGAAATTTGTGACAGTAGAGGAGGGAAAATACTATCAAATCAAAAGCGTGAGTCACTACACCTCTCTTTACCTTTTTTTATTGATATAAAAGAGCGGATGAGGGATAGATTCCCGGTAGTTAACAAAGCAAGTACTTAAGCTATGGATAGGATGCTTAAATATTCATAGTTAAAAAGCTGTAGCACATTAATTCTACTTTTGATGGCTCTGCATGGGATCATGAATATTGGCATTAAACCTGACATTTTTTCCTTAATCCTAAAGTCTCTGTTAATGCTTGATCTTTCAAGCTAATTGGCTTCAATATTGCAGGTTTAAGCCCTGAGAGCCTACTTCAGCAAGGTGTTTAAGGGATTGGTCTTTTTGGGTTGAGGTGAAGATGTGCCCGGTACCACTGTGACCCTGTTCTCCACCACAAACTTGCACGTGCAGTGACCTGAAAACCTCTTGTCAAAAACTAGAACAAGTAAAAAAAAAAAAGTTATTTTTAAATACTTTTATTGAGTATTGAAATAGGGCTTCGTGCTTTGGAAGAGATAACCTGAGTAAAAGGCATTATCGTTGAAAAGGCTGGAAATAGTGGGATCTCATAACTGCTGGGAAAGCTGATTCTTGCTGTGTAGAAGCAAAGTAGTATGAGGCAGTGGGGTGAATATTTGTAGGGTAGTGTAAAATAGTCACACGTGCTGCCACAGGTAATGAAAGTACTACTGAAGAAGTTTAGCCATGTAGCAAGTTGTGTATTTATTAAACTCAAAATATTATTACATGTGCATTTAAATGCTTGTAGCAAGTAAGACTCCTAGAAAAAGAAAGAAAAAAAAAAACCACAAAAAGCAATCCTTCATGGATAACCCTTAAATGGTAAGATTTTCTTGTCATGAATAATAAAGAACAGTTGTCATGTATAGATTTGTAGTAATAAAAGCCATTCTCAGTTTGACAAACTGTATTTATTTGGTTGTAAATATAAGAGTAAAATTATAAAAACTCATAGGAAGATCACTGCAGTTAATGGAAAAATACTCACTTTATGGAGCTGGATTAAACCTGTCCAAATATTACTGCTGGGTGACTAAAAGACTGGATAACTCAATAGTATTAGGACAACAAAGATAAACATATTTATAAACATCCTTTACCACCATGTTCTTCACTTCAGTTTTCTCTTTGACTGTTTTTGACAGAAAATTTAGGAGCTCACTGAAAAAAATAAGATTTCCTCATCACCCTTGTCTAAAATCTTTTTGAGAAACAGTAGAGATTTACAGGTGAATTTGTTAGGTTTTGAGACTGAATGGTTAAAAACCCCACAACCCAAACCCCGAATTTCTGGGTTCATCAGAAATGTCCTCATGTTTTCCAGGAGAGCCTGGCAGTCTGGAGGGTCAACTGGGTCAAAGCAGGGGATTCTGCACCTTTCTGCTGACAATTGCCTTGATTTAAATCTTAATTTCTGGATTAGACCTTTAAGTCTCTGCTACAGGCTGTGTAGGAAACCTGAGTGTCATAGGAGAGAAACATTGAGGAGCAGGGAAGTCTTGAGTTCTCCATCCAAGCCGTGAAGCCTGTCTGGGTGGATGTGCCTCACCACAGCCCTTTCTTCTGTAGGCTGGACCTGGGTGTGAACATGGATGTAATGTCATTTCACACTTGCCCTCAGGGCTCTGTTGTGACTTGCTAGTGGGAACTCTGAAGCTTTATACAGTGTGGCTCTTCAGGACGGTCTTATGTTTCATCATCTCATTCAGCAGTCTCGCATTTCTCCTGCTCTTGTGAGAAAGGGACGTGATGGCTGTGGTGAGGAAAGGGGAGTGATATGATAACAGGAGTCATTGGAATTTTTGCTTTGGTTGTGGAGTTAACTTCAGCCTGTGTAAATGACACTGAAGAACTCCCTGAGAAGAAAGACTGGTCAATCGAGATGAAACCACAATGTTTTGGGGTAATTAAGGTGTGAAGCAAGCTTTCAAAGCAGTGTTTGAAAGGATCAGCCACTTCTGCCTGTTCAGAATCCGGCGGTCAGGTTTTCTGTTAAAGAAAACCCCAATCTGAATTAACATGTGCAAACAGCATGTTTTTTTCGAATATGAGTGTTGAGCTTCTTTCCGTGTGTGAAATGGAATAGGATTCATCTCTCTGAACAGTGTGTCTCCAGTGGGCAACAGTGCCACATCTCCAACCTGCATCCCACCCTATCCTGTACTAACTCTACCCTCCACATGTGCTTGTTGACCACACAAGAAGTCCCACCGTATAGATGGTTGAAACTGGATGAGATGGATCCACCAGAAGTCCCACCATGTAGATGGCTGAAACTGGATGAGATGGATCCACCCCTCTTCTGCCAGCATTCTTCCAGCAATGAGGGTGGACAGTAGCAGAGTTAGAGAGCTGGGAAGGTTGTGTCTTGGAGGTGTCTAAGGGGTGTGATGTGTGGATGCTGTGTGAATGCATTGAAGAGCGTGCTTTGACTCCTGGAAAACTGAAACTGAAACTTGGTGCGGTGTGAATGAAGATGAGGCTTGCCCTCTGCCTCTGTCCTCTCACTGGGTGGTGGAGTTGCCATCCCGTGTTGAAGGGTTTAATATTTGCTTTCCAAGAGCCCTGGTGGCAGGGACTTTCACTGATACACTCCTGGGAAGATAGTGGAGAAGTGAGAGGAACTTAGCCACAGTCAATTCATTTTCACAGAGGGTAATTTTCAAGCGGGAATGCTCTGAACTCTCCTTTGGGCTCTTTTAATATTTGTAGAGCTTTATGAGGATGAAAGGCTGTGCAAGTGCTCAGTGTTACAGTTCAGAGAGACAGCAGATGACATGCCGTTACCCTGCAGTAAGCCAATGTGCCACTGACAAGTCTATTACAAGTAAGGTCTGGCTGTAGCTTATTGCATTCAGCATCTTCTTACAAAGGGTAAAGTGTTTTAAAGAATTTTGTGGGAGAACTGTGACAAAATGATTGCACCGATTTCTTTGCTCCACACCAAAGACAATGCTAGTGTCAATGTAGCAGACCTCCTCCAAAGCAGTTGTTATTTAAGGCCAGAAATGGTAAAATCTGGCCTTACAATCAAATCCAATGTGGTATTTAGACTACAAAACCCTTTGAGAAAGGTCCTCTGGATCAGGAAGAGCAAGACCCCAAGTGGTTTAAGCATTATAACTGGATGAGTGTGTATCAGAAATACATAGGGTTGGTGCTGGGAATCCTGAAAGACAAATTGACACATCTCAGGTTAGCAAAGGTTAGAAAAATATTAGATATATTCCAGGGATTGGAAAGAACAATAAGTAAATGTGTGGTGAAACACTGACAGTTGAGAACTGGGTACATCGTGTCCTGGCAGGAGCAGGGGCTGTAGAGAAGGAGGAGGTGGGGATAGGTAATGCAGCCCCTTGCAGTGTTTGAACTGCCCTGGTCCTGGAGGCTGGCTGGCTGGAGGTTGGCTGGGCTGGTCTTTGTGCCAAAATTATAAAAGTTTATATTATAAACTAAATTATATTATATAATATTATATTATATGTTCTCCTAACTAGGCAGTGCCTTATGTTTTCCTGCTCATAAAGTTTCTCTGTATTAATCAAATGAATGCTGCTGGATTTCAAGGCACTAGTTATTGTAGAAAGGGTTGTGACAAGCTTGAGGCTTGCTAGCTGCAGCTGTACTGGCTGCAAGGGGCATCTCCATCTCTCTGCCAACCCCTCTACAGGCTGAGTTTAAAAATGTATGAAAACTGTGTTGGCTCACTTTCAGTGATGCAGGTGAAGGAGGGCTTACGTGAGCTGGTCATCCTGTGAGTGGGAGAGGGGAGGCAGGGGAGTGAGCTGGGGTGAGTAGTAGGTGTGGAGAGTCTAACCCTGTACATTTACCACAGTAACATCCAAAACAGTGTGTGATCACACTGTGTTTAGGAGCAGAAAGTCTTTGTCATTTCTGCAAAAAGAGGATCCATATTATTGCTGCTGACCAATATTCACTGAGTTGCAATCAAAATTAAATAAAAAAAAATCAATGAATTTTGATGCTACCAGAGAAAAACCCAAAATATTGTAGACTATGTGGGAAACCAGTTCTTGACTGCCTGTGATATATACACGGGTACCCCAGCCTGTAATACCTCACAGTAAGCTATACATATTCTCTTGCAGTGGCTCTATAGCAGAGCTGCTATCTTCTAGCCTTATTTTACAGATGAAAAATAATGGCAGATGTGACTGGTTTATGTGTATCCAGCTGCAGTTCAGAGAGGATTGTTCCCATTTGGTTCTAAAAAATGGCCATTTGATCCCTCTGCATAATATTCCCATGCTCCTGGGCCAAGCTGGTGATCTGTGTTAGTACAGGGTTCCTGCCCGCAGCTGAGATCTCTGCCCATGCAATGGAGAGTGCTACCAGCCTGGGCTCCTCTCCTACTCCAGCCTGCAAAGCTACATCTTCCCAGCACGTTGTCAGAACAAGGTTCAGAGTTTCCTCAGGACCTTTTATTTAGCTTGATTATGGTAGATTTCTTAACGATGGAAAAAAATGACATCTTGAGTCCTGGGGAGATGAAAGGGGAAAGGCCCACTCTGGGCCCTGATGGATGGCATCTCCTCACTGCTCCCACCACCACCCTGGGTGCTGTGCCATGGTTTTTGCCTGTTCAGAGTTGTGTTGTGCCCCAGGCACCATCGTCACCTCTGAGCTGTGGAGGAGCAGTTTTGTGCCAGTCCCACTTGGTCCCCTAGGTTTAGGCAACCCCATCACTGCATGGGAGTGGTTAAGCAAAGCACGTGAGGGTTTGTGGGCTACCGAAATACCTTGCTTGGGTGGGAAGATGTTTGGAAAATCTATCATAAAATAATCCTAGTGTTCCCTGAGCCCTCCAGCTAAGGGGATGGGTAGTAACTTTGTACTTCTCACCTCCTCATTAGGGGATTGATTAGCTGTGCTTTTAAAGATTTGTTGACAGTCTTGAGGTTTTTGTCTCAAATTATTATGACCTCGCTGTTTTACCTCAATTGTTTCACCTCTAGAATTGGACAGCATTTTCCTGCCTTTGGGCAATTTCAGTGTCAAAGCTGTTATTTTCACTCAACGTTATGGCCTGATATAATTTCTTCCTCTAATTCTACAAAAGAGGAAAATTGACATCTCAATTTCTCAGCCTCCTACGCAGGGTAGCACAGTATTTGCCTTTTATTCCCAGAGTAGCAGAGTTAGTTAGCAGTGGTAAAATCTGGTCCTGTTCTCTGTTACTGGAGAAATAATAAAAATAAAACAATAGAGGAAATTGTTTCCTCGTTTGTTGTTATTTTGCCTTTAGGATTAAATGATGTGCTGCTGAAACTGGAGACTTAACGATGGCTCATTCTCTCTCTGTTATTGGATGTTGCCTTTTGAATCAATCTCTAGGTCTTTGAGCTAATTATTTTGAGGCGATATGATGGTGCATAAGTGTTCCCTCCCTTCCCCCATGCTGGCATGGCCTGTGAGGAGGGAAAGGACTTATACAAAGTCCAACATAAATGCTGACCCTCTCTGAATAAGTTAAGAAGGAGCTGGAATTACTGATAGGAGTGTTGGACTTCATAATCTGAACAAGAATGAACATTCAAATAAGAAGTGCTTTGGATACTTAGGTGAATCCATAGTGAAATTTTAATTATGCCCTTTTGTGACTAAGCCTAAATTGCTGCCTTAACAACTTTCCAATCAGTAAGGCTAGATGAAATGGTGTTAAATATTGTTAGTGTTTTATCACTAACATTTCTCAGGAGCAAGGCTACTCTGTTAATTTTCCATGAGAAGCACAATGTGTAGTTTTCTGCTTTGTGCCAGCCCTCTCTGATGCTGTTGGGAAGGTGCTCGCCCACTGGATCAGGAGCTGAATCTGCCGTGGGCAGGCGGCTGCAGCCGTGGTGGGCACATGAGCTGCTGTCATGATTTCAAGAGTAGCAGGGTTGATGCAGACCATCGGATGTCCAGAGGAACCCAAGTTCCCAACGCAGTTGGGAGAATTGGGCTCTGCATCTGAATTTTCTGATTATAGGTGCATGGTTTAGGTTTTGCAGCTATTTGTCTTCTCTGACTATATAGGGTAATGGATGGGGATGAAACCCATCTGTCTAGAAGTTAAGCAGCCTATAAATAATTGTGCCTTGCTTCTGAGTTTTCCACATTTCCAACAGTGAGGCATAACACAATATGCTGCAGCCCTTAACCATTGGCATATTAGGACATTAACAAACCTATGTGTGCACATATTCTTGTATCTTGTAATACTCGTGTCCTGTGAAGAAGGGCTTTAAAAGAGTATGCTTTTAAGGTATGAGGGATGCAGAGATTTAAGTGGGAGGCCTAGTGGTTCTCTCAAAGCCACACAGCAGCTCAAGCTGGTGGCAGAAGAAGGATCAGGAGCTGTAAGCCCTATTCCCAGTGCTTGCTCTAAACACTAATGAACATGCCTTTTCCTTATGCAAAGCCAAAGTCTAAAGTCTGTGTTGTGAAATATCCAAGAGAGTAAAACTCAGGATGTTTATAAGCCAGTTATCTTCAACCCTTCTAGACATTTAATACAGAGCCACAGTCCTGACTCACTCTTCTATACTGCTATGAGTAATCAAGCTGGTGAAATGATGGAAATATCTCTGATTACTTATAGCAGTTTCTTGTGTTCAGGGAAAAACATACAACTAATGTACAACTTAAGGTGACTACCAAAACTACCTACAGCCCAAAGAGCAACAGCATTCATTTTTAGATGTACATTTTCATCGTACTTACTCATCACAGGACTCGTCAGGAAGAAAAAGAAAACTGTACAATTTATTAGACGGAGTGCTGGAGAAAAATGGATGGAAAATGAGTCATTGACTCTCTAGTTGTTATGGCACCCAGATGTGCATGTTGTGGACAGGTCTAGTATTTTCATTTGGATACATACTCATGAGTAATTCCCTATTCCCTTCTGCCATGCGGAAAAGAGCATCTGCACTCTCATTTATTATTTATCTATGAGCAACATTTTCATTTAATTAGAAATGTCAAGGTAAAATGATCTTTTCTGGGAATAGAAATGGCTTTTGTACGTAAAGGGTAATGTGTGCTTGGAAAACATTAATACATTTTAATTAGTGAAGATCATGTCAAAACTATACTGTACTGCACCACACTTTGTAGAATTAATGTTTTGGAGAAGATGATAGAATTTGATAAAAACCCCTGTTATTTTTGGTCAACTTCTTAAGCGATCATTTCTTGGTAATTAAAACTCATTCTTTTTGTGTTGTCTAATATCATCCCTGTATGTTATAAAGCTCTTTGATTGTGGATGCACATAAAGTGTAACATGTAGGAAGAGAGGCACTGCTATATCATGCCTATGCTTTGCACTTACCCCTGTTTCACATTTGGTCACCTCTTAGTTTGATGCGCTGATTGCTATCCATAATTAAATTTTCAGCAGCAAATTCAATTTCTGAATGGGTGTGGGGTTGAACATGTTCCTCCTGCGTCTTCTTGGATGGTATTCCAGAAAAAAGCAAGGCAGCATGCAAAAAATATCAAGTGTCTTTAGTAGGAGGAGTTGAGGAGGGAAGCATGGAGTGGGTAAGGATTAGTCCTGCCAGTCCTATAGACCTTAAGAAAAACACTCCTGAATTAATGGAAAAGACATCTGTCTTTTTGGGGATATGGTCTCCATTCCCTTTCTCCAGGCAGCATGGCTCTGGGAGAGTGGTTGCTGCGGATGCCAAATCTTTAGTTCCATGACAGAAGTACTGGAGCAGGGCACTAACAAAAAGGATATTATTTTTAGTGTTAAATGTCATCTGGGGACCATATCACTTAAGTAAGGATCTGCCCATTCATATTAACTTGGGGATGCTCAGACCCACTTGTGCTATAGACAGACCTTACTATGTGGCTTCCCATTCTTTTACGTGGCCAAAGGGGGGTCCACAGCCTTTAGGTTGTCATCTTTGCTAGGTAATCCAGTTTCACCACCAGTAAATCTTTTAACAATTTTTAAAAAGGAGCAGCTGTAGTAAGATTAATATGTTTGAAAGCATCAGTTGATGAGAAATGGTGTTTTTTGGCAACTCTGGCTCACACGGGTAATTTCTCTGAAGTCAGTGGGATGACTTGCTTGAGTAGAGGCCATTAGTCATTGTGCCTGGCTCTGTACATCCTTAATGAAGCGCGTGTCACTAAGGGAAGGTTGCTGCTTCTAAGAGGAAGGCACAGATTCAGACTTACTGAGTAGATGGTTTTGTGAGCAATCATTGCTGCTCAGTAGTTTCATCATTTTTGGAAACATGACTCAAGAAATTGTTTCTGTCAGAAATTCCCATTATATTTTTGTTTGGATTAGGTTAAATGCTATTGGGTTGGTGGGAAGAGAGTCTCCATTAGCCTAGAAGCTATGTATATTCTTACCATGAATAATCATCTCTGCCATTTTCATTGGTAAGCCAGTAACCAGGTCTTTGATAGATTTGATAGCCTAATTCCACTGATTTCAGTAGTCATAATCTCTTCGGCAGGTTAAAATAATGCAGACAGGCTGGGGTATAGTGAAACTCTTACCTAGAGGTGTCTAAAAGGAAAAGGGCTAAGAAGGCCACCCAGTTCAAGTAATATTAATGTTTCCAAATTTTCCAAATTTTCCCAGACTTGAAATGCATTTTCCATGTGAGGTATACGGTGGGAATGGCTGGAAAACAGCCTGCAGCCCAAGTGGTGCTGCTTTTATCATTTAGCATTTTTTTCCTCTGGTGATCTAATTCAGTGGACTTTTTGATATGGGGTGTTGCAACATGCAGTTGATAGCACCAAAAGGATGCTTTCATACAAGCTCTGTATGCAGCAAGACTTGGAAATTCTTCTTAAAACAAGAAAGAAAAAGATTGACCAGAGCAAAACTGGACTGCAGAACCAGATCCACTGATGATCCTGGTCATGATTTGGTGGTACCTGAGCAAGGCCAGAGTCCTCTGCTGGGCTGGTAACGCTGCGCGCAGGCAGAACATCGGGGATTTCTCTACAGCATGCCTGTGCGCTTATTTGGACTGGGATTACTGGGGAGTAGCTGAAAAAATACAGTGGTCGTAAAGGACGAAAGGTTTTTCTTAACATATTATGGACCAATTAACCTGAGTTCTTCAGAAAAAGAAATAAAAGCGGTGGTATTATCAAAACAGTGGGGATAAAAATTTCTGCACTGAGAGAGGTAAACAAGCAGATGAAGATATAAAGAGGCATCTCTGACTAATATGGGAAAAATAGCAAACAAAAATGAGGAATTATATATATTACATAAAATAGGTGTTGTTGGCTGGTGATGTTGGCCAAATATATCAAGGAAATGGAGAGAGCTTTTAGACTCCTAGAGAAGAGAGAATAATGTTTACTTTACACTAACTCTATTACTGATAATGTCTTAAGTATTTTATGATGAACAGATACTCACCTGTGAAATACCTTTATGGAAAATAATTAGAAAGTGGTGAAGAGCTTGTACAACAATTGGAAGGATGATTTTAATCTAGAAAACAAATATTCAGTTAATGTATATAAAGAGTTTGGTACGATAATGAGTAATAGAAAATTCTGAGAAATGGAAAAAAAAATGCTGTACTGTTTTTCAAAAAAAGGCAATCTTGGCTATCACTGGCCCATAAACCTGACTAAAACAGTGTAACAAATAATGGAGGAGAGAAAATCATTATCTAGCAAATAGCAAAATCATGGATTTCGCTGGAACAAATGATGTTAGACAAATTTCATTGCTTTTCTGATAGAGACAAATCAGTAGACGAAGGTGACTACACCTCATGTTATTTATGTTTGTCCTGTGATAAAGCACTTGCTGTTGTATTGCGTTGAAACCTTCTCAGAAAATAAATTCAGCCTGTGCTTTGAATCCTATCGCATAGATTGATAAGTGGACGAGGAGCTATAAACAAAGCAATGACATGTCCAGACAGAGATTCATAGCAGGGTAACTAGTTCACAGAAAAAGCACTTCTGTTTGACATTTCCTCTGATAAGGGTAACTTTCAACTACCCTCAGAAACTGTGTAGATGGTACTAAACTGGTAGGTATAGGAAATACTGAGGAAAAAGGAGTAATTCATGGCATGGAGATGTTTGATTGCTAAATGTACAACTTAGTGACAGAGCATCCAATAAATAATTTTTATATCCTCAGTGTTTGCTTTATTTTTTATTTAGGATTTAGGTGTACACAAAGAAAAATGACATGAAGCTCTTCCTTGTTTCTATGCAAGAGAAAGAGTTGGCCATATGAAGTGAATTGAATGGATGTGTCTTAACAGCAGAATTGCATTGGTTTACTCAGAAGGAGACTGAGCCAATGTTGGCCAAATTTGCAATGGAAATCCAATTCTTTCTTACATCCCTTTCAAAGGCTGTTCCTGGACATTTAGACAGCGTTTTGTCCACATGCATGTTTGATAATTTTAATTTTAAAAGCTCCATCTCTCCTATAAAGGAGCCAATACAACACTTACAAGTGCATGCAACTGGTAAGAGAGTATACAGATCCTAGCCCCTGACCCATCAGCCTCCTACAGATACATGCTTAGTTCTGAGGTTGGGCTGGATACTAGAAGAATACTTTATATTTTGGGTTTAAATGGGGGATATGGAAATGTCAACACATGCTGGAGTGCTCCACCATGTAACTGCAAGTGAGAATGCTCTCCCAAATGACTCAGCTCCTGCACGCTAGCTAATATCTACCAATAATAAAAAAATAACTTTCTGATGACTTCTTAGAGAAGGGATGATTATATTAACCAGAAAAAATGACTTCCAGTGAAGAATTCAAATATCTGTAGTAAAAATAATCTAAAAGACATGTTCAGTGGAAAGCAGAAACCTGGAAATAAGGAATGTCTAAAGAGATCCAGGGATACAGGGTGGCAACATAACAGACTCAATTTGTCAAGTAGCATAGTGAAAAAGAGTTTGGTGACAGAAAGTGCCAGTCTGTCTCCTGGTGGCTTCGCCTGAAGAAATAATAAAACATACCAGTGATGAAGGGTGTAAATAAATAGCTCAGGGAGAAATTAAATTCAAATTCAAATTTGATTCAAACTCAATTCAAATTAAATTCAAAAATTCAAATTCAAATACATTGTAAGTGGTTGTAATGGAGAGGGAAAATGCACCATCAGTTTTATTCTGCTCTTTATGGCCCACTGAGCACTGAGTTGAAGCTGAACTGCCTGAAATAACAACAGTATGCAATGAGGACATCTCACTTCTAACAGGGTGACCGATTTGAGATGACCAGGGTGACTGGGACTGATTCCTGCACTCCTGGGTCCACCTCTGCATCCTGTGGTGGCATTGCTGGAGGCTTTCCAAGGCTGCTCTTTTTCCCTAGGGAGCAAAGGTGTGGCATAGAAATATTTTCTTGGGAAGCTGGGGTGGATTTAGACTTTCTAAATCAAAGTGTCCTGAGGATCACTGCTAATGGAACTGCTGTCTTTTGAAAACCCTTGCAAATGCAGGTAAGACAATTACCAAAACAATGTTGTCACAGCGTTTAACTCTTTTTCACATTGCCTTATCAAAGCCTCTGTAAGTGCTGTGGTGGATCCAGGGAGCTGGCAGCCTGTTGTGGCTGGCATGAAATGTGCATCCATTTAGGTCCAGCTCTGACGACACCCCATGTTGCTAAGGCTGCTTGAGGGCTGAAAGCTTTATCCCCTCCTGACATACAGCTCCTGCCAGTGTCTGAAGCTAAAAAGACTTTAATGAGTCTGCCTCTCACAATAGTGACGGGCCAATTATAGGCGGTGTTTAGGTTTCAGGATCATTAAATTCATCAGGAAAATGCACCGTAGTTCCTGTGAGGATGTTGTGTTTTGCTGCCTTTGTCCACTGCCCATAAACACCGAAAAAAGCTGAAAAAAGAAAAAAATCCTGTTGAAGGAAAAACAACTCGATGTAGAAGTCAGTATTGTTAAGATGAGGCCAGCCATGGATGTGGTCTGTTCTGTTGACTTCATATAACCATGCTGCGATATTATCTACCTGTACCTAGTTTACTCTGTGAATGTATAACATGATAGCTAATATATTTCTTTCTAATGTATTCCTTACAGTTAAAACAACCCCCCTACCTCCTGTTTGGCAGCAATGACCTTGCCTTCTGCCTCCATCTTAGTTCTTATTTCTTCCTTCTCCTTATAATCCTTCCATTTGTCTCCTTTCTCTACTAGCCTTGTACTTCTTCCCCTGCTATAGCACAGTCTGGTTTAGAAATGATTTCATGAACTGAACTTCACAGAGATAAAGAACCGGCTCCTGCAACTCATCTGTACATAAAAGACCAATTAACCTTGAGAATCAATCCTGAAGGAAGCTGGGGAAGATTTCTGCTATTCATAAGCCTATGTGGTTTTTTTTCCCCTCTTTTCTTTGAAATGTGCCATTGGATCAAGCTGTAAGGAAACTCCATTGACTTTAGTTGTGCAAATGAAATTTCATTTTGATACTGAATTTGACTCAGTCGTTTCCTTTGAAGAATGCCTGTGCTAGGAAAAAAGTGACAAGTTGTAGCTTCAGTAAAGATGTAGCAGGGTGACTTTGGACCAAAAAAATTTCTTTTCATCAAGAGAGTTGTAGACATCTTTGTGATTTAACATTTTTAACTGCTTGCTCTTTAGAGCAGAAATTTAGTTTTGTGAAGTTGGATGTAAATGTAGCAGGGGTCATTTTACAGACCATTACTGTAGATAGAAGCTATCAAAATAGAGCAAGCCATTTGTTTAAAGAACAAGAACACAGGCAACAAAGTTAAAGACAAATATTGGCAACCAGATTCTGTTCTGTTGAGGGATAACTTGGTGATAATGCCAAAGATTTAAATGAAAAATGGTTTCTAGATGTGGGGTGAAACCTTTACATTTATACCCAAGCTGTGAATACATTGAAAGCTCTCATTGCATTCTTAGAGCATTATATTTACAGAGTATTTACATTTTTGTAATGTACAAATGTGCTATATATGCCCTTGATTTCAGTAAAGAGTTGACTCTTGTTTTAGAGAACACTTTCACTGGCATAAATAAGATCTCAAGCCTAACATGCTACAAGTTGGGAGTTGTATTGAATTTATAATTTTCTCCCTCTTTAACTTTTACAAGATTTTATTAAAGTCAAGCTATAGAAACAGAATTATCATTTACTTATTGAATCATACTTTGGAGTTTAAAAAAATCACATTAGGGAAATCCAAGGAAGGAAACTCTTACTACTAACAGGAAACTGATAAGAAACTGCAAATGAAGCCAAGTTGGACCAGGAGCCTGGAAATTCATAGATATTTGCAAATTGCAGTGTGGCAGTCCTGAAAAGCATTGAAGTTGTCCTTGAAGTCGATAAGAAATGAGAAAGCTTCTCTCCTCAGCTGAACTCCAGGACAGTTTTGAGCTCTGAAGCAAGTATTTTTAGGTTTTTATTTTAAAAAGTCTGAAATGCAAATCTCCCTCAACTTACACTGAAGGAGGATGGATTCAAAGTGTGCTGAAGGCAGGGGAGGTTTTTGCACTGAATTCAGGGGTTTCTTGCACTGTACTGTGTCCTCCCCTCCCTCCATCTCTCAATCTCCCACTTACAGCCTGTGCTCTCATTTCTGTAGCTGTGTCGTAGCTTTTTCACAAAGAAAACACAGAGCTGCTCTTTTTATAGCTGGCTTTGCAACAGTGTCATAAGATGCTGTAAGACTGAAATACATTAAAATGATAAGGATATATGAGCAGTTCCAGGCTGTAATAAACCTCATCTTCAGTCTGTCCTTATATGTCTAGTCATACTGTGTATTCCCAGCTAAACAAAGGAGTAAGGGTGGGTGATAGACCTGAAGACTTTCCTAATTTGGATAGCATAAAAATACTGTGAAATCAATGAATATCATGTTGCTATTAAACCTTTTCATCCGGGCATTTCAGGAATGGTGAATGGGGACAGAGCTTTCTGCCCTCCTCTTCACCCCTCTTGCCCCAGTTGTGTGATTCCCCTTGGAGCTGGTTCCTGCCATTTCTTTCCCCCAGGGGGTGAGGTGGGGAGAAATGGGTCCCACTGGTCCCTATTCTCTTGCCCTCCAGGGGTGTGGACACCGGTGTCCCAGACACCCTAATAATAATCTCTTGGGACTCATGTTCTTCTTGTCCCTTACTAATGCCACATACACAAAGTCTTTGCTCTGTGTTTCAGTGGGAAGGAGGTTGTTGTAGGCTGTGGGAAGGAAAGGAGCCTGTGGCATGGCAGGACTTCTGGTTTCTTGATGGGTGCAGGGCATGCTCAGCATTTCAGTTGCAGGTGATCCAGCCCTTTCCCTTTTGCACTTGAAGATGGTTCCCTGCGGATGCTAGTGCTGAGGGGTTGCTATAAATGTTTGGACAACCTTCCCCATGCTTGTCACTTTACAGCTGATGATTGTTACAGCTACATCTTGATCCCCATATGTTCACATAAACTCCCGTTGACATTAATGGCAATGTATGCCAACAGAAGGGCTCGTAAGGAATGACATCCTCATGGTGTGTGAGTGGGCACAGTAGGTTTGAGCCCCTCTGATGGTGGGATGCTGTAACCTTCCTCTCTGGTCTGGGTTGCTGGGATACAGAACACCAAAGTGGCAGATACAGGCAGCTGTTAATTACTGATTTCTGTCAGCAGACAATGACTGCCACTTTTCAGGGCAATCTACTTTGCTTTCCTTTGTGGCTCCAGCTCTGTCAAAAGCCCAACTGAAATCTGGACTGGGTGGTTTGTCCTCTTCAGATCTACTTTTAAAATACTTTTTCTGCATGGAGAACTTTCCTTTTAAAAGAGTTTTTTTCCTTTTCTCACTTAATTTATTTGTCCACACTAGATTTGTAGGTTCGCAGAGCTGGGGTACTGCTGTCAGCTTTGCTCTGCTCACTTTGGTTTACTTAGGACTCCAGAAATGTGGCAAATGCAGTCAGAGAGAAAATAGCAAAACTGCTTCTCCAGCAAAGCAGAGGACTCTTCCAGCCACTTGAGAAACAAATAACACACATTTTATCAAACACTTTTTTCTGTTGAGATATCATATTACATTTTTTTTCTTACTAATTGACGGGAGTTCCCAAATCCCCAGTGTCAGGAGGACCCATGGATCAAATCCTAAGGGCCCTTTCAGAGCTTCATCTTTTAAAGGGTACATCTTTCTTACACCGTGAAAGTGAAGAGAGTTTAGTCTATTGTATAGTTGGTCCTGAATGAAATTTTTTTTTGTTGGCCTGCTTGAAATTGGTTGAAAGATAGTTACTGACTTTGTGGATTTGGATGGTGGCCCTTTTCTGTGTCAGTTAAAAGCTGAACTTCTCTGGAATCAGCTGTTTCCCTGCTCAGCAAAAGCACTGGAAGCTCAGAAGAAGCATGCTCCAGTTCAAGTCAAGCTTCATTTTTTTAACAAAAAAGTGGAAAAAAAATCTGGAAAAGACAAGACTAAGAGCCTGTCTACTTGGAGGTTAAAGTATTCTGTACTATTTGAGTGAAAAACTAGATTATATATAAAAAGACTAATGAGGACATGTGAATAGTACAGATTTTCTAAAATGTTTTAGTTTGAAAAGTTTAAAAAAATGTGGTCACTTCCCACAAAATATCTCAGGGAACTTATGCTTTTCCAAACAACAATTTTTCAACCAGAAACTCCCAGCCAGTTTCTGTCCATATGTACTGACATTTCTGAGGCAGAGCTTCTGTCATAGAGTAAGGCCAGATGAGGTCCTCCTGGATAAGAAACTTGCCCTGCTGTGGTCTGGAGCATCTTGGCAGCAGCAGGAGCCCTGGGGGCTCATGGGCCCTGGGAGAGCATCTTCCTGAGCCCTGCCATCACTGTATTCCTAGTTTTGGTAGGAGGACAGGAGAGGGATCTGTGTATCCTGGATGTATTTATGGAGTAAGAAGATGTTCTTTGAGGGGTGATTGCTGTCTCTGGTAAATACTAAGCACCTCCTAAGTTTAAAAACAGTCATTTTCCCTATAGTTCTTCCCTGCTCCTATTCCCAGAACAATTTATTTTCTGCCTTTTCATGTGTAGCCTCTTAACATTAAGCTTACAAATGTGCTGTGTTTGTGCTGAATATAATCTATTTAATAGAAAATGATTGCCTGAGGCTACAGATCTTAACCAAGCGTTAGGCAGACCTAATTTAGCCATGGTGCCTATTGGCCTGCAAAAGCCAGTTGTTTTTTTTTCATTTCCTCTTTCCTGGCTGCATAAATCTTCAGAGGATCCTTAGTCATGTGTCAAACCTTGTTTGGCCTGAGGAATTAATCCTTTTTAAGACAAGTCTTTTCTTTCTCACATGCATGGGTATTCATGGAAGCACAGTCTAAATCCAGGAGAGTTTTCTTTAGAAACTCATGGCCTTCTGCTAAGGAAAGTACATTATTCACCTAAAGAAGAGACCACCAAAGCTGCTGTCTTTAACATTTTCCGCATATATCATAACCTTAATTTAGACCCATCTCTGTCTTTGCTTTGGAAAATTAAATTGTTTAATTGCTGGAAATTTGATTCTCTCTCCAAAACAGGGAGTACAGACTCTCCTGCTTAATCTTCCTGCATCTACCCCCAACCTGAGCTCCACTAATATGCATTCCCTGACTTTTAGTAGGGTTTGATATGCCAATAAATCTGTGCCTCCCTCTCTTTGCAGCCTAAATTTCTGCTCATGAAAAATAATTTTTTAGCTGTATGGGCTCACAGTCATTTCCATGAATTCAGTCTGGTTCATCAGGACTTCAAGGGGAAGCTGTGACTGAACATGCTTATAAAAGAACACTCTTTTTTTTTCTTGGGATAAAAGGATTATGGTTATGTGAACTGCAGTATTGAATAATGAGACCATTTGTAACAGGAGGTATTATATGTGAGATCCTTCTAGGTAAAAGGACAAACTTTGCTTGCATGCAAGTACTAAAAAACCTTTGTACTTTTACGATTACCCAATTACATCAGCCATTACAGCCACCCAGATAGGGTTCTATTAAATCCATGAGCTCCAGACACAAGTAATTACAGGCCAAACACCTCAACTGTGGGAGCAAATATGCGAGCACCCTTCTTCTAGAAAGCCTGTATAGCCCCTACCATCCTCTTTGTGACCCCAAATCCATCTCTGTGGGCAACTTCTTCCCTTTCATCTCCATGTACAGCCTCATGTTTCCCCTTCCCCAGCCCCATGTGTGTCTATCTCCAAGCCTTCAAATCATCCTACACTGATGCACAACCCACGGTATCAGTTATGTCTGTTTTTCCCAAGCATGTTGCTCTCTGCTTGTTGCCAAATGACAGCAGAGATTTAGGTGTTCAGCTGCTAATTCACATTCTGCACTACACGGCGTGTCTTCAGGTGGTTTATCCCTGTGGGAGCTCTGTTACAGCCCAGGAACCAGGTGGGTGAAGCATCTGTGGGTGGAAATATCCTAAATCTGCTGGGCAGTTGGCTATGCCTTGCAGTCTGCAGATTTCTCACCGCTAACCTGAAGGTGAGACCTTGCTTGGTGATTACTTTCCCATGGGCAAGGAAAGACACCAATAAACTGCTTTCTGCTTCTGTCTGTCATCATCTAACATGATACATCTTATGATTTGGGTAGCGTGTGGTTGGAGGAGAAAAAATCATTAGAACTTGATTATGCGCCTAGTAGCATCATTCACATCATATTTTCTTCCTTAAAAAACATGCTGAGTATGTAAGTGCAGTGGCCCTGTACAAACGGCTGTTAGTCATCTGTGTTATTACTGTTTCAAAATATAGAGGCTTGTTCTCTGTGCAGGATGTGGGAGTGGCATTTAATGGTCCAGTTACACCCACCTCGGCCTATAAAATTTAGGTCCTGTGGCTCTTCAGAGTGTTTCTCCATTTGGGATTGCTTATGGCGGGAGCCAGCATGCGGGTGAGCGGCTCCTGGCAGCTGAGGCAGGACTAAGCCACTGACGTTTACAAATTGGTTCTGGGATTACGCGGATGGGAGTTGGCTCTCTGTCCATGGTGTGCTGGGTCTCACTGCACAGCTGCAGTGAATGGAGGAGAAGAAGAGTTGTCAGGATGTACACCATTATCCTCCAGTGTGTGCTTCTCACCACCCTCAGGCAATGAAGAACATTTTCTCTGTCCTTTCTGTGAGTGGGCTGAGGACATCTCCCACTTTGTTGCAATGGTAAGGGTTGGTGAGGCATCTCCCAAACCCATGAGAGAGGTGGTCTGGTTGCACCTCCATGATGTGCACTGTCAGGACATGGCTCTTCACCAGGTACCTTCTGCAATATCCTTCCCTGCTTTAGACCCAAAGATAATCCTGAGATTACACCTTTTTCCTCCTCTCTAGAAGGCATCCATCACCAACCATTGCTATCACGTTGGTCCATGGTCTCCTCAAGGAGGATGTGGCCCTTGCCATGGACAGGACCAGGCTGTTCCCAGGGGATGCTCATGCCTTACCATGCCTGAACCTACCTGCATCCCCCAGTGACTCCGCTTCCTGGCCATGTCTTTCACAATGAGCAAACAGCTGTGTTGCTCTACCAGTGTGGGTAAAACATCTTAACTCCTCCTCTGCACTCAACTGGCCTGACTTCTGCATGCACTACTGCTTGCTGATGGCCCTGCCATTCCTCATATGCGTTTTTATCCGTAAGGGTCAATTAAATCACTAATGCCATCATCTGTCTGCCCAGAATGACTCCCAAGCACCTAACGTTTTGCTGCGTAATAACACAGAGGCACTTATTTCTTTGAGGCTGTCTGTGTGAATCACTGTAATGTATTTGCACAGTGAAAGGGATTTGGAATTAATGTGGCCCAAATCATGGCTATTGATTTAGCCCTCCTTTCTGTTTGACACTGTTTATGTTTTTTAACAGGGACACATCAACCGTGCAGTTCATGTTGCGCTGAATCATTGTTCATAAATCACTAGGTCAGGATGGTTTTTTATTTTAATCTCCCTGTCTGGCAGAGTGGGGTTAGCAGTGCTTCGTGGGCAGCTCAGTCCCAAAGGGATTGGTCACTCCTGGGTTTAATTTTGTTGTGATTTACTGCAGCATCACACAGTAAAAAAAAAAAAAAAAAAAAGCCAACCCCCAACCTCGGACAGATGGCCAGTGCTGGTAATCCTTCCTCATAATGGCTCCTGACAGAGCAGCTGTGGTTCACTGCTAGTCAGGGTCTTCCATCAGAGACAACAGTTTTCCTGGGATATGAAACTTGGCTGTAGCAGTTTTCTTCACTTGAACATCTCTCACGCAAAAGAACAACAAGAAGAGAGAATAACTCTTTTGGAAAGGGAAGATAATCTGCTGGCACGTGACTTTTTCTCTCTGCCTGTGGTTATGTATTTTAAAAAAAAAGTCTCAGCATTTAAATTGTGGTATTGGAAAACTTGTAGAGGCTGGAGGTGAAAGCCTACAAAAGCAGAACAGCTTCAAATGGTCACAGATCTTCATGAGAGACCAAGGTGGAGGCAATGGTGAATTAGGGAGTCTGGGGTTGCTAATGGAGAATTTGATTTAGCGCTTTATTTCTTCTCTTTGTGAATCCCATGGATATAAAGCAGGAAACCCCCAGGAGCTTCACTGACTTTGTTATCTCTTGTGTTGGATTTTCCAGTCCTGCCTGAGGTGTCAGGTGGGTAGAAAGGCTGTAATTGAGATTTGCTGCCTTCGGTTCTGTGCCCATACATATGTGTGCGAAATGCTCAGCCAGTGGCAGAGGATTCATAATTATTTCTCTATCTCTGTGCCGAGTGGTGCACAGTTGTATATTGATTTGCTGTAGTCAAGATGAGCAGACTAATTACCATGTTTCATTACGAACACTGAATTATGGCATTGGGCAGACAGTTGTTTGGTGTGTGACAAATTGTGAATCAATAGGATAGGATGTTGCACAGAGAAGGACACGTGGAAGGTAGCAGGCTGGAAAGGCATGGAGTGGCTTTGGCTGACTTGGCATGACTGCTCCATCCCTGGAGTTTTCCTGAGTGCTGCAGGAGACCCTTAAGTCATGTTGATTGAAGTTATCTCTGCATTGGGTGTTACAATGACTTAGTGCTGATGGTGTCTCCATCTGACACAATAAAGCTTTGGCTGGGTTCTTTCTGGCTCATGTGGAAGTGGAACTGCCATATGGGTTGTACTGTGGTCGTATTCTGAGTCCTGACAAAATTTTCAGTCTGCAGTATTTTACATGAGTGAAATGAGAGAAAAATGTCCACTGGGTTGTTTTTGTGTTTTTTCTTTTCTTTTTCCTTAGAAGAAAATGTTTTGGTGGGTGGGATTTGAAGTATTCCACATTAAAAGGAATGTTTCCCAACTGCATTTTGACAAGCCTCCTTTTATCTGGAAAGCAAGCCATCTCCTGTTGAATTGATGTTTCAGAATGAAATATCCTTTGCTTTTCAACTGAGAGAACCCCGCAACTCAAACCATCCTCCCTCCTTCCCTTCATCCTTCCAGCCTTCAGAGTGAATGACTTTGACATCCCGAGTGGTTTCATCTTAAAGACTGTCAGGTGGCAGAGACTCCTCTGAGATGACATGTACTGTCCTCTGGAGGCCCTACCTCTCTCCTTGGACAGTGAAGGGAGACATTTAGACTCATTTAAATGAGGACAGCAAACTTCCAGACTCCTGGGTTGAGGCAGATTTGATACTGTTGAAACAGGTACAGTTTGCAGAGAAAAATGGAAACATAATCATTCTATGCATGTGCTTAAATCTGATTTTCAAAGCTAATTAAGAATGCATTTGGTTGCCCACTGCAAGGTAGAAACATGTGATGCCCGTATGACATCTCTTCATTTCTACTTGTCACTCCTTGAATCTTGCTTAAAACTTCAATACTTGCAAAGAGCACTGTGGCCAGTGGTGGGAAGATGCTGTGGAAACCCATGCTAACGTTAGTCTGAGAAATTCAGAGTTAACAGTATTTGGAAATCAGCTGCTTTATATGCACGTTGCCTTTCAGTGGGTTTTTTTGTGGTTTTTTTTTTTTTGTTTGTTTGTTTTGTTTTTTTTTTTTACACCTAGACTACATTAACCTTGTGCTGGCTTCATCACGCTGGCTGACATAAGATGGATGATGTCGGTGGCCTGGCATAACGGCCTGCATGCCAAGTGCCTTTGAATGACACCCACTGCCTTCGAGGGGGGAAGCCTGTTTGCTCAATGAAAGCACATTTAGCAGTGCTATCTGCCTAATTGGCTGGAGAAGCCCATGCCCCTGATTTTATGGGATGAGCTTTCCTTGGCAAGAAAACAGATGGATTATCAAGAAAGCTTTGCAGAATGACAGAAATGGGGCCAAATGCTCCTGTTTTGCTGCTTTTTGGAACCCTGCTGAGGTGTTAGTTGGGATTACCATGATGTGGGCTGCTCTAAGGAGGTTTCCTCCTGCGGTGCTTCCACCAGTCCCTCAGGCAGGATCAACTCAACAGATTTAGGATGCTCTTAAGGAGGAGATTCATCCAGTCTTTAGACACTCAGGAGGCCTGCATTCAATTTTCTTGTGTGCCACCTTGTCACAGTGCTTGGGGCACGACTCTAAGCTAGTCAGGAGCCCAGCTGCTGTAGCGATAGGTGCCTGCACAGGGACAAGGATCTTAAATATGGACCTAAATATCCTGGACCTGAGCTCCTGTGCAGAATGAAATTGGGGATAACAGCACTCATCTTCCATAGCAAGGTGCTATGAGGATAAAGACACCATATTGCCCAAGGTGTGCTTTGATATTCTGTGTTGTAAGGGAGCAGATGTAAGATGAACACTGAATTATAAGATTTTTCATAGACTCTCATTTCAGATCTCAGATCTAGAAGCTGGGAAGAGCAAACCCAACCAGCTATTGACATCAGAGCTGTTCTCACCCATTTCAAATATTTGGGCATGATTCAACCACTACCTCAGAATTTTACATTATCCACTTAGAGTGGGAACACGAACCCCTGCAGACAGATCCTGCTTCAGACAGGAATTTGCAGCAAGCTGGGTGAATGTCAATGTGTGTGTTGTGAGCTGGTCAAGAGCTCAGATGCTGAACTTCCAGCATACTCAGAAAACTTTTGCTTAATGGAGACTGACTTAAGCATGTACTGTGGTCTCTCCTTGTCCCTGTGCCTCAGGTGATACTCCAGTTTTGGGGAGAGGTGTAGGTTTGCTCTTTGCATTTCAGACTTGCTTTGAATTTTGCCTTTGGTGCTTTTTTGGGTTGATTCCTGTATGGTTTAGTGTTAGCTGCAACTCCTTCCCCAGCGGCATGGCAAAGACATGGAGCTTGACTATCTGTTACTGGTAACTGTGGAGCACTGCAGCGAGCCTGGGCCTTCAGTTCTATAAATTCCTGTTTAATGAGGACTTTCTTCTGCTTTTGGCTCAGAAATAATAATGCTTATTTACTTCCTTACACAGGGAAAACGCCTGATAAACTCAGAGGGAGTCATATGCAAATTCTGCAGCCCCAGGAATAAATATTACGCCTCTTTTAGCTCTGCATGCAATCAAGCCTGTGCAGCTCTTTTTGCGCTCTGTTGTGTCAGGGCGGTCTTGTTTCTATTTCAGGCCTTGACTGATTGAACTTTTGTTTGCTGCGTTTTGGCTCAGTTGCTCCATGCTACCTGAAGAGGAACTGAGGGAACAAACAGCTTTCCTGAGCTATTGTTACTGCCTGGGGCAGATCCGAGCAGCTTGGCCACCCCACACAGGCATGAGCTGTGATCCTGAGGGGTGGCCAAGGGGACAGGGATGAGATAAGGCATCTGGCATCTGCTTTTTTGCTGGAGTGATGAGGCTGGTCTCGCTTGGCAAGGATGTGAGGCTAGGAAAAGTCTCATCGGCATCTCCAGTGTCAAGAGGGAGGGAAGAAGGTTGTCACTGCCCCAGAAAAAGGGTTGTAAACTGTTTTTTCTGCTCCGCTTGCTGAAGACTATCTCTGTCCAAATCTTCTGTGACCTTTTCCCATGGGAGTTTTGCATAGAAATAGGAAATAGAAGTAATGAAAGGGGGAAGAGCGATTACGTGAAGCTTGTGGAGAAGCATTACTGCAGCTGTTTTAGCTGGAGCTTTAAGTCACAGTCCTTAAAGGAAAGGGAATAGCCTTTGATCGCTCCTGGTTTACCATGTGGGTCTGAATGCCTTTCTGCTTTGTCTCGAGTTATAGTTCTGCCTCCTGTATTTTTGGGGCACCTGTATCCCTTTCAGATCTCCAAAGACCTGCACTTGTCTCAAGCCAGGTTAAGGTGGTCTGCTGGCAACCACCTGACTTCAGAGCAACATGTGCTTCACTCAAAGTGTGATTTTTATTTTACTGGAGTCACAGGTTCGTCTCCATGTGGCTGAGGTGAAGCACACACTGAAGCAGTCAGGGTGCTATGAATGGGCAGTTGCATTGCCACTGTGACGTGTTCCCCTCTCAGTGTCCATCAGGATATTTTCTATCCAACTCTACAGACCTTAGGAGCTCAGATACTTGTTTCCTAGCTATTTGCAATCCTTTGTCAGGCTGATCTGAATCCCTGTGTAGAGGAAATTAGAGTCAAATTTGTGTATGTGCATGTTTGTTGGGATGTCACAGAGGCAGAGGCTGCAGGAGAAAGCACGAGGCTGGAGTAGCGCAGGGCGAGGAGAATAGATTCGTAATCAATAAAAAGTTGGCTTTGGTTGTAATGCCTATATTTATATTTAATGTTAATATCCCTCCTGGAGCACCAGCACTTCAGTGATATGTAACACAACATAAAAGCATCTGAGGAGAGAGGGCATAAGAGAAATGGGTTTGTTGTATCCCAGGAGGAAATCCAACCATGGACTTTGTTGTGGGGTTTCAGTGGGTATTAGCAAGCAGAAAAGGCAGAAGTTAGCTACAACCCTCCTTCAGAGCACTGTGGGCATTGCCTTGACATGCCCGTACTGTAGATCCTGAGGAACCATGATGGGACCCTGGAAGGGAGTAGCGTTGTGCCCAGTGCCCCCGCAGCGGTGAGACTTTGCATTGTGAAAGGGGTGCTTTCTCAGAGCATCTTTTTTATTCCAAGATAGGGACAGACATCAAGCTCCTGCTCTGTCATCCTTGCTGTCCATGTCCTGGCGAGGTCGTTCCCATCCTGTCTGGCTCCTTATAGAG
This sequence comes from Strix aluco, assembly GCF_031877795.1. NCBI lineage: Eukaryota > Metazoa > Chordata > Aves > Strigiformes > Strigidae > Strix > Strix aluco. The sequence goes on along the minus strand of NC_133935.1, from coordinate 80,756,404 downwards.
TCTCCTCATGCTGGTCCATGGTGGGATTTACTGGCATGCTTGGAATTGCTTTCTGATTTGTTCTGTGAATGCAATTAGTCACCACTGGCATGCAGGTGGAAGATGGAAGTTAATTCTGTGGTACCTAATTAGCTGTCATTGCTGGAAGGGTTTGAAAGCAGAGACAAAAAACTGCAGTTCTGGCTGCACGATCAGGTGGTCTCATGGAGCAGCAGTGAGATATACCAAATTTCACCTGAGACCTATGTGTGTCAATGAGATACACCAAATTTCACCTGAGACCTATGTGTTACCTTTAATGACATTTTGTCTTTCTGTTAAAAGATAAACAAGAAGCTTGAGTCTCTGTGAGTGTAAATCAGTGTAGCTCTGCTGCAGACAGTGGAGCTGTACCAAATTTTATCAGCCAAGGAGAGGTAGACCCTGTGGGTTAAATGATGACAGAATTATCCTTGTGTGAAAATGCACATGCAGGTGCATACATGCCCACACACTAGTTAAAGGTGACTGCTTTTTTTATTTGTTTGTATTTAGGGCACCTTGGAGGCCCTAACTAGACAACAGTCAGAAATGAAATGTCATCGGATCAGTAACACATCCCCAGGTTGTTAACAAAATAATCACATGATTTGTAGTGAAAAAAAACAATTGAAAGACTCGCTGAGTAATATTCCTTCCAGTCTCCTGACATGTACATATATTAGAAATCCATTTGATACAAAGCACAGGACAAAAATGATCGATAGCAGGTTATAGTGCTCTTTATTACAACAAATTAATTGATCATGTCTAGCAGATTTTCCTCCCAGCGGAAACTCTGAGTATTGAACATGTCTCTCTCATTTCTCTTCTATCCTTGCTGTTGGAAACATGCCAGACAGTTTCATACCATCATTTAAATTTATCTGTGACCTGAGAAAGTTGTGTCACCCTTGAGACGGTTAACTTTCAGCTAAAAAGTTTGGTGACATTGTAGGAGATACAGGGATAGATATTACAAAAAGTTTTCTGATGAGGAGGTGGAACAACTCAATCCAGTCCTGCATCAGTAGGTCCCACCTGAGAACTGTGTTGAATATTTTCCCTGATCCTTGAACAACTCTTATTTGACTGGCATCCTGTTCTAAAGCCAACATATTCCAAAGGTATTAACCAGCACTGTTTTTCATAGTCCTGGGCAGTGGAGCCCAAAAGCAAATGATTGCAGGGAGTATCCCTTCAGCCTAGACAGGAGAGTTCTGGTATCAGATGATGACAGGGATATGTTGGTGGAGAAGAAGAGTGGAAAACTTCTGCTGCTTGCTGTGACATACTATTTGACATTATGCCCTCTTTCCGGTAGGTGTTGGGTGACTTATATGTGGAATGACCTGTCAGAGACACAGCAGCAGGTTATTAACCTGCTGTTTTTACAACCTCTATCCTGACAGAAATGTCCTCTTTGAGGCTCCTGTCACTGGCCTATTACAGAGTCTTAGATGTAAAGAACATAAGTGCTCCAAGCCTTTCATTCTTCTGAAGCTATGCAGACAGTGGGCGAAATGCTGTGGAATTACATTAGTTAATTTAGATCTGTTTTGTGGTTTTCCCCTTTGCCTGCAGAGTAAGAAGTATTATCTGTTTAAGGACTCGGCTTCTGGATGCCACTCCTGACTTGTCTCATAATTTGACATTAGGTAAAACACTCAAAAATAGTCTGGCTCCCCAAATAATCTGCAGAGAAGTGTATCATCTCCAGGTGTGCAAAATGAGATTATACTTGTAGGGCAGGTGAGTGAAGAATTCTTTGAGACTCCACAGCAAGCCAGCAGTTGACGAAGGAGGAGAACTTATGCCTCTGGTCCATACAAACCCGCCTATCTATTATAAAAGAGCCCTAGTCCTTCTGTTTGCTAAAGGATTTGAGGTCTCCTGCCATTTTTACAAGGTACCATTTACTCCTTCCATCTCATGTGCTTTATTTGAGATGTGTCTACAGCCTTCACTCCCACATCTCCAAATTACCTAAGTCAAGCTATTGGGGTGGGGGGTCAATGGAGCGGTCAATGGAGCAGGGTGGGAGGATTTAACTGTACTGTCTCCTTCAGGAAAAAAAGTGTTTTAGGGCTTAAGATACCATACAAGCATGTCTGAATTTCTTGCTGATGGCTTTCCTGCGAGTTGCTTTATGTAAAGTGGGGGAGTATTAAAAGAGGAGTCAGCATTTCACCAAAGATGCAGTTAAAACACAAAGTTTATTCTTTAACTCTCTAGTTTTTATGTCCTGATTGGCATTATAAAGTCTCTCTTTGATGAAGATTTGTAAGGCTTTGTTGCTATGAATGAGAATATGCATTTGGAAATTCTGTTGAGTGGCTGTGAGATGTGCATCCCTAGAGACTGTTTTAATTTCCATATTCATTATACTGTTCTGTCGTGCCTGAGAGAGACCCAAACCCTTGAATAACACAGCTGTGAAAGCTGGGAGAGGAGACATCAGGATCAAGACACACTTTCACCATCAGTTTAACCCAGTCTTAAGTCTGCATGGCCATTAGGTCAGTCCTGTTCCCTGCTATTCTTCCCCTCTCCATCTTTCCACCTCGGCCACCCATTGCTACTTTCTCTGTGTCCACAGCAGCACTTATGCAGCGTGTGATGAACCGGATCAGGGAGCTGTTCTGGCTGAAATCTAGTGAAAAAAAAATTACTTTAGGATGGATCAGGTTCTTATAAACTGTAGTGTTGACACAAGGGAAGAAATAAAACATGGCTTGGGGCAGACAAACTGCCCAATATCCCTTTTTAACTTATTAAGCCATCACTGGAGACGTGTCCACACATATAGTTTGTCTGGCTGGAAATAATATTTTTGAGGGCCATTTTGCACCATCCCTTAGAATTCTGTATTTGATATCTCCACCCATGAAATTCAATGGGATGATCTTAAAAGGTAGAAAAGTCTTTGCTTTCTTTACAGTTTTGCTCGCAAGGATAGCAATGCCCATTGCCTGTTATTTATTATTTAGGGTGATGAGTACACAAGCTGGTTGACTGTGGTTCATCCTGTTGTCCTTTGAAGTCAATGGATATCTTTTATTGACTTAGCTGGGCAACAGATGAGGCCCTGGATGAAAGAGCCACTGTTTTACTAAAGACTACTTGTCTCTGTAGGTTGCAAAAATAAATAATCCCAGACACTTTCAAAGATGGCTGGGGTAGGGCTGCACATAGCTTGTTTGTGAAGTTTTATTTAAAAGAAAAATAAATTTCTCACAGTCAAAGGGCTGCTGGCTGACCTGACCTTTTCAGGCTGAAAATGGTCACTGAAAGGATAAATAAGATAATGATAATAAAAACTCTCCTAGTCATTACTGGACTGCTGCTGAAAGGGATTTGGCAAAGGCTGAAGAAATGTCAGAGTGAAAAAGTGCACCGCCCCTGCTGAAAGATGACTGTGTCTGACCCCGTCCGGTGCCCAGTGAGGCTGGTGATATCTCCACTGATTTCAGCCAGAGTGAGGGTGGCTGAAGGCCAAGAGAAGACACTGCTCAGAGCACAGGCCTGAAGTTTCATGCAAGTGATGTTGTGTTACATGGGAATGCAACTGTCCTTAACAAACCATACAGTAAATGTATAGTATAGTAAATGCAGTTTCTTGGAAGGACGCAACCAGCCTTTGGTGCCAGCCAGGCTCTCTGAATCTGTTTATATATGGAAATGGTACCTTTTGAGCGGTGCTTTTCAACAAATAAACCCTTCACCCTCATGTATTTCTCCTAGCTCTTTTGCTCAGCTTCCTCGATGATCATAACTGCTTCATTAGCTGCCTGATGAATGGTCTGTGCACATTAGCATCATTTTATCTAGTCAGTAACTATGAGCTGTGTAACATCCATCACTGGGGGTTTTCTAAGAGGCTAGGCAAACTTCTGTCAGGAATGGGTGGGCTAGAAGATGGAATTTTGAAGTACCCTTCTAGCCCTGCTATCTCTTACTTTAAGAAGTACTTACTTCTACTTACACAGAAATAACACATTATTTCTATGACAAGCATCTCTGTGAGGCTCAGTTAAGAGGTGGGTACCTCTTGGACTAGGAGCTGTTCAGAGGCTGCACCAATGCTCAAAATTGAAATGGCAGCCCAGCGTGTCACAGCTGGGTGAAGACGTACAAAGGGAAGTAGTTGTCCCACGTAACCTCAGATGCTTGTTTGAAAACATGTGTGTACAAGCTAGCCTAGCTAGCTCCTCCAGCTCTGGAGAAAGAAATGAATAGAGTTCATGTGCCCTGCTCTGAACATCTGAGATGTGCTGGAAACACCTCTTCTCTCTGCTGACCATCATCTGCTGAAGTATGTTAACCAAGGGCAAAGGAAGTCCTTTGACCTGGTTGGTAGGAGAGCTTAGTACCTTTCTCATTTCCACTGGGATGCAATATTAATCCAAACACTTTTCTATCAGCTGTTTGTTTCTAAACATTGATAAGGGTTGTCTCTGTCCTCCTTCTGCTGACAGAGTTGCTCATGGCTCTCTGAACTTACCCCATCATTCTGCAGAGATCTGTCCACTGCAGGTCACTCCGCTCACTGGCCTAGGACTAGACATTTATTTTAACACCTTTGGGTTAGAAGTCTGGGAATTATGTTTAAACAAGTTATATAAAAACTTACCTAAAATGTCATTCTGATTCCTCACAAATATTGATGATATATTTTTGCTGAATTTTGGCTTTCATTCAGTAAACCTCTTCAGTTCATCTTTAATTTGCAGATGGCTTTGGCAGTGTTTCAACCTCAGCTTCTGGTGATTGAAACCTGGTGCTGGAATTAGGCTCAAGATGCAAAAAGCCTGATTTCAGAAAGTCTGAATATATGCAGCTGCCTTGTGGAGTTCTAAGTAATGCAATTAGGGCTGGGTTTCTCACTGCCAAAAAAGCCACAAATGAATCAGGAGTCCAGAAAGAGAAATGCAACAGAATACACATAAACATCTTCAGGAATTTGTGGATTTAGGAATATGGATGGAAATAATTGAAAGCCTGGCTCAAGTTTTCAGCTGAAAAGTGCTAATATAAGTCATTTCAAAGGAGATAAAAGAGGAACGTGATCACATTCAGGAGAAATGTTGAGCTGGGCATTAAGTCTAAATGAGTGATGTGACAGAGCCCTGCTGATGGACAGGTCTGCTGCTCACTCATGGGCTGGGGATGATAGGAGCAGAGAGGGAAGACAGGGATATTTACCAAAGGGTATAATCAGAAATAATGAGTGCAGTAAAAGAAGAGGATGGGCTAGAAACCTGAAACTAATAAGAAGTGGGAACTTGCATCTCAGCTTTCAAAGCCTAAATTAGGAGAAGTGACTGATAGGCAGCCCTTGAAAACACTGGAGTAGTCTCAAAGTGTTGAATGCGAAGTCCCTGAGTATGCTAATGCTACAGAGGCCAGACATGGGGAAACAGCCACACAGAGAAACTGCTGTGTTTTTACACCTGCTGGCTTTTGGGATATCATGTCTTGGTGTATCAGGGAAGTGAAAATATTGTCTTCTTTTCAGTGTGATTAGTGTGGGGGGATCACAAGAGTTCTCGGTTGGACTCCCTTCTTAGCTCTTCCTGTATTCATTCTTACCTTAAAGACACTTTTATTTGTGTGTGGGTCTATTTTTTTTTTTTTTTCAATAAATACACAGCTAATCCCTGTTGCACATGTAGATATAGATAGCATGTGGGTCTGTAAAGATTATGGATGCCCCTTTCAGCAAGCAATATCTTTTAATAGCATTGTGTGCAGTTAATCAGGTTAAGCAAAAGTATCAGTGGAACTATCAGTGCAAGTTCAGGGAAGGAATAAGTGTCAGAACTCTCAAGAGATGTTTAGTAATATTGTGGCAGGTAGGGTAGAAGCTTTTTTTCTTTCTTTTTTTTTTTGGCTCAGTGATGTCAGTGGTTGGAAAACAACATGAGCAGAGCAATCTGTTAAATTGCAAGAGATTCTTGCTATTATATTTCATAACAGATATGGTAAATGTTTATTGCTCCTTGGTTTCATCCATTGTTTTATGCCCATATCAAGTGTTCAGTGCATTGGGAACTGGTTGTAAGGACTTGTGCCCTCTCTGCCCTTCAGTTCTAGTTAAGTGGAAAGGGCTACAGGGCATCTCCCATCTAGGGGAAAGGAGGGAGTGAAAAGATTGGTGCAGAAAAATAGGAAAGGCATTGAAGTGGGTGTTGCTCTTTGTCATGGAGAAAGCTTAGTTCTACAGGGGGTCATCTGGGAGAAAGCTCTCTGGTCAATGGAGAGTTTCATAAATGCCCTGAAATAGTGAGAGGAGCTGTGCCCTCGAAATGCCTGTGTCTGTCAACTGTTGTAAAGGACCGTGAGATGACTAGCTCAGATGAGGAGGTCTGCACTGGAGGCATCTAACACTACATGCACTGGGTCTGGGGACCTGGGCAAGGAGGAGCACTTGCTGCTGCTTAGAGTCAAACCAAGGACTGTATGAGAAGAGGGGCAGTGAAGTTACAGGACACACGTCGAGGGGACATGCCTTGCTGAAGTGTTGCTCAGCCAGCTCATGGTGGGCTGGGAGCTGGAGAAGGGCTGCAGGTCAGGAGGTGCAGGTGCCCCCAGGGAACCAGGAGATGTCTGCTGGAGTTTTGCACAGGACATGTGCGAGAGTGACAGGCATTGATCCCGTATCGATGCTTTTTGAACATAGGATGCTAGATAAATTCTGTTTTTCTTTCTCCCTCTGGCAGAACGGTGACCAGTGCACCATCTCTTTGGTGTCATGTGGATGCATGAGGACATCTTTTTTGTACACAGTGTCCTTCAAAGAGAGCATATGTACGTCAGAGTTTCTTTATAACAGCTTTGCATGGTAGTGCAGGTGTGAGTTCACTAGTTATCCAAGAACAATGAAGCAAAATTCAGCACAGGGTAAAACAAACACACTTGACTATTTTTGGTGGCATTTTTCAGGTTACTATAAACCTTTCATTTGAAATGTAATGCTGATGACCACACATTGATTCTGAGTGGCTTCTTGTAACAGCATCAATTTTTCATTTAGAAAATTGCTTTTTTTTAAGCTTAACTCTATATGGGGTGTTGTTCATTTTCTCCCGAGAGACACTTTTCTATGGAAACCTACTCTTTGGGTCTGAAATTCAAACCAGTTTTGCCAAAGCCTAGGATTTATGAGCAATAAAATAGGAAATGTTATAGGAAATAACAGCTGAACAGGGGGAGGGACATGTTTAAAACATTAAGGCCAAGCCCAGAAAAATAATAAAACAGAGTCAGAATTACAGTTAAAATTAAAGCAGGCCCATGGCCAAATTTAAAGATACTATATGTCTGGTTGATAGTGGGGAAAAAACATTGAAAGCAAAAACACAGTAATAGCTGGCAATGGATAACATCTGGCAATGAATTTGCTGTGAAGTTCATTTCAGAGAACTGGTGGGTGAAGAAATTTCTCTGTCAGGAAGGAGAATAAATCCCAACATAATGCAACGGCATTTTTCAGTGAGAGGCAAAGGTGTTGTAAGTGTCCCACGGTGCTGAAGAGGCTCCTCTGTCAGCCTTCTATATTTGGAAGTTCAAATTGCTGAGGCAGATTAGAAGTGCTGAGCCTAGTAAGCCAGTGTTAATGGCTGATTTCCAGTGCCTGCATACATCACGTGTGCTCTGAAGGTGTCGATGCTGTGGTCAAGGCATGCTTCTAGCTCATAGGGATGGACCTGAGCTACACCAGGTGCTGAGGGTAGTGTTACCATGGCTGCTAAACCAGCCTGATATGCTGGATCATTTAGCTGAACCAGAGCTCCATGCAGCTACATTCACCCACTGTAAGCAGCCAAACTGGTTAATTTAAAGCTGGCCAGTGGTGCAGCCAAAGTTGAGAGCTGCTGTCATGCAGCTGTGATGCAGCATGGATGTATTCTGATTATAAAGGATACGGCTGGGCCCTCAGTGATTGTTTCTAGGTAAAACTATAGTATAAGGGAGAAGAACTATAGAATAGAATAGAATAGAATAGCATATACTATAGTGTATAGCATAGCATATAGCATAGCGTATAGCATAGCATAGCATAGTATAGCATAGTATAGTAAATCCAAGGCACAGCTGGAGCTGAACTTGGCTAGGGATGTGAGAAATCACAAGAAGGGTTTCTTCAGGTATATAGGGCAACAAAGGAAGATGAAGGAAACTGTACCCCCGCAATGAATGAAGTGGGAGACCTGAGTACAGCTGACATGGAGAAGGCTGAGGTATTCAACAACTTTTTTTGCCTCAGTTTCACCAGCAAGTGCACTAGCCATGCTGCCCAATTCACAGAGTCCAAAGGCAGGGACTGGGAGAAAGAATAACCTCCCGCTGTAGGAGAAGATAAGGTTTGAGACCATCAAAAGAACCTGAATGTGCACAAGTCCATGGGACCTGATGAGATTCATCTGCGAGCCCTGAGAGAACTGGCAGATGAAGTTGCTAAGCCACTATCCATCATATTTGTAAAGATCTGGCAGACTGGTGAAGTTCCCACTGACTGGAAAAGCAGAAACATAACACCCATTTTTAAAAAGGGAAAAAAAGACCTGGTGAACTACAGGCCAGTCAGTCTCATGCCTGGCAAGATCATGGAGCAGATCGTCCTGGAAACTATGCTAAGGCACATGGAAAACAGGTGATTGGTGACAGCAAATGATGACATGGCTTCACTAAGGACAAATTGTGCCTGCCAAATTTGGTGACCTACTACAATCATGGATAAGGGAAGAGCAACTGACGTCATCTACCTGGACTTGTGCAAAGCTTTAGACGCTGTTCCACATAACATCATTGTCTCTAAAATAGAGAGACATGGATTTGATGGATGGACCACTCAGTGGATAAGGAATTGGATGGATGGTCACACTCAAAGAGTTGAGGTCAGTGGCTCGATGTCCAGGTGGAGACCAGTGGCGAGTGGCGTTTCTCAGGGGTTTGTCCTGGGATCAGTATTATTTAACATCTCTGTTAAGGATGTGGACAGTGGGATTGAGTGCACCCTCAGCAAGTTTTCTGATGGCACCAAGCTGTGTGGTGTGGTTGACATGCTAGAGGGAAGGGATGCCATCTGGAGGGACCTGGACAGGCTTGAGAAGTGGGCCTGTGTGAAACTTGTAAAATTCATCAAGGCCAGGTGCAAGATCCTACACCTGGGTAAGGGCAATCCCAAATAAGGATAGAGGCTGAGCTGTGAGTGGATTGAGAGCAGTCCTGCAGAGAAGGACTTGAGGGTACTGGTGCATGAAAAACTGACTATGAGCCAGCAATGTGCGTTTGCAGCCCACAAAGCCAACCATGTCCTGGGCTGCATCAAGAGAAGTGTGGCCAGCAGGTTGAGGGAGGTGATTCTCCCCCTCTACTCTGCTCTGGTAAGACTCCACCTGCAGTGCTGTGTCCAGCTCTGGGCTCCCCAGCATAAGAAGGATGCACGAAGATGATCAGGGGGCTGGAGCACGTCCCCTGTGAGGACAGGCTGAGAGAGTTGGAGTTGTTTCACCTAGAGAAGAGAAGGCTCTGGGGAGACCTTGTAGCAGCCTTCCAGGACTTAAAGGGGGCTACAGGAAAGATGGAGAGGGACTCTATCAGGGAGTGTAGTGATAGGAAAAGGGCAAGGGTTTTAAACTGAGAGAGGGTAGATTTGGATTATATATTACAAAGAAGTTCTTCACTGTGAGGGTGGTGAGACACTGGCACAGGTTGTCCAGAGAAGCTGTGGCTGCCCCCTCCCTGGCAGTGGTCAAGGCCAGGTTGGACGGGGCTTTGAGCAACCTGGTCAAGTGGAAGGTGTCCCTGCCCATGGCAGGGGGATTAGAACTAGATGATCTTTAAGGTCTCTTCCAAGCTAAACCATTCTGTGATTCTATGCATCTTTGATTCTCAGATGGTAGCATTGGTAGCTGGCAGAGATTTTTGGAGCTCTTTGTGTGTGACCAAGGGCAGAAATTAATTTGAATATTCTTCATTGCAGTCAATTATCAGAGGAACAACCAGGTCCATGGAGTGGTTTTCAGTCATAAAGTTGAGTTGAAGGTCAGATAGAAATCAAAAAAAAATCCCAGTCTTCCATAAGGGAACTGAGCACACAGGAGGAAAAATTATTGGAAAGAGACCATGTAAGAACTGTAGTTCTACTGTACACCCTTCCTTGTGATTCTTGGGACTCCTCTGTGGACACAGCTAGCTGCACATGAGGATGGGGTAGTCAGAGGGAAGGACATCTGTTAGATCTGTCTCACTAGAATCCTCATCTGACTGGTTAAAGCTGGAGAGATTTCCATGGAGAGGTGGAAGAGGAGACATGGAAACCTGACTGTTTTGCCTTATCTTGGAAGGAGAGCAGAAATCCTTTTTCCTTTGTATTTTAGTTACTGTCCTGAGTTCTGAATCTCTGATGATACTTGACAGTCAGACAACCATTAGAAGGGATGTTTCTGCACTGCATGGTGTGTCCCTTGCAGCTGCGTCACTTCTGAGACCCCCTCTGGCTGCCGAAGGATTGTGTGCTGGCTAAACATCCCTGAAGTGTATTTTGAGAGGATGGTTGTGAGAGCAACCTGGATTGTTGACACCAAACTGCTCTCTTTTTGACCTGATACAAAATAGAAAAGAAATCTGAACATGAGTCAGATTCAAAGCATTTAAATGTCGTTCTCTTTGTTTTACTCCAGTTGTGCATATTTAATTTTACAGATATTTTTTTTCTTATGTGATATGAACTATGAGATGGATCTATTATGGATATGTTATTTATGTATTCTGGTTGCCTTATAGGCAGATTTCATACCAAGATGATTAAGGACTGTTTTTTTCTGTTCCTTCAAGATTGTATAATGAGATGAAGGGGAGAAAATGCATATTTTAATTGAGTATATTTGTAGAGTTGAGAGTATGGTATATCATATTTCATGTTTGGCTCTGGGTTTGATAGTATCTTCTTATGCCTTGATTTATTTTTGAGACAAACAGTTTTGCTTTCTGCTATGCTGTTAGGTTTCTAAACCATAAGTTGAGCCACAAAGACATTTATTGAACTATGAAAATATTAATTCCAGAGAAATCTGAATATTATTTTCACTTGGATGCAAAATAGCAAAGGCTTTCATGATGTTTAAGTAGAACTTTATTAACATTTGAATATCTCTGGAGATCTATGGTAACAGTAGAAGAAGGATTAAACTCAGTATTGTTTGTTTTTCTATAAGTAAATGAGGAGAATTGCAAGTTTTCTCCTTGTGAGTCAGCTGAATATTTGCAGAGATTAACTAATCTATACCAGAGACAGCATGGACCAGCCCTTATCCATCTGATTCCCCTTCTTCTGCTCCATCATGTGGGATGTCAGTACTTCAAGGGAACAGAGAAGGAGCCAGAAAAGATCGGCCCCAAAATAATCCTTGTGTGCACAGAGTACCTCCTCACAGGGTAGTATATCTTAGGGACCGATCTCTGCAGTCATGGTGACACAGATCTTTAGGAAGGCAGTATTATGCTGCTTCATGGGTGGGTTTCGTCATAGTGAGAGTGAGCTATGCCAGCTAAGGAGCTCTTCGGCTTGTGCCTTGGGCTGCAGACATGACCACTGCCTTCCCCCTACTTGGTTCATGGACAGTCCTGCCAGGAGAAGCCAGATAAATTGCAAGGAACCAACCAAACTTTATGGATCCACCACACCAGTCTGCCCTAAAGCTGCATAAACCTCAAGCCTGTCACTAAAACTCTGATCCTGTTTTCCTTGGTCCCACAATTTTGTGTTTTATGGGCCATGCAGGGCTACAAAGACAAAACTAAAATTGTAACTAGATGTGAGTCTAGATTGTATGTGGGATCTGATTCAATATTATTAATAAGATAAATAGCTAATATTATTTTCTAGCTAGTGTTAGGAAGTTTCTTACTGCTTTTTGCTTAGACTGCTCAGGGCATATCTCAGTCACAGAGATGGGGCTGATCTCCCCTCACACCATCATTCTGCCTTGAGGCACTCCTCAGAGCTGACCCTGGATGGCATTTTCAGAGGTATCCCAATATGGGGTTTATCTCCCCTAATGTGCCTGGTTTTCCTCTGAAATTGATGAAGAGGGTGATTCATCCCATCCATCTTAGACATCCAACCTAACATGGGATGACTTGTGCTGTAGGTATGGCTTGCTCTGTTGACCAAAGAGGAAGCCTGGTTGGCTGCTGTAGATCAGATACATGATGGTCAGAAGTTTGGGATCAATCCCGCTCTAAGAGACTGGGAAAAAAATTCTAGTGGCATCTGTGTCCCATCTCTCAAGTGATTTTGCAAATCCCACCCTCTGCGTTAGCATTCGTGCTGCACAGCATCTGATGTGCTTTGTGCTTGCTCTGTGATGATACACAGTGATCATCAAAGCAGTGAGAGTGCTGCACAGTATGTTCCATGCCAGCTACTTCCTTTCTGGTTTAATTACAACTGAGTTTGCTAATCCCAGTCTTGATTAATGAGCTTAATATGCAAATGTTATGATGAAACTGAAACTCTTTGTAATTGCTTGCAGACAGATTACCACTTCGAGTACACAGAGTGTGACAGCAGTGGCTCCAGATGGAGGGTGGCTGTCCCGAATCCGTCGGTGGAGTGTTCTGGACTACCTGACCCGGTGAAAGGGAAGGAATGCAGTATGTTGGCACTTTTCATTTTACAGACCATTACTAGCTGTTTGTGCTATTTACCCTTGTATGGCTTCTTAGCTCTGTCACTGATGTCCTGAGTGTCTCTGAGTTAGTCCTTCCCCTCCAATCCTTATTCTTGTCTCTTGGAGCTGTGGAGCAGGGATTGTCTTTGCAGCATAGTTGTATAGCTCAGTATCTGCTACAGGTACCCTTGTACGCTAATTCACAGACAAGGCACGTCTATTACAACACCCCTTGAAGAGATGTGGTGGCTTGTCTTGAGCTGCCATACTCTTAAGTTCTGCAGCTCTCTAATTCATTTGGCTCTATTGGCCAAAATGGTGACCAAGAGTAGACAGATTATATTTGCATAGTGTCCAAATTCTCATTACCTGCATTATTTAGCTAATTAATAAGCTGAATGCATAAGTAATGGTAAATATCTTATTTGCCTGAGTTATTTTCATGATGAAGCTTTTGCATTTTATTTATTTTTGTATTTATTTTTAGCGACTTGGAGTGGTCTCATATCACTTGGTCCTGTGGTTTTTTAAACGTTAAAACACTTGTTTGCATCTGGGGACATAAGTGAACTTCTCTGCAAACACGTTTGAACTGTTCCCTCACTGTTTTGTAGCTTCCCAGGCTGAATGCTTTTTCTCGTAACACACTTCCTTGCTCTAGCAATTCTCTCCACAAAAGATCCTAGCAGTGCTGTTCTTTCTCAGTAATTTGTATCAGGGAGTATAAATTATTGTATCTGACAAACAGGATGAACAACTGCGACATCCTTTCAGATCTACTGTAGGAGAGGTGAGATTTACTCACTTCTGACTCTCCTCCTGTAAAGGTTTATTGTTCATTTCTTTACAACGTATGTGCCAGTGTGAGACACGTAAATGTTTTCTGCAGCAGTGTTGACCACTGGAAGATTGCTGACTGCTTGCAAGCATCATTTGAGAAGTTGCCTGTGTCATTCCTGGTATTTGGGTTTAGTTTCTGAGGTTTTAAATGTGGAATGTCTGTATATCCTTAGGGTGTGTTTTTCAATTACAGAAATATAGAGCTGGGAAGCAACTCAGTTGGTCCCATATTTCATACCCCAGCCCAAATAGCTATATAGCAATGACTTTGTCTTTCATGGCTGATGTTTGGCTGGACTGTTCTCAGGAACCTCCGGTGATGAAGAGCCCACAAGCTCTCCGTTTATTTGCTCATTTATTTTGTTCTTTTCATTTTCCCTCCTGTTACAGCTTTTTCTACTGGTGAGTGTCCCTCGTTATACTTAGAGCCTGTGACTTTTTGCTGTCTGCACTATAAAGGAGCACATAGTGTTATCCCTTCTGCTGCAAACCCACTTTTGTTGTACTCTGGAGTACATAGGTGTAACTCATTTTTTCTGACATACACTATTTCTTCTTAAATCTTGTGATAAATGGTTTAAGGTCCAGGAACATTACACTCTCCTTGACTTTCTGCTACAGATTTCGACAAATGGTGCACTTCCCTCTTCATCTCCTCTTATTTGTGTGTCTTTCTGGTCTTAAATCAGTTCCAATGAAAATTCAGCTGTTTTATAACAAGAGATGAATCTCTGGCTTCTCCATATCTGGCCCCCTGATAGACAAGGGCAAAACTTTGCCCAGTAGATTGACTGTGATATTATACTCCAAAGTACAGGATTCTGTTAAATACACTGGAAAACTCATCTCAGTAGATGCCTCTCCTCCTCGTAGTGTTGCTGTTAAGTCCCATGGAAATTCAGCTGGTTTGAGAAGCAATTGGATATTCGACTTTTTTTACTGAACCCTTCAGAACTCATCTCTTCTTTGGGCTCTTGGGAGTGCAGTGGTGTTAATGTAGTTCTGTCTTTTTTCGTGTCTGTAGTAGATTATCTGGCTTCAGGAGATGTCTGGCTATATTCTGATGGCAAAAGTAATTTTAGGTTTCTCATTTCTTAGTCTTTCACCTTTTGCTTTAAGAACAACCAATCTTTCAGGCTGAAAACATGAATCTGTCGACAGTAGTCAATCACTGCAGGAATGTGTAGGGAACTCCCCTCCCACTTGGCTAACGTGGTGGTTTTCACTGCAACGTATCTGAACCAGCATAGAGTTTGGCTGACAGTCCATTCTTCAATGGGTGGGATATACTGGGAGAGGCAGCTTTTAAAAATTATGTGCCCTCCAGCCCCTTAGAGTTTGCACATGGGTGTCTGTTGTTGATGATGAGTTGTATGGAAAATGCTGACAGATAGACACCTCCTCACTGACTTGTCATATTCTCTGAGCTGGTGGCTTCTGTCTCATCTGACAACACAGCGGCTGGACCAAGGATGTCTTATACTAAAAGCATAAATTTATTTCTGTAACCTGAGGAAAATGAAAGGTTCTGTATTTGGGGCTGCTACAACTCACGTTCTTGATGGATTCTGTACAGAGTGAGATTTGTGGGCCAGGGGTTGCATATGCATACACCTCTCACCAAGTAATAAATGGCTCTTTGAGATGCCTTCCTTTTCTCATAGGCCTAGGGTTATTTTATCCTGAGGCCTATCAAGAAATACCATAACTATGCCATTATCCTTTGAGATGAGTCTTTCTAGACATTCTGCAAATTTATTCAGAATCTCCTACATCTTGTAGATCCTACCCTATGCCAGAGCATACTTACACTGGGACTCATTATGACATTTGGTAGAGTCTTGGGCTCCCTTAGATATCTCTTTCAGTCCTTCAGCCTGCAGAACCAGGGACCACAGCACAATTACCCCAGGTAAGATGATTTCCAGTTTTGGAGATGTTATCTTCAGAAGTTTTGATTGGTATCTACTAGTCATAAGATGTAGCTTAGCCAACTATGTTCTGCTGTTAAAAAAGGGTTGCAGTTGTATAGCAGCATGAGCTCTTAGGGCTTTTTTTGTCTGGTTGGGGTTGGTAGAGCCCTCAGTGGTCCTTGGTGGCAGTTAGGACACAATGGATATGGAGGAATCTGGGTGAGAAAGTGGGCTCTTTTGGGAACACATCTGCCACCGTTGCTGACTGCACAATGTACAGTTTGCAGTTGTTTTCATCTATTCAGTAATGCCTGCCACTTGAGAATATCTGCTATCGATCTTTACTGCTCTCTGAAAACAGAAGTGACTTGCAGGCTGTCATTAATTTTGGATCCTGAGAATACTGCGCCAACCTCTCCCGCTTCCAAATGCTCAACAGTCATTCTCTTTAAATTGTGCCTGAACTAGGAATTTGAAAGATGGTATAACAATATGTTAAATGTCTCCAATCATCTCTGTAAATATGTCTAGACTGTGGTCTCCAGTGGAGTGGAAAGACACTTGAGATTGCTAAAAATGTATTAGCTCAGGTGCTTCACATATCTGGAGCAATCTAACTGTGGCACCAGAGCTCAGTCGGTGTCTTGAGATGTGCTCATTTTCAGGATGTTGTGTTTTACTGCTTTTTCATTCGAATGAACCCATTTAAAATTAGGTTGGGTATCTCTGTGCTCTGCTGCATTTTGAAGTGCACGCCAACCTGCAAAGCACAGCTGACTGTGACCTACTGAGAGTAACTGTCAGCATTCCCTGAAATGGCTGTAGTCCCAAAAACGTGTCAGGATTCAGCCTTTTTTTTTGAGTCTTCAAAAACTTAATCCGCAAAGTTTACCTGCAGAGAAGACGGGGTCCTCTTGAGAAATAGTCATGGGGTTCAGTAGAAAGGGCTGTCATATTTTGACTGCTTTATGACCTGGTTATTAGAAAAAGGGTTTTTTTTGCCTTTATCTTGCCATGAACACAGAGCAGCAGGATGACCCACCTTCCCCTCCTGCTACCCTCCCCTCCACATCTCTCTCTCCCATCCAGGTGGGAGGTGGGAAGAAAGAAGGAACCTCACATGACACATGTTTGTGATGCTGTAGGAGGCCCTGCTATGCAGTGACCCCAGATACAGGAGGGAAGGTGCAGGAGCAGCTCTGTGGCACAGTAGCTCTCTTGCAATGCACTGGGATAACATGCCCCTTTCTATACTTCACTCCCCTCTTTTTTGCTGATCCCCTTGCCCTGTGGGGCTATGGCCATCGCCACTTTCAGACCCCACATCAGGGTGTCAGCCTGCATTTTGTCATTCAGTGTAGTGTAGTACGTCAATGCCCCATGGGGCTGGGCTGCCTCTGGACAGGCCATGGTACAGCCACGCCAGACTGCTCGGCCACCTCTCTCAGGCTGGTGTTTGTTCAGAAATGAGTCATATTTTTGATGCCACCACATTACTGTTTCAAGGGATCCTGCAAAGAGATGCCTTAGAAGTGTAGCAAAGATCTTGGCTGGGAAAAAGACAATATTTATTGTACTCAAAGCTACTCTGTGTGGCTCTCCTCTGCGTCCCATTTAAAATGTCCCCTCCAGGCATCTTCCCCTTACCGTTTTGGATGTAGGGTACATACATGGAGGCAAAGAGCATTGCACTGGTGGGGGGTGGCAGACAGGGATCCTCTCTCAGTGAAATCCAGACCTCTGAATCACTCCATTACTTCTTGACAGTCAGGAATGAGCTTAACTAATTTGGTATCGTTCATTTTTAATTACCACAGATCTCACTCTGATCTCCTCATGAGTCTGATAGCAGGGAGAATTTAGCTGATAAGGATCACAGCCATCAGGGCAGTTGCTTGGCTTCTCAAATGGAAAATATTTATGGCAGTCAATGGGAGCAGTTTGCTTTCAGGGCTAAGTCCTTGCCTGCACCCTGTTATGGCTGGTACCTCTGAAAACCCTTTGCTTTGGTGTGGGGGCTGTATGCAGTGTCTAATGGGGACCTTTTGGGGCCTGGCAGCAGGAGCAGGACTTGGCATTGTGCTCCCGCTGACATTACGCTGCAGTCATTTCAGTGGCCACAGTCAGCCTTTTCTACCAGCCTGATCATATGCTGCATGTTTTACACTCAAATTAAAAGTCTGAATTTGGAGCCTTCCTTCCTTCCATGTCTCCTTTCTCTTCTTTGTCTCCCTTCACTCAAGTACAACCCAAATATCTGGTTCAGAGTGTGCCGTTGCTCTGCTCAGGTGCACTGATATGCTTCTCTCAGCAGTTTGTCACCAAAAAGGGCTTAAAGTGTTCACATTTTGACCTCAAATTCTTTTCTAATATTATCTCTTATTCCACAGAATATGAGTTATTTTTTGCCATCCTAAATAAGAATAGGTTGCACCTTATCTCATAAATATCTGTTAGTTTTAGTGGTGCTATGCGCATAATAAAGAAACTATAATGGGAATAATAGAGCAGTTTAAAAAAGTTTTGTATTTGCCATATTCAAGGGGAAGAAGTGCTGGTAGAGTCATTGTTATAATCAGCATCCTGAAACGAAGAAATTAACTCAACAGTCAGAATCCAGTATAACTGTTAAGCAGGTATTCTTTATTAGCAGCGCTGGGGTCACCCTGGGGATTCTCCACCATAAGGGCTCCCAAGAACTAGCAAGGGACATCAGTTTACATACACACAAATCATACATATTAATTAGATTTCCTGGAAAGGGGTGTCTTATGATAATGAGTTCCTGGAATTCATTTACATAGTCCAAGCATGCGTAGTAAAAATAGAGTGAGGGTCTTTGGTGGTTGAGGGAAGAAGTACGTGATCTTCTTCACGGTGTCGGCTCTTTCCAGAGCATGGCTGTGAGGTAAAGTCCAGGTGTCGTCTTCTCTCCTTCGGCGAGATCATCCTCCCTAGACTGTATCTCTGTGTTCAAGTTCCCCCTTATCTTAGTTTACCCAAGTGCACACTGAAGGCTGCTATCAGTGAGTTATATAGGAAGCGTTTTACTTTTGTGTAGAGAGGCAAAGAGGCGTGGGGAAAACAGCTGAGGAGTCCTTGGGAAACAAACACAAGCAAAACTTCCATGCATCACAGTTTAGTCTTGATCAGAAATTCATTGGTTTGAGCCCTTTCAATCCAAATGCCAGTTATAATCAGCAAGATTTCTTAAGAAAGGAGATGCAAAAATTATTGATAACATGGAAGAACTTGATCGTCTATGGTGCTGTGGAGGTATTAATGGCTCTGCTTAGCAAACTCCACCTTTACCTGGTGCCACTAAGGTGGGAGGAACTTCTTTGAAATCAGAAATGTGCTTCAGTTTTGAGGTGAGGTGTGTGAGCGTGTGCCAGATTGTCAGCATGTGAAAAGGTCCACTGACTTCAGAAAATACCATGGACTTTACTGGGGCCCGAGAGCAAAATTTGTCCTGATTTATTGCTACTGAGCTGTGTTTGTTGAGTTTATTTTAACTCATGTAATCTGCTCCTAGGATACCACAGGAGGAGATATGGATCTTCCTGCTAATTGCAGTGCACTTCAGACACAATTAGGGCAAATGACCTTTTTAGGGCTTGTAGGTTTTATAATATACACTTTAAAGCAATTTAAGTGATCTGCAGGAGTTTTAACATTCTGCTTTCCTAACAGAAAACTTAAATAGAAGGGTTTGAATTTGATGTTCTCTCTGTCTCTGGTAAGATTGGATATCCCAAGCAGGTAAGAAGTAGGTCTGCTCCTAACTTCCTTGAAGTCGTTGGGCATCTGTAAATTTTATAATATGCGGTGTATGAGTATACACATCTGTGTAGATGGATAATATAATATAAATGTTATATGTCTGTCAAAATCTGTGTGCTTGTGTTACAACTTTCTGACATAAAGTTTACATCTGTTCATTGTCAACTAGATATGTATTCAGGCAAATTCCATGTAGTCTTTGTGCTGAAGAATTGGTTCTGCTGAAGTTTTAAATAACAATGATAACTTTTAGTAGTTTCTTTAATGTTTACATTATTGCAGATGTGGATGTGAACATACTTACAAATACTCCCATGAGAATGGTGCTATTTATTACACAGTCATATTTATTTATGTTATCTCAAAATAGTTTCTTATGTAATCAAAAAATTTTATTATCACCACAGTGTCACATACGAATGCATGTAAGAACTACTTTTCATAAGGCTTAAATAAGCCCAGAGTTACAGCCTCTTGAAGCAAACATGTGAATCCTAACAAATCATCAGAGAGGTTTTTTCCTTTTTTTACTTGACATTCACTGAGGATTATTTTGTGGTCTCATTAATAGGCTTTGAAATGATTGGGATTTCTTTGTTTCAGCTGAAGAGAGGAAATATGGTGACATCAGCATAGCTCTGAGGCATGTATCCATTTCCATTTTTTCTCATGTCTTGAAAGCACTGGATCTTGTCCTCATCAACCTTATTTTTTTCATTGTCAGTGTCATTCAGACATATTTTTTTCATTGTCAGTGTCATTCAGACATTGCTTCTTTGGGTATTCACCTTGGAAGAAACAATGAGGTCAAGTTATTAATGGCTGCTGGTGTTTAACCATGTCATTGAGATGTGACATATGCACATAGATATACTTATATAAGGTGACAGGTTCTGTTGGGTATCCTGAGATGTAGGAAAGTACTATTTTGAGACAATGTTCAAAAAATGTATTCAGAAGATCTCCCCTTTCATTCCTCCATCCTTGAGATTGCTCTCTTGAATGGTATATGCTGATCTTCTCCCTCATTCTGGCTAACACCTTCCCGTCTCCCTTCTCTTTTGAACAGTTCCATGGCTCCCATGAAGTTGCCTGTCAACATATAAGAGTCACATATGAAAGGTTACTCTCTCACACCTAAGTACCAAAAAAGCGGATTCTTAGTGGGCATGAATTCCAGCAAAACTGAGAATTTCTTGATATGCTATACATTTGGCCCTTGGCCTGTCATGTCTTACCTAGCAATTAAGGATATCTGACAGAGAAAAACATATAACTTTGTCTCTGGAGCCATCTCTGACATCAACGGCAAGATGTGCAAGAGTTAGAGTTCAAAGTCATGATCTTTATAGGGGTACTTTTGTGCGTATGACCTGCAGGACTGGGCAACCCAATTTTACCTGAGTCTCTTTTGTATCCCTAGGAAAATTTTTATGTCTTTTCTGAAAGGAGAAGGAAAAGCTTTCCCACTACATCACACTGGGGAGGGGACTAGCACACAGCAGCGGAGGCTGCTCTGAGGAACACTGAAACTGAGGACTTAATGCAAGGCTGTCATGTAGCAAAGATGTTTAGCCAGCAGTGGTGTTCATGGCACAGTTTGAGAGTCGCTACTAAAAGGCTGTGATTTAGCAAAGCACTCAAGCAGATATTTATTCCTATTGCTCTCAGAACATCCCTGCTAATGCATGTTCCTAACTCAAGTCAGGTAGATGAGTCCTATTGATGACATTAAATTTCTCACCTGGACAGAGGCTTGAGGCTACATTTTATCATGGCATTTCCATCTGGATATTTTCCTAATGTGTACTGTTACCCTGAGAGATATTGCAGTTTTACAGGTAATTTTTCCAGATGTTTTCATCTGTGTATGAGCAATACACTGTCTTTGGAGAAAATGTCCCATTGTTGGCTTTTTGAAGCAGATTCTTCTAGGTAAATAGTTATAAAAGCAGAAGAGTTTGCACTGAACTCACAGAGTTTAGTTCCTGGAGAAGTTACCAGGAACCGCATGCTGATGTATGTATTGAGACTTCCAAGAGAAAGGTTGGCCTTAGTGTCTTTTGATGGTTTCTTCACCATATTTGTGTAATTAAGTAAGTTGAACACAGCTTCCTCCGAGCCACTGATTTCTGTTTCAACAGGGAAAGCAGCTGGCAAGACCTTGAGATTTGTTATGGCTTGGTAGAGGGATGAGAGGCAAGCACTGTGTGTGTGTTTGTGTGTGCAGAGGACATCTTAAATGGCACTGGAAGCCATTTGTACCAACCACTTTGGTTGATGAGCAATCAAATAAGCCTGATGGAGTCAGTGGGACTTTGAGAGCTACTCACTCACCTCGAGATATGTTTCCTGCCATCTCCAGTGTTGAGTCACTAGAATGGTTGTAACCCTGGCAGACAATGTGTTTGCTAACCTCTTGGTGATGACTGCCTTCCTCCACATTATGCCACACATCATGTATTTATTCAGTATTCCTATTCCAAAACCACACCTTTCAGTGTCCAAATGATGAAATAAAAGTGATAATAAAACTGTGCTCTTTGCCAGGCCAGCTGGGGAAAATTATAGAATCATAGAATGGTTTATCTTGGAAGAGACCTTAAAGATCACCTAGTTCCAATCCCCCTGCCATGGGCAGGGACACCTTCCACTAGACCAGATTGCTCAAAGCCCCGTCCAACCTGGCCTTGAACCCTTCCAGGGAGGGGACAGCCACAGCTTCTCTGGGCAACCTGTCCCAGTGTCTCACCACCCTCACAGTAAAGGACTTCTTCCTAATCCCTAATCTAAATCTACCCTCTCTCAGTTTAAAACTGTTACCCCTCAATACAGTCCTTTATAAAGAGTCCCTCTCCATCTTTCCTGTAGCCCCCTTTAAGTACTGGAAGGCTGCTACAAGGTCTCCCCAGAGCCTTCTATTCTCTAGGTGAAACAACTCCAACTCTCTCAGCCTGTCCTCACAGGGGAGGTGCTCCAGCCCCCTGATCATCCTTGTGGCCTCCTCTGGACTCACTCCAACAGGTCCACGTCCTTCTTATGCTGGGGAGCCCAGAGCTGGACACAGCACTGCAGGTGGAGTCTTACCAGAGCAGAGTAGAGGGGGAGAATCACCTCCCTCAACCTGCTGGCCACACTTCTCTTGATGCAGCCCAGGACATGGTTGGCTTTGTGGGCTGCAAACGCACATTGCTGGCTCATAGTCAGTTTTTCATGCACCAGTACCCTCAAGTCCTTCTCTGCAGGACTGCTCTCAATCCACTCACAGCTCAGCCTCTATCCTTATTTGGGATTGCCCTTACCCAGGTGCAGGACCTTGCACTTGGCCTTGTTGAACTTCATGAGGTTTGCACAGGCCCACCTCTCAAGCCTGTCCAGGTCCCTCTGGATGGCATCCCTTCCCTCTAGAATGTTGACCGCACCGCACAGCTTGGTGTCCTCTGCAGACTTGCTGAGGGTGCACTCAGTCCCACTGTCCATGTCACCAACAAAGATGTTAAACAGGGCTGATCCCAGTACTGACCCCTGAGGAATGCCAGTTGTCACTGGTTTCCACTTGGACATTGAGCTGTTGAACAAAACTCTGAGCGTGTCCATTCCACCAATTCCTTATCCACTGAGGGGTCCATTCTTCGAATCCATGTCTCTCCATTTTAAAGACAAGGATGTCATGTGGGAAAAAAATGGTACTGTTCCTGTCAAAGAGATGAACTTGAAAAAGCATTGCTCTGTTTTATAATTTCTTGGGTAAAAGGAAAAATTATTTACTCTTAAAAGGAAGGGTCTCTTCCACAGAAGGTGCTCTTCCTGAAGTTACATCAGCTTTCAGTGTGATCCCATTTCAAGCCTAAACAGCCTTGACAGACTTTTTTTCTTAAATTAGGATTCAGTCTGGTTCCTGGTAACACATTGAGATATAATGACTGAAGAAAACGAACATCAATTATTCATGGTCTATTGGAGAAGCCTCATATAAATTATTCATGGAAGACATTCTGAAGCTGGCTGAGATTATAGGAAACATTAATAATGAAGCAATGATTTCCTCTTGTCCTTTGGCTTGCTTTTTTTCTCCTCATCCTGTATTTTTGTTGGTCCTTGGTTCCATGTTGTGTGGACCCTGATGTCCCAGGGTATCACTGAACAGATGCCTCTATGTACTTGTCCTTGCCCACATCTTCCCCTCCAGGTCTGTGGCATGTGTCTGCTGAAACCAGCAGCTGTTCAGAGGGACAACTGCGTGATGCTGCCAAACTTATATTTCCTTTCGAGCTACAGTTTTCACCTCTGTCTATGGGAAGCTGAGATAATTCAGCCCAGACTCTGCCTGCAGGAGATAGTAAGATCTCACTCGAA
Source organism: Strix aluco (assembly GCF_031877795.1). Lineage (NCBI taxonomy): Eukaryota > Metazoa > Chordata > Aves > Strigiformes > Strigidae > Strix > Strix aluco. The sequence continues at coordinate 80,732,814 of NC_133935.1, read as the reverse complement.
TCACAGGCAGTGGAGCTTTAGATGAATAAAATAGGAATGGAGGGGGAAGAGATGGAAAGCCAGTGTTTGAGGTTATTTTTCCTGTGTATTTTCACTGGTTTGGGTAGAATTACTCCATTGCATGTCGTTATAATCTGTCAAAATCCAGTCCTGTGTCTTTTTTAAATTGTAATGTATTGAGAGTCAGGGGGACACAGAAGGATACACATGAACGTGCACATGCTTAATGGCAACAGAATAAAGAGAAGAGCTGAAATAGTTTTAGGTATCTTAAGTAAGAAAAGTCTGGAGGAAAATGTCTGCTGAGAAGAGTGATAGAGGTAGAAGTAGTGGGTCCAAGTGGTGTGGGATGAGAAGCTAGACAAGGGAGGGTGTAAAACTGAGTGGCCAGGGCTGCATAAAGGAGGAAAGCAATATATTATAGGTTTGGTGTTGGAGGATGCAGGGCATTGAGGCAGCTTTGATTAATCTTCTAGTGCAATCACAAATATTCTGATCCCTCTCACAGTGTGGCAATATCTGGGAGATACTCAACATGAGAAAACACTCCAGAGGAAGGTTTCAGACCTGAGAAGTTGGGTGGTCATATACATGTGAGGATCTACTCTGTTAGTCCAGGTGTGTTCATGATAAGCCTGTCCTGATCTCCAGCATGAGAAAGTTAAGCAACATGGGATTGTTAGGGTCAGTTACTAGAAGAGAAACATGCCAACTAACATTGATCCTAGTCCACCAAAATCACTGGGAGGGCCACAGCTGTACTAAAAGGCAGAACGTGACCCTGGTGCCTTGCAGTCAAAGGGCAAATGAGGTAAGCTTGTTTATGGTCTGTTTTGCCCTCTGGGGAGCCATTTTGATGTCTGCAAAGTGATTGTAAAGTGCTATCAGATCTGCAAAGTAATCTATTGCAAGCACCCCTTGGAAGTGGTTACACAGTGTCGGAACTCCTGCTTCAGGATGCCCCACTTCTGTGGTGTGTCCCAGGAGGGAGGTAAGGTACCATCACTCTTGACTCACAGAGTTTAAGAGGAGGGGGATTAATTAGATTTTCTAGTTTGATCTCACAGGCCATTAAAGTGCATCCAGTTAGGCTGATGCTGAGGCTGATAATTTGTATTTGGCGTGAGCTTTTCTTCCATATGGTGTCCGGATATGGTATGAAGGACTTGAGAGACAAAGGGTCCATTGCATGCCGTGACAGATTGTTCCAGCAATCAGTCATTCTTCCTATTAAAAATGTCTGCATTATTTCCAGTTAGAGTTTGTCTAGGGTTCAGCTTCCAGAAGGTAGTTCTTCTTTCGCAGTTCTCTGCTTGATTACAGAGTCCAGTGGCATCTTGTGTTTTCTCCCCCTGGAGATGCTTATATATTAATGAAGTGGACTCTCAATCTTCTTTTGATAAAATAAATAGACTAAGCACTTCCTATCTCTCACTGCAAGACATTACCCCTAATTTTAAAAGCATTTAAAGTCGTTTTGTTTTGCACTGACGTCTTAAAAATGCCAAATCACAACTATATTCAGTATTAGAATGATCTTCTTGCCTGTAATACACACGTCTCATCCTCCACTTCTCTACCTCCACCTCTAAATATATCCAGAGAACTCACTAGTGCCTTTTTGCGTGTCTTGACAGTGGAAGCTCTTGATGAATGGTGAGTCCACTCTGACCCTCAGGCGTGCTGCTCTCTGGGATACATTTCAGCCTTCTGCAGGCAGGGCCAGCACTCCTTGCCTTCAGTGGCTTGTCTTTACCTTTGACTCTGTTGAAGCACACTGACTTCGGGTGGGCTCAAGCTTGACAACAGTCTCTCACCCACCAATTTTAATATTGTTCCCTTTCTATTAGCCTGCAGATCATTGATAAAAATGTGGACAGCCATCAAACTCGGTCCTGGGGCAGGCAGAGCTGCCCCCTTCCTCCCTGCTCAGTGATGGTTTCCTACCGACAGCCCTGTCTAAGATCTGTTACTCAGGCAGTTCTTAATCCATTTAAGATGTGCCTTACTGGTATTGTGTGGTACTACCTTCTTCATCAGAATGACATGCAAAACTAAGTTAACTGTATTAGAAACCCTAAGTCTATTACACCCACTCAGTCACCTTTATCAAGTGACTTGTAATCCTTTTAAAAAATGAAATGAGGTCTGTTTGACAAGACTTATACAATGGTTTCGGTGGGCATTAGTACTATAGCACTTGTTAATTATTTATGAAGTGAATCCAGTTTCAGCTTTATTGCATGCACGTATGAATGTGTGTGGCTGCCTGTGGCAGTGTCTATCTAACAGTACTTTACAGCATCTTTTGTTTGTACAGGCAACCAAGACCAGTTGCCTGTACAAACCACAACATTTTTTTTCTTCTGTATTTTTTTTTAAGAAAGCTACAGCCGCAATTCACCAATAATTGTATCAGCTTCACTGGAGCTACTGAAGGCATCAGTGTATTCAGTACCACAGTATGTTGTACTGTTCCTAACTGCCTCTGAAAATGTTCTCCCGGTTTTAAAAATGCCCATGATGGGGCAAGTCATGAAAACTTCTAATGCATTTCACAGGTTTTTTAACAGAAAGAAAGAAGTTCAAATTCAGTTTTCACAATGTGCGTTGCTCTGTGTAAGTTGGTGTGTAGCACCTAAACTGATATTTGAAAGGTGTGATAGGAAAGTTTGCAGTCAGAGAGGGAGAGGGAATACTCTAATGTCTAAACAGGATCAATAGTGTCGATTCTGGAATAGATTTTCAGAATTGCCTACGTGATTTAGCAGCCTTAGTTCAGTTTTCTGAAACAGGGTAGACATGTAAGGAGTTATTCAATAGAGATGTTTTCTCCAAAAATTAAGTATCAAATTCTTAAACAAATGGGCTCAGAGGTCTAAGCTGTGTCTTAGTGAGTTGGAGCAACCCTGAGCAAGGCGAAGTGCCAGTGCCCTGGGACAGATCATCTGTCTGTGCCCTGTCCCTCTGCAAGTGCCTTCTGGCCCATCGTGGGGGACATCTGCTCTGCAGGGTCCCTCTGGGCATGGCCACAACCTGCCCCTCTCCATCTGGGACAGACTACTGAATTGATGCTGCTTAGATTAAAGAGGGTTTGGCCTGACTTTTGGTCTCCCCTCTTGCTGGAGGAACAAATTGTGACACTCTAGGAGAGGAGACCATCTCCATGTTCGTCATACGTTGTGTTTCTTCCCCATCCCCCTCCAGCTGCTCCCAACCGCCTGGAATGAGACCAAACGATGCATCTGTTCCAATGTCGAAAGTGGTTCATGTTGCCATTAGCCACATTCAGCCCCAAATTGAACCTGGCAAGCAGCTGGCATGCTCAGAGCTAGTTTGCTTGCAGGCGTATGTGTTTTGACGGGAAATGCTGCTGCTTTTGAAATACGATTCTTAGAAAAGAGAAAGAAGGTAATTCCCCACCTATATAAGAAAAAGGCTCATCTGTCTCCTGGAAGGTGGGCGATGGATGGAGGTGTCCTGTGTGGCAGTCTGCCTGATCTCTTATACTCTTTTTTTAATCTGAAATGATCAGGCTGCAAGGAGTTAAAAGATATTAGTTCAGTTAAAGCAATAATCTCTGCTCAACCTCACTGCAATCAAAGAGGAGGCTCTGCTGCCTTCTGCGTCTTCATTGTGGCAGTGAATCGCTCACCGTTACTGACTCCTTATTTGAAATTCACAAATCTGGAACATGTGGTTTATCAGCTCTCTCATTTCTTGCTATTTAACGTTCTTTAAAAAAAAGTGTTGAAACTGTTAAAGCATTCAAATATGTCATGAGAAAGCTCGCTTTGTTACTTCTCTTCCTGATGGCTTCTCTTTGAACCCTTCAAAAGAAAAAAATAAAGTAGGATTTATTAATAATGCTAAAACAGTGAGTCAGAACACCTTTATGCATTTAAGGTGAAAAGCTGTACAAGGTGTGGTCTCAGTTCAGACGCATGGGGAATTGCTCGCTACTTTTCTCCAGGTCTCTGAAGAAAGCTGTGTTTCTGACCCCAGCTGCAGGTCCAACCTACGGCTTGAGCTGAGGTCGCAGAGGTAGTCAGATGGGATGTTAGCTGTACTGCTGTGTCACGTGCCACTGCCTACTGAAAACTACTTGCCTCCACTGAGGGTGGATCTTTTGCCTGTCTATCAGTCTTTCACAGAAATCCATTGTGGCAGGATTTCCTTGTATATACCCACCCCAAACCCCATCCCTGCTAGGCTTCTTTCCTTCTTGGTCCATCACCAGTGAGCAACGAGATTAGAAAAACAGATTTGTTGTCTTGAAGTCCACTGGTTCAAATTCAGAATATGCTGATATGACCAAGAGGGAAAAATGCCCCTTTGGCAGATCTTTCCATCAAAACAGACCTTTTTGTCTGCATTTCAATCTGCCTGTCAAGGACAATTACACAAAGAAATGCTTCAGGATCCAGCACAGAAATGGGAACCTGAACTGCAGTTGGATTCAGATGGAAATTGGTGTTATACAGCCATGTCTTTATCAAAGTACTCACAGTCAAACAAGTTTTTCTGCAGTTAGATAAACATCAGCACATCTATAAAACTGCATATGCTGGGACTTCAACTGGCATCAGTTGTTTTGGGCCAGTTTCACCACTTTGGTTAGCAGTCTGGTCTTGTCCTACAGTTTCTCAGAATATTGAGTTATGTCTCTCAAAGTGAGTGTATGAAATACCTGTCACTGCACAACATGGCATGCATGAAACAGTAAAAAATCCCACCATTTCTTGGAATGTGAGTTGTGTGCATTGCTCTGAATCCTGCTTTGGCTAGACTGACACAGTTAAGTTTAAAAATCGAGCAACATAGGAAATATTATGCTCTGCAGAAAGTGCTCATTTGTTTTTCATCCGGGATGTTCAGTTTCAGAGAGGACATGGTGCAGCATGGGGCTGGGGGAAAGTGGGATGGTCTGCCATTGAGATGAGCATCTTGGCAGGAGTTAATGATTCCTGGCACAGACATGGGGCTCTGTGGTCATATACAACTTCAGCTGCTGTGTGCATTTCCTCTATATAATGGGAATATTCTTCCCTTAGCAGATAGAGGTGTGATCAGACCGGAACAAGGGACATATAGCTACTTGGAGTAAGTAATTTTAGAGATATCAGTAAAAAAAACACTTTGTGAACATTCCTTCTAAATTATACTTCCCCTAGTTACATATGTTTAAGTACAGTCTTTGCTGTGCTGACAACCAATGTTTATTCTCTCAACATGCTAATATCACACCCATCAAAGATCCTCATTTACAAGACACAGGCCCACTAGTGATCTTTTCCAAGACCACCTGGTCTGTCAGGCAAGATGTTCAAGGCTTTGTAGGCAGCCCATGTGAGGAGAAATGTGGAGAGAGCCTTGAATTAGATCTGCAACTCTCGGCTAAGGTTTGTAGTGTTATATTACAGTCAGCACGCTGCTGTGCACTCTTCTTAGCTACTATATGGGTGGGTGATATGAGTCTACTCTGGCTCTCAGGTGCTGGTGATTTTAATTGAGTTCAAGGTGTAACAGATGGGTGAGCAAAGGTGAGGAGAACTGTATTACAAGCTCTCATTTTCCAAATTGCTTTTGGACACAGTCTGTGGGTAGAGTTTTCATTTCTAAATCTTGTTTTGCCAACGGAGACAAGCTGCAAATCAGGAACCGTCATCTGAGATTTGGTTTCAGTGCTGCTACATTGGTAGAAGCAGGCACTGGTGAACATCTCAATTTTGCAGCCAGTGTTGGTACTCCAGCTGTTGTGTTCCTGGGGCTGGGACATTCTTGCTTGGTTCCCTTTAGTCACAGTTCACTCTTAGTTAATTAAGTGGAGAAAACCAAAGGAAATTAGTTGGGATTAATTTCTCCATTCATATGTTGGAAACAATTGTCTCCCCAGCTTTCTCCTGTGCCTCTGGTGAATACCTAGAGATGAAGAACCAAGTGTGCAGCAAATGTGCAGAGGGGACGTACTCACTGGGCAGCGGGATCAAGTTTGATGAGTGGGATGAGCTACCAGCAGGATTCTCCAACGTGGCGACTTTCATGGACACGGCAGTTGGCTCAGCAGAGAATAAAGCCGACAGCTGCAACAAGTAAGAATTTCTGTTTGCATCTGGTTTACGCAGCCATGGGTGAACCTGAGACAACTCAGCAGCACAATGCCAGCTTAATGACTTACCTAAGCTCTCCAGAGGGTAACCAGACCTACCAATGGCAAAGAGTGGCTGGGAAGTGAAATTTGTAGCCATCTCTTTGGTGTCATCGTGGTCTCCTCAGGCTCATCAGCAGCTTGTTAGTCTAAGAACACCATGGAGCTGTTCTTATTTGTAGCTGGAAAGCTCCAGGGTCATGGTATAGTAAATGCAGCCCAAAGGTGCTTTCACAGCCTATTTAGAGACCCATGGTCATTGCAGAAGGCTGTTTCTGAGTATAATTGAAAGCATCTTGAACCTACAGATAATAAACTTTTCCTATGTAGGCTGGGTCCTAAATTTCTTCCACTGAATCCTTTCCCATGCATGGTTTTAATGAAAAGTATTAAATTCACATGAAAAATAAATGGGAATCCAGTAATAAAGTTATAAATTCACTGCAGTCAGCTATTGTGGGATTCTAGGTTCTTAATTAAGTAACATGTTTTTGCATAGTAGTGTAAGAAAAATCTGTGTCTGTGATCTCAGCTGAGGCTTGTTTTGTTTATGTTCATTAGCTCTTCGTGGACGCCTCGAGGGAATTACATAGAGTCGAACAGGGATGATTGTACAGTTTCTCTCATCTACGCTGTGCACCTGAAGAAATCTGGTTCTGTCTTCTTCGAATACCAGTATATTGACAACAACATCTTCTTTGAATTTTTTGTAAGGCCTTTCATATGGTGAATCCAACCTTATATTGTAAGAATTCAATCCAGATAAAGATCATTAGAAACAGCTTTTTCCTCCCTTTACATTCCCTATATGTCCATATCTTGTTATCGCTGAATAAGATTAAAAAAAAAATCTCCTCTTTCTGTCACTTATGCTGCCTTTTGGCATTTATTCAGCTTCAAAACTCAGGCTAAACTGATTCTATCTACCATGCACTGGGATTTTTCCATTAGGGGTCATGACTGCCTTTTATGAGACAGCTATTGGTGGTAGATGCTTCAGTTTGGGGGTGTTTGACTTGAGATGCCTTTGAAAGAACGTTTCAAAAGACTTCTTCCAAGGTAGGCATCCAGAACCTGAAGTGCTCCAAGGCATTAGCATCTGGAAACCTTAGCCCTGGTAGGAATTAGGCTCCGAGGACACGTCTGGACTGTGAAATGGAGGGGCTGGGGATCATTAGCTCTGAAATGGGAGCAGCCTGGCTGGGCTTGCACCATGTTGTACCCAGATTACTAAAACAATCTGATCAGCAGTGATCAGAATAGGAAAGGCAACCCTGCTCTGCCCATGTGGATGGACTGATTGGGGTCCAGGGAGCCAGAGGGTTCCCAGCACCGGGCTCTGCAGTGTGGTGTAGATGCCCCACGTCACTGAGATGCTTTGGAAGGTTCCACCAACACCTGCATTGCTTTCCTTCGCCTGTTGTACCTGCCATTTGGGACAGAAAAAAACATAATGGGGGGACAACTCAGAGCAGGAGATGACTGGAAATTTTCAGTCTCCTCTGTTGCTGCCTCTGTATCTGTTGAGCTCTGGTTTTCATCCCAAACACACAGATCACGGTATATATCACAGGAGTGAGAAGCCTTAGCTAGTGTGGGTTAATGTTTCTTGAAGCTTAGACAAAAGTGCAAAGTATCCTTTATCCTTAGTAGAGGTGGGAAAGGAAGACAAAAATAACCTGTTGGGGGCACCCTCTTGCTGCTACATCAGTGAAATAGATTACTATTGCGCTTTGATAACAGACAGTGCAGGCAATATTATTTAGCCATTTCAGGTTTCTGTTAGACTATTATGCCTCCTTCATGGGGAGAAAGCAGCAAATATGCTTTCTGCTGTCAGATGAATGTACCAGGATTATGAATCCTAGCTCCAGTTGCTTGACTGACTGACTATTCTGTACCTGCAATGGAGCAAATATATTGTTTCTCTGAGCACTGACTTTGAAAATGGCTTTTTGATTATTACTTTTATCCCACTCATTCACCTCCTTAAATTTATCATTCCCTGTTCAAGAAGCAGTGAGAAGTGCAGTCCTTTATAGAAATACCCACGTAAATAATTCCTAGTCAGCTTCTGTATTTCAGGGAAACCATATTTAACACTTGTCTAAAAGTTTGGGGTTTTTTCTCCAGCATGTCTTTGTGCTTAAATATATTTAATGATGACACTTTAGCTCTGGACAGTGCCATTTCAGTGGCAGTAGCTTGCAGGTTGCTGGGCAACGGTGAAGATTTTGGGCTCTCCAGGTGCATGTGGCTGCACTGCCAGTTTGAGGATAAGCAAGGAGATGTCCTCAAATGTGGGAAGCAAGCATGGACACTTCTTGTTAGATACCTAGTGCTTCTGCAGCCTGCCCTTCCCAGGCTCTTTTTACATATTGAAGCCCTTTACACCTTGTGAGAAGAGACTATATACTCTTATCTCCTTTTTGCAGATGGGAACTGAGTCACAAAGATGCTGTAGCTCAGTTGTGCAAGATAATTAGGGATCCACCTTCTACTTAGGTGCTTCTTCTCACCTCTTTTCCTCCATGCTGTTGATCTAGGTGGGAATTAAGTGCAGATATACTTTGGAGGATGTGGTGTTATGCAACTTATTCCAGACTTGATGTGGAGCAACCTGAGGAGGATGCTTGACCCCAGGTCTTCTGAAAGTGTTGGACTGGCCTTTCTCCCTGGTGGAATAAAAGCTGAGTAATTGTTGTGCCTCAAAGGGACTTGATACTTCTTCTTCGGAGAAGACAGTTATGAGAGGAAGGAAGTGGACCGCTGTGAGGCCACACAGCAACGCCTGCTGCAAGGAAAGGCTGCTGAGCTGTGCTGGAGCTGGGCTAGGGACCATTAAGCTCACACTTCTGCCAGGGCACGCTTTCCATCTCATGTTGCCTTTCCTTTGATAATGTTACTCTCATCCCTAGGGAGGTTGGGTGGCAGGGAGCCAAAGACATAGCAGATATTGGCTTCAGAGAAAGCAGTTTGTCTTCTAGCTTTGGCCTGTCCATTCCTACTTCCCTTCTGACTTAGAAGCCTCTGGATTTTAGAGAACTGGGTCTTAGTGGGCTCAGGAGAAGGAGGAGGCAGCCAAGCCAAGATGCTCAGCATATGAGTCTGACCAGATAGTGAGAGGACAAGGATGAGATCTTCTCCTCCTGCTCTTTTTTCTGTCTGCACCAGGGGTATTCATTGGAGGCACTGTTAAGCTGCTAGCAGGTTTTGAAAGTTAGGGTTTTTTTTGCCACAAGCAAGGCAGCTGCTGTCAGAAATATCTAGACAAGAGGAACAAAGCTGAATCTTATCATTCCCAGCCAGCAGTCAATATGCTGACAGAGAGATGCATCTGATTGTGGTCACTGATCTTGTGTTTTTATTAACAGATACAAAATGACCAGTGCAAGGAGATGGAGTCCACAGCAGACAAGTGGGTGAAGCTAACAGACAATGGGGAATGGGGCTCTCATTCTGTAAGTGTGCAAAAAATTTCTTCATGAAGCTTTTTTCCATTTATGCATGTCTGTGATTTCCTCTGAGCAGACAGCAAACAAGGGCCAGATCCTGTGAATGAATCTGAAGAAGCACAGCTTTCTTAGCACTGAGGGAAAAGCCACCAAGATCTCCAGGGGTCTGATCCCAAAGCAAATGATACAGATGCAAGACTTTGTATTGATTTCTCTGGGCTTTGAATCAAGTGCTTTATGAGGTTAAATAGATTTATGCATATCTGCACACCACAGTCACTCTGCATGATTGTAATTGAAATCTACAACAGTCATGAGAACGTGAGATCGTTCCCTCTTGCTCAGCAGAGTGGCGGGAGCAGTGTGTGTATGTGGAGGCAGGCAGGATGGGCATTTTATTCTCAAGTGTGTGCAGAAGAGCTGGACTGCACCCAGCTTGTGCTCTGTGGTGACTTACCCTGTTGAAAAGCAAGCTGGCAGCACCAGGGTGGCTCCTGCAGCACTGATACAAGCATGTCCACGTTGGGAGCTGCAGCCCTTTGGCTGGCCTGTGGCCCAGCTGGACAAGTTTGCTCAATGCACAGACCACGTGTAGACCAAGTCATCAGCTCATGGTGATGCCTGGCTTCCACTATACCATCATACCCTAATTCCCAGAGCCATACCACCAAAGGCCCAACACAGGTGATACTATGCAAGAAGGAAAAGGCTTTTTATGGGCATATACAGCAGCCTGGTCTCTGTTTTCCATGTTCTGCTTATCCTTCTGGAGAAGAAACTGTATTCTCGAGCCAGGTCTGGTTGTCAGTGCCTGTTAGCTCAGGTGCAAGCCCCTCACGAGTCACATTGAGAGGCAGGAGAAATGGGCAAGGAGGAGCTAAATCCAAGGTCAGGACATTGACTTGGGTGAGCTGAGAGATGTAGACAGTGTCTGCATGGGAGATGATGCCATCTGAGCTCATCATCTGGGATGTACAAGTATCTCCACTGACTACGAAGGTTGCTTGGATGCCTGGCTGAAATGTAGACACACGAGCTAGGTGAGACGACTATTCTGGTTCTCCTCAAGGCTTTTGTCTGCACTGCAAATCCTGTCATGGTGGCTTCTCTGAGCCCAGTTTCTGCAGCCTTTGCTTTCAGCATGTTAGTCCTGCTGCAGCAGAGCTGATGTTGGGTATCTGCACCACACAACGTGATGTTTGGTTCCATATGGTCCCAGCTCTGCTGTTACCTGTGGTATCCCAGCTCTCCTCTGCCCCCCTGGATAGTAGCTGGGAAGTGGGAGATACAATATTTCCACTTTGCTGAATTTTGGGACTTTTTATCCTGGGTGAACAAAAGCTGTGGTCCTGCCAGGCCTGTACAGTATTGCTGTAAATCTCATTATCCTGGACCCTTATGCTGGTAGGGTTTATCCCTCTTTTTATGTGAAAATATAGCACCTTCAGTCCAGTATCACTGTGCTGGCAGTAAGCATATTATACCGGACTAGTAGATATGGTACAACTTTGCAGGCCAGGCAGGGTCTTGGTAAACTTTCTGCTTTTAGTGAGTAGAGTGATACTGTAGTTACACAGGTGAGTTGAAGGCAGCAGGCCCCAACACTGCTGCTGAAAGAAGTGGTCCTGACTTCCTTCTGCCCCTTATCCCAGTGATGGTGCCACCAGCCTTTCCTGTGCCAGCATAGGAGTTTGTGCAGCTGCTTGCTGAACCACGCTGTGAAGACAAGTAGGTCAAGACAGTTGGAAACCAGGTTGTTTACTGCATCTCATCTGCTGTTCGGGGTCAGAGATGATCAGGAGGGGTGGGACTGCTGCTGGGGACATTCATGGTTTGTGCCTGACTTACTGATCATGATGCTGTAGTGTTAGATGCAGCCAGAGCTTGATTTTTAAAGCCTATAAATAAAACTCACTTGTGAGCCTAGATTTTTGAACTCTGTGTTGTGTTGGGTCTCTGTATAAAAGTGCATCTCAAGGCTTTAAGAACAAACTGATTGACTACATCTGAACACAGAGCTAGAAATAAAAGCTCCTGAGTGCCAGGGGTAGCTGGATAAAGGCAAGAACAGCTTTTTCCCAGTTCTGCTTCCAAGGTCAGAAACAGCTCTTGGTGGTTTTCCATAAATCTGGGGTGTTGAGAAGCTTTTTTATAAAGCACACTTTGGCACTCCTCAGAGATGTCTCTACAGCATCTGCCTAGCTGTCTCCCCATTACTTCTTGACTCCTGAAACAGCTTAGGAAAAGCCAGGATTGCTGCTAGAGTGAAAGAAATCTGAGTAATGGAAGTAAGAAATAAAACAATTTATTGGTGAGGGGATGTCTGCTAACTGTCATGCGTGTTGTTGCAGGTAACTCTGAAATCAGGTAGCAATATATTATACTGGAGAACAACAGGGATTCTCATGGGGTCCAAAGTAGTAAAACCAGTTCTGGTGAAAAACATCACAATTGAAGGTAAGTGATATTTGCCTTTTAGGTCTTATCTCGCCCTGTCGTCACAGTGTTTGCCAAGTGCCATTTCTACGGGTGTGCCTACAGCTTTTTTTTAGCCCCCATTGTCCCCTGTCTCCTCCTCTGAAGTGTAGAAGCAGAACAGCAAAACTTCACACTGACAGAGAAAGGCTGAAAAAACGTTTTAGCTGGTAAATGATGCCATCTACTGGAGAAGACTGGCTTAGCAAATAAAGAGAGAAAAAGGAATAAACAGGTTTTCTTTAGTGTTGTATAGAAAGATCATGCTTATTGGTAAGCCTCTCAAAAGGGATAAATGGATATATATCATAACACTGTCAGTTAAATTACTATGCAAATAATTTAATTAATCTGGGATTACTCTTTTGGTCCTGTTCTAACTGTAATCAAACTTGGAGTGTCATATAAGGTTCTTACATGGGTCAGACTTGCATCGAGGAGCAAAGGTTAAAGACCTAAATTATAAGTCAGCAAAGACAAAGTGTCTAAAGTGAGTGGTGAAAGTCTGTGATTTTTAAGCTGTTATGCACCTGGCTTTCTTTCCTCCATAAGCAGGTAGGCAGTAGTTACAGAGATACCTCTCTGTATTTCAGTGCTTTACCTGTAGTTTATCTTACAGGAGTTGCATATACATCTGAATGCTTCGCATGCAAGCCTGGTACCTTCAGTGACAAGCCAGGTTCATCTGGGTGCCAGGTGTGTCCAAGAAATACTTATTCTGAGAAAGGAGCTAAAGAGTGCACCAAGTGTAAAGAAGAAATGTATTATTCAGGTACATAAATCAAATGGGTTAAGCCAAATCAACAGAGTCTGAGTACGTAAAGTTCTAAGCTGTTTCTGTGTGCAGATGTGAGAATGGTTTTATCCAACAATGACGTTTAGTCTCCAGCTGATATGCAAAGGGGAAACAAAGATGGGACTTCCCGCAAGCTGCAAAGGGCACGTATATACATAATGGGCAACAGTCAGTCTTGGCTAAGGTCATCTATGCTAACATGAAGGAATGGAGATCTTTATGATCCCGAAGTGAACAGTTCTTCTGAAGGATAATAACAGTCGTGCTGTGCCCTCTCGTGGTAATTTGTGTTATCAGTTGGCAATGACCTGAATTGGCTTCATCACTGACTTCAGACTTGTCATGTTTCAAGGAATCTCCTTTCCAAATCTCTCCTGACCTGTCCCTGCCTCCTGTGTGGTTGGAAGATGTGGTGACCTAGTTGCAAACCCTAGTCCACAAAGACCTCTGCATTTTCAGCTGTGGTTAGTTGGTGATCATCAGTTAACATGGGCGCAATACATTCTTCATGGACAAAATGTCTTCAGTTTTCTTCCTTGTAGTTGTTTTATAAGAAAGTTTTTAAAGAATCAGTTACCAACCATAGCACCTGATATCACAGACTATGGCAGATGCTTAGGGACCTGTGCCTGTGCTAATGATGGGAATGGAAATTTTGCAAAAATATCTGGGGAGATGAAAAATTGGGCCAGTGTTGCAAGGAAGTTTCTAATGGGTTAGAGTGTTCTTCTTCCTTATCAAGTGAGAACATATTCCCATGCTGTCACATCCCGCTTCACACATGCTTGGCAAACTACACAAATTACTGCTTGAAGGTGAAGGGGTGGGGTGAGGTTTGGGTGACTCCCTGATTATACTGAATCAATGAATTTCAGCGTGACCAGCATAGCTGGTATTTTCCCTGTTCCCCGGCTTCAGTTCAGGGGAAGGTTCATGTAGACTCCACTAAGAGTTTGTTTTTTCATTCTTGTTTTGTATTTTTCTGCTGACTCAGTTTAATCTCCAGATTTTAAACTCGTTATGGTTGTTTCCAGGGACCATTTGATAGTTTAACATCCTGTTCCTCACCCTTTCTTTTTAGATGAGGGATCAAGTGTGTGTATAGAGCGTCCTCCATGCACAAACAAAGACTTTTTCCAGATCCATACCCCATGTGATAAGGAAGGAAAGGTAAGTAGAAGGCATGATACTATTTTTAAGCTCATTGAGCTTACTGTGATCTCTTGATTTGAAAACAATATAGGGTTTCTATGAATCTCTTTCCCAATTGCTTTCTCAATTTTGCTTACAGCATTGAATCTCTCTGAGGCTTTAGGCTTGTCCTTTAGCTGCCTTCTCTCCAGCATTTATCCATTTGTAAGAATCTGCCTGTCATGGGTCTGCTTAAAGGATCTGCCATTGTGAAATGCTAAGCTCCTTGCACTTGTCATTAGTCTGACTGGGTCACTGGTGCTATCTCCTTGCTCATAAAAAACGAGGGTTGGAGCACAGGGTGAAGTACTGTCCCAGAATAAGCCCCACTGTTTAGCTGTTAGCAATCTCTCCTGGCATACTTTTGGCTTGTGACAACTTGCCCAGCAATGCCCAGGTCATAATTGTACCTTTTTCAGGTGGAAAGAGTGTTTGGCTGCATAGGTATGATGTGTATCATATCCCTTAGTTTTAGCATCAAAGAAGAGCCTGTGATCTGTTGAAATAGTGATATATACATAGCCTGGGAATATTCATATGCAGCAGCAGAGCTTAGCTGCTGATAATGTGCTTGCCTCATGGGATGCCTAGAAACACCTGGACTCTTTCACTGTGAGATCCACTGGGTCTCTCACAGAGGGACCCGCTGGTGGAGCAGCCTGGCTTTGGAGCTCTCATGCTCTTTGTCCTAGCAGTCAGGTGGGATTTCGGTGGGATTTGGAGAAGAAACTCCTATTTACTGGGATATGGAGCCCACAGAGGTGTGGACAAACGGTCAGGCCTGTTTAGTCTCTTATCTTCCGTTTCCCATCTCTCTTAGATCTGGATGGGATAGCAGGTAGTCAAAATCCATAGCACTTGTAGGTTGCTGCCCTAGTATTTGCTGGCACGATGGAGTGTTTTGGTTAGCCAGTTCCAAAATGTAGCTGAGAGTTTGTGTGTTTTAATAATGAAGCAGCAGTGAGTTTAGCCCCAGAGCTGGCAGGATCTACAACGTAGTCTTGATTCACTGATTCTTGCTCTGTTAACTGCCTGTAATGACTCGAGGAATTAGCAGCAGTGTTCACTGCTACACCCCCAGGTAATTCTTTAATTGCAGCCTTCTGCAGATTACCCTGTCACTGCTCTGTGCCATTCAAGGCTCCCTGGCATTGAATGGGCTCCTACTGTTGACCCTCTTCCTGCCTCCTCAACAGCCTTTTCCTTCACTGTGGACATCATCAGAATACAAAGAAGTGGGTCTTTCTGCAGACACCCTTCATCTTCCAGTTGCAACAACAAGATGTGTCATAGACGCACAGATACTGGCTGGGTTTTCAGGACTGCTTTCACCATTTAGTGCTCTGCATCTCTGGAAACAGGTCCAGGTTTGCCATACTCCCCAGCCATCTCTCTGTGTGATGTAGCTCAGTGAGAGGACCTGACGCTGCAGCCCATATTCAGGTGAACAGTGGCTGTAAAGCACCAGCCTAAAGGCCTGATGATCCATGACTTACTAAAAGCAGCCAGGTTTTTCACCGGGCATTAAATTGTTGTCTCCCTCCTGCTGTCCCCACTCCATGTGTAGAAGGGGCCTCACGAAATTTAGGCACTTGACTCCTATTGACTTTTTACCTACCTGCTGCTTTGAAAATCCCAGTTTGGTTGCTTCAGCCCCAGTCTTAGAAATCCTCATCTGCGTGGCTGTGGGCTCTCTCTGACCCTTTTCTCTGTGCTCAGGTGCAGTAGGATTGCTTTAGTGTGTACAGTGTATGTGGGATCTGGGCAACCACACAGGTACTTTGCCAGCTCCTGAGCCTTTTTATTTTAAATGCCATGCACCCTGATGCTGCTGAAGCATTTCTGGAGCTATACTCCAGAAAGTCATCTAAGTGTTCAAGAGCAGCAAGGGCAAGGCTGATCCATAAGGGACAGATGCCACTCTGACAGCAGGAGCAGTCTCACAGTACCTGAGCAAAGCGAGCAAAGCAGACCCAGCATCAGCCAAGGTTGCCAGACAAGTCCATAGTGATGAGGCACGACCAGTGTCAAGCTGGGACATCAAATCCATGGGTCAGTCAGGATGTGGATCAGCCAGGGTACATGACCTGGCACAGGCCTGGCTGCAACACAGTGCAGGCAGGGACAAAGGGTGAGAGCCTCAGCTTAATTGCAGCTCACAGGAGCTGGGGCCTAAGCCTGCACTGAGGATTCTCCCAGCTTTTTTTTCAAACAGTTTCAAAGATGATCAATACTTCCTGAAGAGCTCTGTGTTATCAGGGGGCTAATCTTGACTGCAAGAAGCTCAACACCCAGGATGGCAGGGTCACCTGCTCAGGACCCTGGATCAAATTCATAAGGTGAAACGACCCCTGCCAAGCTCTGTACCTGTGCCTCTGGCCTCAAGGATCCCTGATTGCACTGCTGGGACCAAAGGGCGGAATTATCCAAAGGGAGAGCTGTGGCCAGGTTAAAGTCTTGCCAGTTGGGTTTCTCAGCTCTGGAACTCAGCTAATTTTCATCTTGAGATACTGAACCCTTTCAGGGGTAGACCCAAAGTCAGATGAAATTTGAAATCCAGCTTCACGGGTGATGCATCTCACCTTAAGCCTTTTCCTGAAGACAGAAAACTTGTCTCCTCAAAGAGAGGTGATGATGGGGAGGTGATACTGTTGTATATGGTAATGCCAAGGACTGACTCATGTTAGTGTTCATAAGCTGCTCCTTATGTGATGTGGAGAGACTGGAGAGAGGTTGGGAGAGCTCCTGTGTGGTTTTGGCATGTGCTCAGTGAGTGAAAATGGCTGGGGAGAAATTGAGGACTTTTCAAAGAACAAGACAATATGGAGAAAAAATGCAAAACTTGTGGTGTTCTCTGCTAACAAATACCTTCCCAATAAAGGGATTTTATAATGCAGAAGTTATATTTTGGGTTACTATGGTTAAAATACAGAGATTGCTTATGCAGTTGTTAGCATTATCTGACATTCCTCAGAAACATTTTCATGGCAACATTCACTAGATAAATAAGAATGAACAGTAGTAATTGTTTTAAGCTTCACATATTTGCTTTGCTCTTCTCTGATATCTTGGAATTGCCTGTGAACCAGATCGCTTCTCTTTCCCTTCTCTACCGTTTCCTTTATTGTCCTGGATGTACAAGGTCTGGTTTTGGCCTAAGGCATTGGGAATACCCTAATTGCATTTACAAGGGGGACCATGATTGTTGCAACTAGTCCTAAAGCTTCATAACACACCAGGTGAGCCCTGTGTCTTCTTCTTCCAGACTCAGATCATGTACAAATGGATTGAACCCAAGATTTGCAGAGAGGATCTCCCCAATGCATTGACCCTACCTCCTTCTGGAGAGAGGAAGGATTGTCCACCCTGCAATCCTGGCTTTTACAACAACGCCTCATCTTCCTGTACTCCTTGCCCACCAGGCACATTTTCAGATGGGACACAGGGTAGGAGTCCACGAAAAATTGCTTGTGTCCCCAAAAGCATTTGTCTGCTTGCATGTGACTTAGTTTAATTGACACTTCATCATAAACCAGAGTTCATTTTGCATAAAATACTTATTAAATAACATTGGAGAGTTGGAGTTGGATATCTATTTTCACTCTGAAGTCCTTTCTTATCAGGGATTGCTGCTCTAAGTTGACCTGCTGTGTTCTGGATGCATTTACTGGCTGATATAAACATCCTGAGAGTTATTTTATGGGATTCTGAGAAGGAAATCAGAACTACAGTCAGTAATTCCTCCTCACCCATTCTCCTGTCCATGCCAACTTCTTCCCTGTGAAAATCTCATTATAAGCAGTGTCAGACGAGTACCCTGCCAACATTGTCTAATCTAAACTCCGGCTTGTTGATTCTGAGATGTATTGGCCCAGTGGCTACCTGCAGCATTTTGTAGGAATTCATGTTTACTGGTATGATCAAACCTTCAGCTGAAGCCACTAAAAAGGAAGTGTGTCTTGGGGGATCAGTTGCAGATAACTTACCATGGGGTCATTATCTGCAGTTTATAAAATGCTGGTCTTGTTTCCACTCTTCTGGTCCTGATAAGTCTTTGACTGTTTAATTATAAAGAAATAAATTATTTTCTTTGCTCATTACTTGCCCCAGAGAGTAGAAAAGTAATATCTACGTTCTTTAAAACACTTTTTGAGATGTGCTTTGACTGTGAGATTTCCTTTTCTCGCCCTGTAGAGTGTAGAGCCTGCCCTGCTGGGACTGAACCAGCTCTTGGGTTTGAGTACAAGTGGTGGAACATCCTACCAGGCAACATGAAGACATCTTGCTTTAATGTTGGCAACTCAAAGTGCGATGGGATGAATGGTGAGCCAAACTCCCTGTGTTATGCGCCTGTCTCCTGCGCTGATCACTGTTGTAATGGAGCACCCATCACAATAAGTATGCTCTTTGCTGTGTGAGTCGCAACACAGTTTCCCTCCTTTTCTTTAATTGCACCAGGCTTGAAATTTCCTGTAGGAAGCAATGTCACAATATCACAAAGAAATAAAAAATCTCTTGTATACCAGAAGAGGGCAGGAGCTGCATATGTGAAGGTCCCCTCAGCCAAGGGCCTATCTCACCATAGACTTTGATGCATCTCAATATCCCCATTGGAAAAAACACAACTATTTGACTTCTCCCTAGTTTATCTCCTTACATGTTTTGTGATAACTATGCCCATCGAGGTCACACATAATTCTTCTTGAAAACTTCATTAAAGCCTGTGATTTTGTTCATTTAGCCCTCAGATCTTTCTCTCTGCACATGTGCTAAGATTGCAGCAGAGAGCAGTCACAGCTCACCGGTGAAAATGATCCTGTTCGGGACTTCTCCCACCTCCAGCTTTCTCAGGAAGATTTTCCTCAGCCTGAACCGCCCTGTCAGGCAGTTGTAACTCAAGCTTTGAATTACGTGTCTCTAGCAGAGGGGCACTGAAGTATGTTTAACACATAGATTCATTGATTCATCTGTTTTAAGGCTGGAAGAGATCAGATGGATCATCCCCCTTGAGCTGCACAGCACAGGTCAGGGAATTTCAATTGCTTTGCTGATTTCAAGGTGACATTTGCCTATAAAATCAGCAGTTCATACAATTACTAGAATTTTTCATCCAAAAGCATTATTATACTACTCTATACAAGGCATCATTAAAATGTACTAAAGTACTGAACTGCTTAAACACGTATGGTAACATAGAAATTTTTTTGGCCATATGACCCAGAAACCATTCATTTCTTGATTTTTTTTTTTTCTTTTTTTTGTCCTGTGAAGGTTGGGAGGTGGCTGGTGATCACATTCAGAGTGGGGCAGGAGGCTCTGACAATGACTATCTTATCTTGAACCTGCACATCCCAGGATTTAAGTAAGGAACAGGATTTTTTTTCATCTATTTCTCATTTATCTCTGTTTCTTACACCTATTTCACTTTACCCCTGGAATGAACCCAGTTTTCCTTTCTGAAGTGCAATAATGTCAGGAATGAGACACAAGAGGAAATTTGGATTTTATTCCTGTGTCCTCAGTCAGCCCATTGCAGCAGACAATTCTGTAAGACCTTGGTTTTTAGCAGTGTTTGCTTCAGTCTGAGATGCCAGCTGGTTGGCTGTGTGGAAACTGAAAAAAGATATTCCTATCCCTCTGTTTCTAAATTATCCCAAAGTAACCAGCTAAAGCTGCCATAGGGTGGATACTGGTGCCTGTCCTGAAGATATTTTACAGAAACCCAAGTTACTTTGTGGTGTGGCTCCAGGCAGCCTGCACAGACTGTGCTTCCCCTGGAGGCAGTGGAGAGGCACTGAGGAGAACAGGCCATCCCACCTCTCATGGACCCTCAGACAGGATGAAATAGCTGCTTGAGGTGCTTGTGTCTCTTTGTCAAAAGAGTGAGCTGAGACTCCTAGCCCAGACCAGGTGTCAAATATTCAGACAGGTAAGGTATGGCAAAATGAACTTCACCCTCCCTTTGTTGTATTTCAGCTGAGGGGGGATTGTGACTTCTTACACCCAATGAGCAAACCCTGATTTTTATTTTACAGTATGGGCAAAGAGCAATTAAAATAAAAGAGAAGCAAGAAACATATCTGTGGAAAAGCCTGGTGTGCGCCAGCTTACTGTTTGCTGTTTAGTACTTTGCAGGGAAACACCCTGAATACTTCTGATTTGCGTGAAACTCCTGAAAGCATCCCCCACCAGTGGAGGGTAGGGGCCATTAAATTGTTGTAAATCACTTAAAACATGTAATGCATTTAAGCCATAAGATTCCCTACCAATATGGTCAAATTCGGGTGTTGATTATAAGGAGGGAACTGTACCATAAAGAAGTCAGACAGTTAAAAAATAACCCTACTGCGCCCGATATCTGATGCAGAACTGCTGTGCAAACCTGGCCCTGGCAGTTCTGCAAGGGCAGGTTTTATGTGACAGGACTTTGACGGTTTCCTCGCTGTACAAAAAGCAATTTGAAGGATTGATTGCTGCCTGTCTGGAGAGCACCTTGTAAATGTTTTGTTCCTTCTCTGTTAAACAGACCTCCGACATCGGTGACAGGAGCGACTGGGTCAGAACTAGGACGGATTACTTTTATTTTTGAGACCATCTGTTCAGCAGATTGTGTGCTGTACTTTATGGCGGTAAGTGAGACCTCTCTCTCCATGACTGAGGACTGAACCTGGTATTCCACATGTCACTTTAATACCTCTACATAGGTGTGATTAGTTGCACTTGGTTTATTATGACTAAGATTAAGTATGACATTAGTTTAATATCTGCGGTGCCCTTGCAGGAAGGATTTAATGAATGACCTAGCAGAATTCCTCCACCACGTGAGTTGCAAACCATTCCTGGTTATCTGTTTATTTTAAAAGAAATCATTGGACACCAGAGAGCCAAATTTTCCCTTGTTAAGCTGACTGATAAAATTCTCAGCGTCTCTCCTGCAGCCTCTAGTCTAATAGAGTCATGAATCAAAATATGGGACAGAGGGATGGGAAACAGAAAATTTGGGAATTTAGACTTGATTCTGTCAGTGATCTGGGGGATCAGTAGGGCAGCAGACCAATGTTTGTTTGTGAAAGCAAAGTGCTGTGTTTTTTGCTTTCCTTATCTGCTTATTGAAAGTCCATGAGCTGAGGAAGGTAACTGGATCTACGAGCGCTCCCTCGCCCCTTCAAAGGGAAGCTGGTCCTTTTTTTTATTTAGTGGTACTTTAAAGGAATCTGCTCTTAATTTAAGGAGAATTAAGTGAAATTAGGTGGTAATTTAAAGGAATCTGCCTTTAGTGGTAATTTAAAGGAATCTGTTTTAAAAGAAAAGCATCTTTCTCTGGAACATTTAGAGATGATGGAGAATAAGAAACACAGACATAGATTGAAGACGTTTTTCTTATGTAAACTTTGATGCTGTCTTATTGGCTCCAGTTCTGTTTCAGTAGACACCAACAAAGTGGGTATCCGAAGATGGTGGAAACTACAATTTTTCTTTGAATTTTGGCCTTCCCCTTTCTGTGCTCTGCCACCCACATGTTTTATGCAAAACCAGAATTTCAAGTCTGAAAGAACCACTGTGCTGAGTCTGTCCTCATGACGTTTATAACCTGCTATAGGACTTTGAACTTAAGAGTTGTGTGTACTAGAGCATCTTTTGGAATAGACACCCATTCTCAATTAAAAAATTGACAGTGATGGAAAACTGAATAAATATGTTTGCTCTCCTTTATTGAATATGAAATGCAATTGTAAAGTCCTTTATATATATTAATCTCTATATTATAAAACAATAGTGTTCAGTGTAGTATGACCACACTCTTCATCTTTTAAAAAAAATGTTATGTCCATTTTATAGGATGTTAATCGAAAGAACACCAATGTGGTGGAATCATGGGAAAGAAGTAAAGAGAAACAATCCTACACTCACATCATCTCCAAAAACGCCTCCTTCACATTCACCTGGGCCTTTCAGAGAATAAACGAGGGCCAAGATGTAAGTACTTCTTTATGTACAGGGCTTCACAGCACAGCTTTCCTTGGACACTCATGGCCAGAGCTCCTGCCCTCCATTGAAGCTGACAGTCTTGTAAGGGGCAAGTGGCTGTCACCATATAGCAGCCCTTGGGAGGCAGCTGTGGGTAAATCATCCATGTGAAAGACAGATGCATGCACAAGTCGATCCCTGAATCAGTGCACTAGTGCACAGAGTTGTGGTTAGTGTCCAAGTGCAATGGTGTGATGACAGCAGGGTGGTTCCTTGGCTCTCGTTCCAGAGCAGACAGTTCATCAATGACATGGCAAAGATCTACTCCATCACGGTGACCAATGCAGTGGATGGAGTCGCCTCTTCTTGCCGGGCCTGTGCGCTGGGTTCTGAGCAGTCTGGCTCATCCTGTGTGCCCTGCCCGACAGGCCACTACATTGAGAAGGAGACCAGCCAGTGCAAGGAGTGTCCAGCCAACACCTTCCTGTCCATCCACCAGGTCTATGGCAGGGAGGCCTGCATCCCGTGTGGGCCTGGCAGCAAGAGCACCAAGGTACCGAAACCAAGTGTCTCTGAGTGATGGGCAGACAGGGTTTATTGGGATACAAGCACTCAAAGGGCCAGTTTTAGTGCTTTCCTACAGGTATGTGCCTTGTGAGCATTGAGGTATAATTATAACCAACCATCCCACTCTTCCAAATAAGTCCCTAATCTAAATTCTGTTTGTAAATATGCAATAAGAAGATAAAATTGACCACACTGTATCAAAATAGGTTCATTTCAAGAAGCTGCACTAGGGAAAGTGGCAAGCATATATGTTACTTCCACCTAAAACTGTCCCAGACTTCTGCTGCTTTAAACTCAGAGACTTCCTCAGCTGGATGATGTTTCTGTGTCTTTAGAAACCTGTAACAAGTTCCTCTTATATAAAATTGGCCTTAAACCTAGATAAACATTTATCATGTGCAGTGTCCTTTGGCAAGGAGCTGCACAGGGACTTGAACTGTTCCAATTTGTTCATATTCTGCCTGTCTTCAGCTGGGTTCATATCCTGTCCCTGTTTCTTGTGTTTCCTTTGCAAGATGCAAGTGTAACTGTGGCCATGTTCTGGTCTATCTACAGGGCTTTAAGCTGGGACATTGGGATCCTAAAAGCACCCACAACAAAACAAAGCAAGAAACTGCATTTTCTTGGCTAAAGCAGCAGACAGCAGAAAGGCCAGGTGTAGGGAACTTTAGAGCCCTGATATGTGATTACAAGGGACTGAAACAGGAATGGGAATTGTCCTAAGGGAAAGGTGAATTACAGAATAGGAAAAAGTTCCCCTCCATCCTTAACAAAGAAAGCAGTCCTGTCTGCACCTGCTTGCTTTAACTCCCAGGTGAATAGTTTGCTGCTGGTCCTTAACTGCTCTTTAACGGATGCCTTTTCTTCTCTGAAGGACCACTCTGCCTGCTTCAGTGACTGCTTGGTGTCATACATCAAGGATAACCAGAGCCTAAATTATGATTTTAGCAACCTCAGCCAGGTGGGCTCACTGATGAGTGGACCGAGCTTCACCTCCCGAGGGACCAAGTTCTTCCACTTCTTTAACATCAGCCTGTGTGGGAATGAGGTAAGCTCAGCTGGTGTTGAGGGTCAGGGGGTTGACCAATTTGCTGCCCATGTTGATGCTCTGTGGGGTCATACAGAGACAAGATGAGGACAGCTGAGCTGTCACTGACACCATGCAAACACTTCTCTCTGGATCTTGCTCAGCAGTGCAAGAGGACTTCTGAGCAGCCAAGTGATTTTCCAGAGCAGAGATGACAGTGTTTTAGGCATAAGAAACACTCAGAAGAAAATCCCTGTCACATCCCTACCTGTTCTTAGTTCTTGTGCCTTCAACTTACTTCACAACCCTGACCTTTTTGAGCTGTCACCAAGGAACTCAAGTAAGAGTCTGAGCCTTTCAATTGCCAAATTCTTTCCGTATGTTTCACTTGTGACTTGACTGGAGACACTGCAGTCAGCAGAGCCCCTGGTCACTCTGCTCTCTGCCAGTGGCTGGGGTGCTCACTGCTGACTTTGATTGCAGCCTTTTAAAGTGGTGGAAAAATGTGTTTAGTCCATGAGTGCAGTCTCTTCCCCAGAGTCAAGATTTTTCTGTCTGCAGCTTGGACATACATAAATTGAAGTTTCAGAGCAGTACCGGTGATGTGTATTGTCCCATGAATGCCAATGCATGTAGTTTACATTAATGTTCAGCCCTGTGAAGTTCTGAAGTCTCTTTCCCATATACCAAAGGGTTTGCATGAGTTGAGGCAAATGAGTAGTCACATTTCTTTGCAGTGTTTTGCATACTTTTAGGCTTAAATGTGTGTTTAAGTACCACCTGGCTTAGAGCTGCTGGCAACTGGATCCACAATGGTACAGATATGCTCACTCCCCCATGGAACTGGTCTTCATTTTCCTGGAGTACTACGATGGTAATACAGTACCACCAATGATTAGGTCGTGAGTGCTTGGCATTTTGTCAGGACAACTGAGTCTGGTGATTTGTCTTGCATTGCTGTTGCTCTGGGATTCTAGCACTGGTCTTGACACATGACATTAATGCAGCC
Source organism: Strix aluco (assembly GCF_031877795.1). Taxonomy (NCBI): domain Eukaryota; kingdom Metazoa; phylum Chordata; class Aves; order Strigiformes; family Strigidae; genus Strix; species Strix aluco. The sequence goes on along the minus strand of NC_133935.1, from coordinate 80,708,178 downwards.
TTGAAGGCTATATATCTGTTTAGGGATTTCATGTATTTGTGCTTTGAAAATATTTTATCTGGACTAAATCTCAAATAAAGAGGTATTCTACAGTATATCATTTAAGGGCAAGGGAAATATGGTTTTCCTTTGCAAGCCATTTTATTATGCTCTGCAAGTAAACACTGTGCTGTCAGGATAAACAAAGAAGAGTTCTTCATAGCACAGGTTTCTGATAAGACACATACCAGAGGTGACATCATGTTTCTGGGTCTGTACAAGGCTTTAATCGTAGCTTTCACAATGGCACAGTTTGTTGTTGCAATTTGTCCCTCTCATGACAGAAACATCAAGTTGTTACTAAGGTGCAGTAATCAAACTCATCCAGTTTGCAGACTCTCCTTTCTCAGGCTTTTTCATGTCTTATCAACAACCAACATCTTCCTAATTTTTTCCTGATTGTCCCCAGGGGAAGAAGATGGCTATTTGCACTGACAATATCACAGATGTCACGCTGAAGGACATGGTTGCAGAATCAGAAGATTTTTCCAATTTTGTGGGAGCTTTTGTCTGTCAGTCCACCATCATTCCGTCGGACAGCAAGGGTTTCCGAACAGCCCTGGCTCTGCAGTCCAACAGCCTTGCTGACAGGTTCTTAGGTACATGGTTTGTCTTCTGCTTATTGTTATCATAGATGTACTCTTGTGTATTTAGGGCTGCAGAGTAAATCCTTCTCAGCTCAGCAGTACTGCATTACCTTGGGGGAAGAGTGGAAGGGCAGCCCAAGATTCAGTCTCACTTTGTTCCTGAGATGTGAAGCAGATCTGGACAGACACCATTGGTTTTTGCTGCTGTTTCAGTTCAGCTGATGACTGGAGGAGAAGAGTAAGGGCTGCCCCCATTCTTTGTTTTCCATGTCCACGTTACTCTTCTCTGTGTTTGGTCTGGTGGGTCCCATGGTGCACAGAATTTCAGCACAAAAATCTGGAGAATGTAATTAAAAAGCACGGCTTTTCTTTCATGTTTCCTACCCACCTCATGCAGGGCAAGACCAATCACTGTAGTAGTCACATTTGTCCAAGTGTTTCTGTCCATGCCAAGTCCCCACTTGGGCAATTTCAGAAGAAGAAGCTGGTGCTGGGACATAATTAGGCGAGGAAGGAGAAGGCTTAGGGCAGCATGGGGCCGTGCACATCATTAAGTCTTGCATTGCTCTGACTCACAAGTTCCCAGGGTCCGAGGCCGGATTAGACAATGTAGTCATTTAGTCTGCTCACCTATCCATTACAGGCACTGAGTGTTTGTACTTTCTCCCTGGCACTGAGCCCAGAAACTCATGTTTGACAAAAGCACGTCTTTGGAAGAGCATTCAACCTGGACTTTTAACGCTGCCAGAAATAAAAGCTTTGCCACAGTCATTGGTATTTTTTTCCACTGGTCAAATACTGCCTCTGTATTTTGCTTTAAAGCAGACTTGTTTCCTGTTTGAATTTGCCTGCCTTCAGTTTTCATCTCTTGCTTCTTGTTATTCTTTCTCCATTTCACACCCACATTTTCCTCTTTGGAGAAATATTGTGTGTACTGGAACCATCACATCCTCCCCAGTCTGCTCTTCTGATAAACTAAGTAGACCAAGTTCTTCTAAGTCTCTTGCTATCATGTATTTCTCTCAAGCATCTGAATAATTTTTGAAGCTCTTTCTGAAGCCTCTGTAACTTGTTATTATTATATTTTCTTAAAGCATAGGTTTCAGAATGGAATAGGATTCCAGTATTTAATTCTCTATAATGGCAATAAAAATCACTTCTGTATTTGTATTTACATGCAAGGATCGAATCCCTGAGTCCTTCTTTCTCCAGACTCCTGGGATTTCATGATGGCTTCTTGGATCTGATGTCCACGCTAAATCTTGTTTCAGAGTTAGTTTCCAAGGGGAAATCTCTCTTCCTTAGGACTGGCCTTCATCTCTTGCTGCACTTCTCTGCACTAAAATATGTTTAGTATGATTGGTACCAGCTTACCAAGTGAACCAAGTTGCTCTGTATTTTATTCCTGTTCCTCTTAATCTTTGTCTCATCTACGCACTTTACCAGCAGCTATTATATAGTTCCTTGCAGATCCCTGATGATAATCTTCCATTTTGGGACTCCCAATATCAATACCTTGAGAAGCCTAGAGACATACCACATTTGATGACAATTTCCCATGGCTAGATAATTTTATAATTAATTAGTTAAATAATTTTTAATCCAGAGTGTCCGTTTAATTGATATTATACTGCTAACTTTTAAATCAGCATCTCATGTGGTAATTAGTGAAATACTTGATAAATTTACATAATTTTCTTTAGCAACCAAATTCATAAGCACTTAAGGAATGAAATCAGATTGTTCAACAGGAGATGTTCCCCATAAATTCATGTTGACTGTCACTCATTATGTATCTATTCATTAAGTGAAACCCATCTTCCACTTACCATTCTTGATATTTTGCCTCATCGTGTTAGCTACATTGTAATTTGGCTTACCATATCCCCTCTCCATCAGTCTTTTGACATTTTACTATCATTAAAAGCTCTGTTAAAGGTCACTCTTAAGTATGGGTTTGCTAGTTTATAAGTGTGCATGCCAAGTAGATGCCAATATTCTCTCCTGCCACTGAAGGAATGAGGTGTTCAGTCATTGTCTTGGAAAACAAGTAGATAGTCCTGACTTTTTCCTAGTAGAGAGAATAGATATCAAGCTCTTCTGCTAACTTTTCTTTATCACAATTTTTACGTTTCAAAATGGTTGAAATTTGCCTTTCCTATCCATAAGATGTACGTTTATTTCTAGTATTTCTAAAAAATCTCCAAACTTATAATTTTTCTACTACTGCCAAACACAGGCTTTTCCCTGAAGTCTTTAGCATCCATTATCATTTTTCTGTAACTCATAACTTTTGATTTTGTTTGATTCTCTATTCTCCCTCCATTAAGCTTGTGCCAATATTTTTATTTGAATTGCTCTTTTACCGCTGTTCTGATCCAATGTGGACTCTTAGTCAAAGCTATTGTCATTCTTGAGAGAGTCATTGTGGCTTTTTAGCCTTATAATTAATATCCTCTGAAGAATGACTTTTTTTTTTTTTTTTTTCACACTTGATTTTGCTTCCAGTGTTCTTATTTTTGAGAAACTGCACTTTGAGATGCCATCTGTATGGTACTGCGTATTGGTGGGGAATATTCTCTCATTGCCTCTGTTGAATATAATAAGGTCCCAAGGAGCTATCATCTTCCAGTCTAGTGAGTAACTAACTGTGTTGAAATCCCAATTTAAGTTACCCTGTGTTTGATGCAATGTCTTTGATGAGAGGAAATGATCATCCTTGCTGACGTCAGCATGTTTTCAGAACAGAGCCCCTCCACAATAACCCGACATCTTTCTGCACATGCCCTGATGGTTGCTGCACCACAGCTCATTTTGTTCTGTCTGTTGATGTGATGCTCTGTAGCTATCCCTCACCTGCAAGCCCTCCTGAGCAATGTTACTGAGCGCATTGATCCATGTGCTTTCACAGTCCCAGGCTCTGACTTGTCCTACACCAGGTAGTGGTGTCTAGTGCAAACTGTCACCTTTGTTATCTACTATATTTACCTAAAAGGGTTATAACCAGACATGGATTTTCCAGCTGTGTGAATTGTCCTCTCAAATGTAATGACAGTTAATCAAAGTCAAGTCAAATCCTAAGAATTCAGCTAGACTGTCTGAACTGTTACAAAAACAAGTGGAAAATTTATTTTCTTCAGTCTTTCCCATCTTCCCACCAGTTGCTGGCTGCTACCACTTTTTCTTGTTGTTCTAGCAATTTTTCACCTCACTAGAAGGATGCAGCCTATCCCATTTGTACAGCTCCCTTTTCTTCTGAAATGTTGCAGTGCAGCAACCAATATTTTCTGTGTTCTTTGGTTCATGCGGTTGGAAGGATCTCTAAGAACTTTGGTTACTTGAATTTTCCTCCTTTTCAACTCTTCTCCAAAATCCATGCAGACCTGTGTAACCTGTGTTGTTCCATTTTTTCCAAAATGTGACATCAAGGCTTGACTACGACTTCATAATCCTGAATATTGTCATTGCATCTTTCAGTTTTTCTCCCACAGTACTGCAGTTTGCTCAGGGTGTTACACGGTTATGATGTGTTAGGGTTATATATTCAAGGCATATGCTTTGAACAGCTGATTGAATCAGATATCTTCAGCAATCCTTTCCCAACCAATTATTTTATGATTCTGTAATATCCTGTGATTGCTTTAAATTCATACAAAAGAGTAAAACTTAATTACACTGGTGTTGTTTTATTTTTTCATTATGTCTGTATGAGGAAATCAGACTGTACGAGGAATGTTCAAATCTGCAAATTGTAGTTAGAATAGAGGAAAAGTGTATAATGTATAGTAATGCCATTAAATGCTATTAAGTGAGACCCATATCTTTCAGACTGAGAAAATGTTATATGTGATCCCTTCAGAAATCCATTCTTAGCTTGTTCCTTTTGTTTTTCCTTCTCAAATTTTAGGAGCTACTGTTGAAACAATGCTGGAAAATATAAGTATCAAGACAGATATGTTTCCTCCCTCTCCAAGCAAAATACCTGATGTGCATTTCTTTTACAAGTAGGTAAAAAGTAGTGTTTATTGGTACGTCAAATTTCTTCATTTGTTTAAAGGGAACTAAAACTGTGAGGGGAGATCTTTAATCCACCTTTAATCTTTATCATTTTAATCAGTATCTGGCTGATGTTGATTGGCATGTTGAAGAACATCTTATGAACTCAGCAAACACTGTTTACTCAAATCTAAATTACACTTGATCTGTAGAGAGTGATACCAGAGCTTTGATTCATCCAGGTGCCACTTCCAGTGTCATGTTCCTTTCCATAATTTCTCATATATGACTTTGATATGTCCACTTCCCATTGCATATTTTCTTTCACACGGATTTGTATTTAATTTGATGTTACAAAACTGAACTAACCGAGGTTAAAAATAATTGTTCCAATCTGCACAGTTACTAGTGTGCTTCTCCTATTCTCCTCTTTCCTCCATAAAAAGAATACCTCAGCTTGGGTAAGAATCAGCTCAAAGATCACCTCATTTAAGATGTTTACATGCTGGTGTCTTCATGTGAACGGGGTTTCTAAGCTTGGGATCTGGACCCTGTGGGGCTATTCAGCTTATTTTAAGGCACATACCTTTATTCTACTGATTGGCTCTCTAGATTGTCCTGGCTTTTAGTGATAGATCTTAACTGGCTATACATAGCACTTTAGATATTAGCACTTTATGCATATGTGAATACTTAAATTACATGTCTGATTCTGCAAACTGAACCCCACACCACTGGCCCTATTTTGAGTATATCATGAACCTGGCTTACAATGTCGTATCATGTTGGAATAAGGTCCATTTTTTGAATCCCCTTTGCCTTGTGCTATTTCAGGACAGTGTGATTCTCAGACTACTAGGCAAGGAGTGAGCCATCATAAACTCTCCAGCAGACTAATACAACAACCACAACACCTGTGATTCTCTTTTTTAATCATTGTGTTCTGTTTTGTGGGCAGGGTTATTCCTTGACTCAGCAGAATTCAAACTAGCTACAAAACCAGAGCAGTTCCTTGAGTGGCATCTCTGAGCACTTTGAGATTTAAATGAAGTGGTAAAACCTACCCTGCTTCTGTTGCTCCTTTTTTTATTTCCATCTGACAAAGGCAAAAGTGCTGTGGTAATGGGTATTTCTTTAGCGTTGCAGTTGCGTGAATGGACAGAGACCTATGAAAGAACAACAGGTATTTACAGTAGTGGAAACATAGTACATTTCTCCTCTTGTTTGACATTAGGTCTTCAACAGTGACAACCTCCTGTGAAAATGGCCGCGCAACTGTTGTGACAATGAGATGCAACCCCAACAAACCAGACCAAGGAGAGCTTTCTGTGCCCAGGTATACATGTATTTGTATCCTAGTAGTGCCAAAAAGCCTTTTATCCTCAGGTAATCTTTACAAAACTCATTAGTAATTTTAGACTTAAGTGCAATGAGAAACGCTGTCTCCCTCATTAGCCACCCAGTAGATCTCACTGCTTTCTCCCAGGTGAAGTACATGTGTGTCCATCACCTCCCAGCACACCAACTGGTTGTATTTAGACTGTGTGGTGAGAGATGTTAGAGGTCAGGCAGGTTGTTCCAAGCTTAAAGCCAAAAGAAAATGTAGTGATGTTTTCTTGTCTCCACTTCTCCTTTATTTCAGTTCCTTGTTTTAATCTTTGGCCTCCTGATCAAAACTGCCTAGTTATGGCTTTGAGAGGTAGTTTTTCTTCCTTGATCTATAGCAGTGGCTGTGGACAAAGTGATTTTTTTGAAAAAGAGCAATCTGTCCTAGTAACTATAAAATCTGCTATTGCAATGCTTATGTGAGCCCTGACTCTGTCTAGTTCAAATTCTGTATGTATTTATTTATGTGCCTCATCACTCCAGTTTGTATCCTGGACCCCTTGTACCAGTTGTGTTTAATTTGCCTGACCTTTTCTCCACTCTGATTCAAGTGACTCCAAAAAGCATCTTCCCTTCAAAGTCCTGTTTATGCCTGCACCTGAGAAGTTGCAGAGAAGAAAAAAAAACAGTAAAAGAATTAATTTCATTACTCTGTAGCAACACCAAGTGATTCTTCAGAAGTTCCTTTCAACTCTGATAACCCTCCTCTTTGGCTGTCAAGGCCCATCTTAGTCTGTTTGGACCTTACTATAAATCTGCTGGTCACCCTTTCACTCATGCTCCTTCCCAAAAGTTAAGTCCTCTTCCCAAAAGCTAACAGTGTGAGAAGTGTGGGATCCTCTTTGGTCCCTGTCCCTCTTGGGACAGGTGAACCATGCTCACTTGAATGAAGGCAAAGAGGCATCTACTTCACAGGTGATGGATGAGTGATTGACGTTTGAACAACTTTGGAGAAGCTTACCCCAGTTTCTTAGGGACCTGACACACTACAAATTATGCTGGGCAACAAGCCACTGTCTATCAGCTGCAGGGTGAAAACCCTCCAGGTGTCCTTCTAGTATTGTAAGTTTAACATGATGTGAGCTGTGTTAACTCACCAGTAGCGAGGAAGGAGAAACCTACCTTGCTTTTAAAAGTGTGAGCATGGGCAGAAATGGCACACAGCTGACATGATGTACCTTATCTCAGTTCTTTTTGATCTCTCCCTTCCTAGCTCCCTTTGGTTAGCTCAGCAGTCAGACAGCTATTTTCAAACAGTGAGGTATCTGATACATGTCAAATAATACTGCATGTAACTCCTTGATCCTCCAGACATGGTGTTTAGTATCACATGAAGGTACAGTATCAAATGAAAGAGGTTGAGGAGAAAGGTCTGGCAATGCTTTTGCCATGTACATTGAAAAAATGTTCCATAATCCATAGAGGACAGTTGTCAGTTATTCAGTTCAGGATATTAGGACTGTGGATTTTTCATTCCTTCAGATCAGGATGACAGTTTTCCAGATGATACAGAAAAAAAATTAAATCCATTTTTCTGTATGGATATATTTCACATTTACATGACCTAGCTTCTTGTGTGGACTTTTGGCCACTGCTGCTATTAGACCTGATGTAATTGTCAGTAACAAAAGCTGCGTGAATGTCCTGCCATTGCCAGTACAACTTTCTTCTGCACACTGAATGCAAAATAGGGTTATTAGTCTCTCTTAGACTAAGAAAAGCTGTTATCTCTTCATTAACTGGTGAACATCCGTCTAGTAATTAACCATGACAGGACAAGTCCATTCCATATGGATGAAATCACCCAGACATCATTAGAACAATAGCAGGAACCAGATAGCAGCATTCGTGTGGAACAGTCACCCAGTGCAGGAGAACAGTGATAGAGGTGCTTGCTGGGCTAGCCCATGCTGGGGCAACACTGGAGTAGTTCCTTTGGTCTCCAAGGCTTAGTTCTTTCTCTCCTCTTCATCGTAGGTGCGTGAGTAGCACTCACTGCCAGGAACTAGACTGTTATTTCAGACCTTTGACAGCCCAGCATCTGTTTTCACTTGAGAAAGCATTTTATGAACTGGGAAAAATTCTTCTCCCAGATTTTTCCATCTGCTGACTTGATGGATATTTACCCATTTGTTGTATGTACCATTACCAATCTCCAGCAGCAGAATGTGGAGTGAGGATGCAAACCCCGGAGTGTTTCATAAGTCATAACTAAGCTTTGCTCTCCTCCTAGCTCATGCCCTGCAGGCACCTGCGATGGATGCATTTTCTACTTTGTATGGGAAAGTGCAGAAGCCTGCCCTCTCTGCACGGAGCAAGACTACCACGAGATTGAAGGAGCCTGCAAAAAAGGATTTCAGGTACAGGACCCATGTCTCCAAGTCAGATGGGTTCATTTGGGTACAACTTGGACTCTGTTGAACTTTGGTGTGCAACTTAATATTTAAAAGTAGGTAGAGTTGGGAAATCTCAGTCCAGGCTCTGAGCTGACTGGGTGCAAGTCTTATTGGTGAGGTGCTGTGTTGAAACACAGAGATATTTTTGCCAATGGCAGTGTGGTTCCTCGAGGAGAGCTGGCTTGTGCAGACCAGCTATGTGGATAGGGATGTGAAGTCTGTATGCATTCATACATGCTGGCAAGTTATTTGTGAAGGATAGAGTGCCCTGAGGGCTTCAGTTCTTTAACAGCCATAAACATCAGGGGCAGGCTAGGAAAGGATTCAGAATTTCAGTTCAGAAGTTCATCCTCCTTGCTTCCAGATTTTTTGCTGATACCTTCTCTAGGCAAATATTAGGAAGTCCTTTCACAGGTTCAGAACTGTCCTGTTGATCAACAGCTCCAATGCAGGCACAACACATTCACAATTGCTGTCCAACCCACATTGTGCCAGGTGAAGAGCAATATGGAAGAGGAAATCCTTTTGCTGTGACTGAACCTGCAGGCACTATCAAGAGGACAATTGAGTACACAATATAACTCTACCTAGAGTCTGAAGACATGAAGTACATGTTTTGGTTGGCTTTCATTGAAAAGATGTCTAACCTTTCTACCTCAAAACAGCTTGTTTTCCTCAACTCCAGATAGTTCTCTCTTTCCCTACAAGTGGCTCACTTTTTGGTGCTTTCAATTTTCTGTTTGAAAGGAAACCTTGTATGTATGGAATGAGCCAAAGCATTGCATTAAAGGGGTTCCCTTGCCAGAAAAAAGGACCAGCACTTGTGAAACAGTGGATTTTTGGCTAAAAGTTGGAGCTGGTGTTGGTGCTTTCACTGCTGTTCTGCTCATAGCCTTGACCTGCTATTTTTGGAAGAAGAATCAGAAGTAAGTACTGAAAATTTTGTTCCATATATAAGTAAGCGAAAAGCTTGATGTAGTGGACAGAAAGACATTTCATGGACCTGACCTTATGACAATGTTGATGAGAAATACCGTGTTGGATCAGTCTGTTAATCCACCAAGCTGAGGTTTCTTTTGCAAGCAGTGGCTCTCAAAAATGCTAGTGAGGAAAGTATAAAAAATCCACAGTAATTTGTTATGGCATAATTTCCCAAAGGAACTGTCTTTTTAACCACTGAGAGTTTGAAGTTGACCTTAGGTCCTGAAGCAACATGGCTTTCTCAAGGTCTGAAGACCAAAAGGATATCTCTTCAATCTAATTAGTCCCTTTCAGCTGGGTTAAAATAGGGTTCTTGCTTAGGTCTATTTTGTCAGGATATGTCTGGTACACACCCAGAAGATCCCTGCTTCTCAGACTGAACATACAGACTGTTCCCCATCCCCATTGTCCTCTGCTTCTCAAATCTCATGCCATAAGCTTTCAAAACATGATTCCACCTCCGTGGGATTTCTTCACTCCATAGCACAGCCAGCTTCACCAACTCCAGACTCCAGTATCATGGTCCCCACCTCTTGCTGCCTCCTACCACACACTGTTACACATCTCTCCTCTTCCCCATAACCTCCTTGGACAGAAGTGTGATGCAGATTCTGATACAGGCTGAACCTGCTGTTGCCCCAACCAGCACACAGGTTGCACTTCTTCATGCAGGAAATCTTCTCGACCTACTTGCAGTCTTTTGGGAAAACATGGCTCTTTTATAAGTATAGAGGACTAATCTGGAGAGCAGGAGCTCGATGTATGGTTAACACTATTTTGGTTACACATTTTTAATAATTGAAAAGTACCTAATTTCCAGTAAATACATCTGAAGTAACTATGTGGAAGGACTGCAGATAATCTAAATTACAAACACCTTGAATATGGGACATTTGTAAAAAAATCTATGCCTGTCTGGCTTTATATCTTCAGGCTGGAGTATAAATATTCCAAATTAGTGATGACAGCAAACTCAAAAGAGTGTGAGCTGCCAGCTGCTGACAGCTGTGCTATAATGGAAGGAGAAGATAATGAAGAAGAAATAGTATATTCAAATAAGCAGTCACTGCTGGGGAAGCTCAAGTCCTTAGCAACGAAGGTGAGTAGTAATTGCTGCTATTAATACTAAAAATAATTATTACCTTTATTTATTACTGGATGTGATGAGGCTTTGATGCTAATTTGCACAGTGCTTTGCGCAGCCTCCCATGCACGCTTCACCCAGTCCATAGTCAATCTGCTGAAATCCACAGCATGGATAATGATAAAAAATGTTGCAGGGTATTGGGTAAATGCTCTCTTCTGCAGAGAAATTTCAGTGTCATTCTTTATTGTATGGGTGATTCCTAAAAAGAGCAGTTAATGGTGAGGGGAACCTCTCTGCCTGGATTCCTACCAGACACCTCCATTGCTGAGGCAAACACAGTGATTATAGACACAGAAAATTAACACTGGGAACGCAGCCACCAGCTGGCTGCTTGCAACTCACCTGGGCTGGCTTCATGGCTGACTTGAGAACCATAATTTTGAGTGCTATAGGATTCAGTTGAAGAGGAGGCATCAGCCACAGTCTGTTACCCAACACAACAACCTCCTCCATTTCAGTGGGAAGCAACAGCAAAAAGCATTTTTTTCTGCAGCTCATATGATGTAGGCTGCTGCATGTCTGAATTCATAGCACAAAGGTCTTTGGTGTCCTTTGAACATTTCTGAGAGGAGCAACAGAGGACTATCATGGTAGATCCTGCAAGCACTTTGGTCTTTATTCCAAATGCCTTGAAGACTATGGGAAGGTAGTGTTGTCTTTAAGGGAGTCCAGGTGGGGCATCTGTTATGATCAGGATAAAGGTGGATGACATTTTCTCTTTCAAACAGCTTTGCTGAAGTGGGTTATTTGAAAATAGGAAGGTTTCTTAAAAGATCTAATAAAAAATTATTTTAAAAAGTCACTCTCTTCTTTCTTGTTCAAATAATATTTCAGAATGTTGAATTCTGATATTTTTTTCTTGTATTCCTTTTTTTCCTTTCTGTGATTGAGTCCAGTGTAATTAAAACCCGTGTGTCTTCTTTCTTTTCCCTTATTTTTCTCTTCTCTTTGTTCTTTCACTTTTTTTATTAGACTGCTGTCCTCTTTACATGCTACCTGCTCCCCAGAACCCTCCTAGGAGAAGTTACCATTACACAGCTAATATGCGGAACTTCCCCTTGACCCCAGCCTGACTATTTGTCTTGCAAAATCAATATTGTTCCTTGTGGAAAGGGGCAGAAACTCAATATTAATTCTTAATTCAATATTGAGAATATTGAAAATGTAAATAAAATCAAATCACATCAAATTTTGTGGTGGTGTTGCAAAAATGGAAGTTGATTCCATTTTGAATCCTATAGGGACTGACTTTGAAGTACTGATGATTTTTTTTTGTCCATGAAATGGCTTGGCTGGCTGTGGCTGAGTGTGATGACCAGCGCTGCTGGTGAGAGTAATTTTTTGCTGTATGCCTGATAAGTGTAAAAGCTTTGCTGACTCCATTTGCAGCACAAACAACTGGCTCCTTCCTGATTAGAAGTATAGAGACAAGAGTGTGGGAGAAGTGGGTTTTTTTTTCTCTTTAAAGTAAGCTTTAGTACTTCAGTATTCAGACCACTTGAATTTGGACTCAAAAAGAGTTTTTTTGAGCAGGCTCCCTGAGTATTCTCTCCTTTTTAAACAAGCCTGTCAGATATTTCTAAGCTGGTTCCTTTTTTCCTGCTAGATAATCATAGCTGGCAAACTCAGCTTCCAGTACCTCATTAGCTTACTGAAATCTGTGTCCTGTATCCCTGCAGATAAATGGAATTTAATACATATTTCTCCAAAACAACTGTTATAGGCATCAGTTTTTATTTATGCAAAAGATGAAGAAATTCATCTCCTGCTGCATATGCATATAAAATACAGAAGAAATATATGGAGGAAAACAGGGGAGAAAAAGAGAAATGTAAACTAAGAGAGAAAGAAAAATCTGAAGTATCCTAACTATATGTTCAAGCTCCAGGCAATGGCATTTCTATGAAGCAAAACATCTCATGAAGCTATTAGTGGTTTTGAGTACCCAAGGAATTAAGGGCTGTAATATAGAAAGAAATGGTTGTTATTTTTAATGAGAATATAGGAGTTAAAGAATTATGAAACTACTTCACATTGAGGCTATTCTAGTTCCATGTGTTGTCTCCAGCATAACAATGCCAGGTCTATCAGAACAAGAAATATATAGTCTGCAGTAGAGTAGCACAGGACAATTTTCTCCTCTGCTCTTTCTCACATCTGCACTAGGCTGTCCTGATCTGAGTGAGATGGCTTTACAGATCAGATCATGAGGTTAGTTTAACATAGTTTCCAAACTGTTTGGGTACATCAACAAGTATAAAAGGTAGGTACATGAAGCAAGAACCAGCATTTTCTGGTGAGTAGTTTTATTAGGGCTCCTTTATTCATTGGCTCTGCATGGACCATTGGGTTGTTCACACACGCAGTAATGCGTGCGTCCACACTTCTCACCCTGATGCCTTCTGGCCAGATGGCCTAGGCTGTCACCCAGCAAATAACAGAAAGCAAACTCAACCCTCCAGCCCTGATTTTTAAGATGGCAGAGGATTTGTAGACTGCTTTTGTCCTGTGGGTCTTCCAGAGGAGGAGTTGGGATGGGAATCCAGGAACAAGGCAGTGGTGTTCACGTTCATACACTTTGCTCCAAACATTTTATTTGTTGTAGGAAACACATTAATAAGTAATAATAACCATAGATACGATTACCTTGCAATTCCCCAGCTCTAATTACCTGTCCTATACTATGAGTATGAAATGTAGACTTTCCCTGTGCCCTCTAATGTACCATGAACAATATATATGGCATAATTTTATTGATTTTGCAAATTTTTACAGAATTAGCAGTGTTATTAAATAATAAAGGGTCAAACCATGCACTTAATGACTGTGGTAGAAATAATGCAAAGTCTTTGACAAAGGCTGCTCTGGAGATATTAAGAGAAGAAGTGACTGTAATAACTGTTGGAGTGAATTTGATGAATCCCAGTTGATGGGAACCTGTCTTTTCCATTGCAGGAAAAGGAAGATCATTTTGAATCTGTTCAGCTGAAATCTTCAAGATCCCAGAATATATGAAGAATTAATGCTGCCTTCAAAGAAACAAACCTAATTTCTATTTTTACAGGACCATATTTTAAACATATTCTGGCACACATTGTAGTGGTGATCTTGGTGAGAAATGGTTGGCCATTTAAGAGGAAAGAAGACAGGAAGCAAACCAGAAAATTGGATTGCCTTACCGTGTGATTGAGTACCTTGCCAAAAAAGAAAGCAGATGCTTGGATTCCATATCGGGAGTGAAATTCAACTCAGGAAGAGATATACATACTGCAAATAACATGAATTTTTTCATTCACCTGGGCATTGCTCAGGCATGCCATATGATTTCTAGGTACCTTTCATTTCCTATCACTCCTTCTACACATATTCATAAGAAATGATTTTCAGAGAGGCCTGAAACCTGCAAAGGTTGTGTATTGTCCTTTGGTAGCATAACTATGAGTCTCTCTTAAAATCAGAATGTGATTGGTACTCAGAATGAGCCTCAGGTGAGTTTTGAACTTTGTAAAATCCTTTTGATTTTAATGCTTTGAAGGGCTGGATGATCTGTGTTGGCCTCTAATACAAGAGGCATGGTGTTGCACCTGCAAGTTGAACACATTCTGATGCCTAAGTCATGGTCATCAGTGTTGGGGTAAAACCTGTTGCAGTTAAATTTAAAAGTGTTAACTGCTGTTGTATGAATTGTAGGACTGGGCACATGAGTTTGTAGGCAGTAGCAGACTCAAACTATATAAGGAGAAGGAAAGTGATACCTGCAGTGCAAGTTGCACTTGTCCCTCTCTGTGGAAGCTTGTTCTTTCAAGAGAGGTCGTTGGCAGTGTCAGTACCCTCCGTTTGGCTGCCAATATGTCACCTTTCCCTGGGTTGCAAACCAACAAAGCCTGAACTCTGGAGGTAAAGCAAGAATCTCTACTTCTGGAAATCAGGGATCAGCTTTGTCAGTTGAGAGGCTTATTAGAAATACTTGGCCACCTTGATTCCTGAACCCACACAAGGAATGAGGATGGATGCCCAGCAGAGGTGCACATGGGTTATGTACTTGCACAGCTCAGCATCTAAATGCTTTCTGCTGTCAGTGCAAGTATCTGCTTTGGAAGAAAGGCACAAAATTGTGTCTTGAAAACTGGAGGCTAGGTGCACTTTTTCATAAAATCAGTCACATTATAAGCATGTGATCTTCATAATATCCACCGTAATAATTTCCTGAAATTCCCATTGAGGTCGAACTCAAAGGAATCTGAAACTTAGGCAAAAAATATTTCAGTAAAATTATGCAAGACTTTTATAGAGCCAGGAGAAAATGAGGAACGATTCTTGTATTGACCTCTGGTCAGACTCATATTTCCATTATAGCAAAATTATGTGAATTGTGGAATGCATTAAAACCAGATCAGACACATGAGCAGAAATGGTCTTTTTGCTGTAAGTAATATAGATTTTTGATTTTATATGACTGAGCTAGATCTATCAATAAAAGAGGGCCCACTTTTAAGTAAAATTTAAATTAAACTGAATTTTCTGCACTCTAAATATTTTATTATACTACAGATGTGGACAAAAATTTTATGAAGTTTAGAATTTTTTTTTTTCTTTTGGAAAAATTCAGCTCAGTTATTTTATATCTCCAGTCAAAGAACACAGACTTTACTCTTTTGATGGGAGATACATCAGGCATCTTAACTGAAGTGGTGTACATTTTTTGTTGTTCTTGAAAAGGCACTTCACTTTCCCAACAAAGATTTTTATGGGGTATTGTTGAATGTATATTAAATACACATTCCTTTTTGTATATTTTGTACCATTGCACACTTATTGTACATTGTATTTGTTGTCATGATGTCATTTATATATGGTTGTCAAAGAAGATATATGCTCACAAAGTAATTGGTTATGGCTTTGGGATTTCACTTCTTGGATCTTTTATGAAGAGGGTTTTTATGTTGTTGATTTTTATTCAACTAGTGTGCTGTAACATCAAAGATATATATCTGATGGACATTCATAAAATAAAGTGAAAATATATTTGAAATTTTGGACTTCAGATGTTTGGTGTAACTGCAGCCTTTCCTAAACAGTGCAGGTCTGCAATGGTGGCCAGAGCTTTTCACTGCCATCAAATTGCACCTGTCTACATCTCCTTTAATCTTTTCCCTTCTCTCTCCATATGTTTTCCAGGCCATAATTCTCCAGAACATTGTTTCTTCTTTCATCACTGGACCCATATCTCTGTAACGTCAAAATGTCTTAATTTTTATTAACTATATTTAATTTGACTTAATACCACAGAGAGTTTGTTTGATTCCCGTCTCTTTCCGTTTTATTTTCCAAATAAAGTAGAGAGTGGAAATTTTTTGTCAGCTCTGACAGACTTTGCTGTATGACCCTTCTCATCTCTGCTTCCAAATGGTTTGTCATGATATTGTTGAAAATTCTTCCAGGCAATCTAATAGCAGATCTGGTGCAATGCTAACATAGTGGGATACAAACCAATACCGTAGACTTTATTTACCTTAAAATAAGAAAATTGCATTTTCCAACAATTAAGCAAGTAAAAACTGGCATATGTTAGCTAACTTCTGCTATTCTTTTCTTTCTGTTAAAGAAATAGTAGAGACAGGAAGTTTCCATTTTCCCATAAGAGGCAAATTTTGGAAGCCTTTAACACTTTATTAAGAAATCAGTTGTCTGTGACCTCTTCTAGTACTCTGCCAAAATATACTTACAACAACCTCTCCCTTTTCTCCCACAAGGAATCACATCAGAAACTTATTTGATGCCATAAACCAATGTGAATCAGTCTGTTATGTGTTCAGTTGATTAAATGGAATGCATTTTATTGCTGCATTTGCATGCTTTTCTTTGAAATCTGGAGTCAAGCAACTGAATCTCTTTGAGGATTAAGCACATTTTAGTGGTGTCTGTATAAATTATTGGCAAATTAGCACAATGTTATTGTCTCAGCTTTTGACAGTGATTGCTAGTGGGGAAATATGCAAAGAATGTATTTTATCTTGGCTCTGATTATCCTGGTTGATGTTTGTAATGCATAATATGATTGATTAAGAGTCTAGGTTTTGAAAATTAAGTGTTTTAGACCCACCATGGGAAGTTACTGGGTAGCTTCAAGGAGCTGTCATCTTTGTTCGAAGGAAGGATTTAACTATTTTCTCTTGAAAAAGAGGTTCTGGGACTCTTCGTTAGTAAAGGGGAAAGTCTGCAGTTTTTGGCTTGTCAGTCCTACCAGAGCCAGTAGTACCCATAAAATCAAGATACTTAATTATAATCAGACAAGATAGCAGCAGATGTTGTCATTTAGAAGCCAGTGGTTGTTGACTCATCTGCAGCAATGGCCAACACAAATTCTTCAATGTAAGAGTAAAAGCAGCTACAATTGGTGCTGACACACCAATGGGGATGGCATTTCTTCCTAAGCAAGGAATGCTGCTGGTTGGTCCATATCATGAAGCATGGAGGCCTTAAATATCTACTCTAGGCAATGTAACAGAATGATAACCTCAAGGGAAATCTTAGGAAATTCTGCCTATCTTTGGTGGTGTTCTGTCTTAGTCTTTCCCCTTGTATACTTCTTTCACTGACTCCCCTTGTTTTTATTTCGTGCTGCTTTTGAGTGCTTGTGAACTGCGTTTCTTTGGCAAGCATGTAAGGAGATATGAAGAGAAATAGAAGGAGGTCAGGCTCATCCTAAAATATACAGTGTGTGTCACAGTGTATGGTGACACCCCCAGTCACGTGGTTGGATGTGTCCACCCCGAATGCACCAGGAACGAGGGAGACATAAGAATTGAGTTGGTCATAAACTGCTACTGTGTTTTGGATATTTCTCTGTATGTATAGAGTGGGACCTCATCAGGAAGAAAACTCTAAGGTCCCGTGTGCTGTGAGACTGGTGCTCTAACAGCACCTAAAAGCCAAAGCGAGGTTGTATGGATGTGTGTTTGCTTGAATAAAAGACATGCAAGAGTGACCTCTGAGAGTTTTGGTGTTATAGACAGCCCATTCCTGTCCTTGTCTCCTTCCATATTTAAAATGGCAATGTACTAGAAAGTCATTCTCTTTGGGGGTAACATTTTCTGTTTTCCAGCTGGTTGTAGGCAGTGGTGAGGCTGTTATCTGGCTTGCTGTTGTTGCCTCTAAAGGAGGGGTAGGTGTGTGTAGGGAAGTGGCACTGCTAGGGAGAGAGAAACCCCTTCCTGACCCTGCCATTTCCTTAGATGTAGGAGAAGCAAGAAGACTGGCACTCCAGGTCTCTCCCCAGCCTTTTCTTCTTACCCATCCCCTTCCTATTGCAACAACAACCCAGCCTGGCCTTGGCCTCTTTTCTTCTTGCAGTGACAAAACTCAGCTTTGCGTATGTTGCTGAGAAGCTTTGAGGTGGCTCTGGATAAACAGCTTCTACCTTTCATCTTGCAGACTGCAAGTATAAATGAATAGGCAATGACATCATGGACATCAGACTGCATTTGGTGGTGACTTAAGGGTTTGTTTTGGTCTCCCTTACTCTAAGTGTACTAATTGGATGAAAGATTGCAGTGGAAACCTCTTTAACCAGAGCTGAGATTTCTGGGTGGAGCTAGGGTATTTTGGACATTTTGTGCTGATTTTGGGGATTTAATTTTTCAGGTAGAACATGATATTTTTTAAAGAGGTTTTGATCATTTTTCAATTTGAAAAGACAATTCCTTTTGAAATTTCTTTGGCTATGACTGAAACCAGTTGTGGTCAATTAATTCAGGAAAAACGGTTACTTGAAGACAAAATAAAATGTTTTGTTTTACCACAATAAATTTTGGTTTTGCTTTCAGACTTCACTCAAGACTTAAAAAAGCAACACCTCTCCTACAAAACAACACCAAAAGCAAGAACAAGGACAAAAACCCTCCCAAATAATATTTACTTCAGATTGACCTGCGATGTTTTTTGAGTCTTACTCTTCTGCTCAGCAAATAAATAAAAAGTGATCAGTTTTTCAGAAACCTTTCTGCACTCTTGATTTATAGCACAGAGCTAAGGTACTCTGAAATTATGATTTCTGAATGAAAAACTAAACTTTTCTGCAGCCTCCAGTAAGGCACCATAGATGCTGTGTTAAGCCTTGCTCTAGTTCCCATCATTTTCCCCTGGTTGTCTGCGTGCAGGGCTCGGAGCAGTGTGACAACTCTTCAAGCTCACAACCAAGGTACTTGGGGCTCCCCTCCACCATGCAAGGAACCATGACAGGATCCACTGTGCTTTGAGATGCATTACTCAAATCTTTAGATATGATGGGAGCAATAAAGACACCAGAAGAGTTTTAGAGTCTAAAGTCAAGTTTGACACAAATGGGAACAAAAAGTATAAACTGTTTTAATTAGAGAAACTAAAATGATGATGTGAGACAACAGCAAAAAAAAAAAAAAATCCCTTTCTCAAGAGATTTTAATGCCAATATGGTGTGCAAAGCCTCTGACAGACTTTGACATTTTCCTTTTTTATTTTGCTGTGTTTTGAAACTAGATTACTTGAATCATCAAGCAATACCAGATAATCTGTGTCCCTGGACACCCAACAGAAAGTAGTGAAAAGCTTTCAAGACAAAACCAAGAATGTTGGGAACATTCAGTGGGGCTGAAACTCCAGAGCTCCATGTGCTGGTGGTTTTTTGTGTGAAAAACCGACATGCAAGTGGCTTTCAAACCACCTAAGTATTCAGAGTGTGTTCAGACATAGATGTTGGGTCATTTTCTCAATAGTGCTATTGAAATGAATGAAAACTCTGGGACAGTAAGATCCTCACCTGCTATAAATTAGCTTCAGTGATGCCAATTTAGATTTAGGGTTGGAATTCATCTGACACAATGCCTTTATTTTCAGTGCAGACTTTGTGATCTGAGCAAGCTGTGCTAGCCTTTATTTGGAGAGATTCATTTTAGCCTAAATTAACAGTCTGAGATAAGCCAGGGGAATTGTGCCTACTTCCCTCCACTGAGTACAAAGGGAGAAGGGGTTGACAATCTTATATGTAGCTATTTATACTGTAGACTATGAATGTTAGGTGAGGTGGATTTGACCCTGATTGTTGCTTTCTATAGAAATTGAGAAGAAATTCTCATTGGCTTAGACATTTTTAAGAGCTGCTTAAAGATAATGTAGATGCAGGGACATAAGCATTATGGTCAGATATTCTGCCCTTTTGCCGTACTGTGAACAGCCTCTTAATCCACACAAGAGCATACAAAAGTCACATGAATGTAGCTGCCCAACTTGAGATGCTTTTAGTGGTCTTCATTTAGAAAGTAAGATTCCCAACCTGTCAAAACTTGGCCCCTTTGTTGTGCATCAAGGTCAGAACCAAGCCTGAAACGTTAGGTGGTCTAGAGCTTGTGGAGAGAAAGAAGCTGAATGCAGAGCTCTGCATGTAATGGAGGCTGAGCAATGCCTACTTTGGGGGAAGTCACAGGAATTTCTGTGCAAGACAGCTCCATGATGCAGAGGCTTAAATGGCTGCCTGTGGAGCCAGTCACAGAAGTGTTGACATCAAGAGGTCTTTGCTGGTGGACATGTGGATGTCCAGAAAAATTAGTCATCTATCTGTGAGTAGGAATTTTAAGAACCTGCATCTTTAGTTTTTGTATTCAAAATAACAGCTACTTCCTCTGCCAGTTCAGCCCTAAGGACTTGCACCTTTCCATAAATGTGTAAAAACTTCTGCAAGTGCAGAACTGGGCTCCACAGAACTCATACATCCAACAGTATGTATCTATAGTGTCTGCCTTTCAAGCCTCAGTGGTGTTGCCTTTGAAGTCAATGAGAATTTTGCTATTGACCTCAGCTGAAATGAGATCAACGGGAACAAGCCCTTAGGTAAATTTGCCCAGACACATTAATCAAAGGTGTGTTTGTTTCCTTAATGACTTTTTGGACCCGGCAGAAGGGAGGATTTCAGATTGTTTCAATAGAGTGAGGGCAGCTTTAAGAGTGCAGTTATAAAAGTGAGACTTTAAAGGTATTTTGCAATTGTCTAAGTAGCTGGTATGTGTGTTTTGAATCGTTTGGTTTGAATGCAAAGGTCACTTCAGAGACGTGTAAATGTCTCCTGGATTTCTCTTTTTTGACTTTTTTTGTCTCCATTTCTGTGGTGCTCCAATTACCTTTCACAGCACTGTTGATGCAGGTAAGCTGAACCAGCTTTGTTTTGGCTGGAGGTATAAGACAGTCTTAGCTAATTTTCTGACAGATTTTATTCCATCTCTTTGCCAACCTAATCTAAAATCTCTTTGTTTTTTATATGCTAATCTATTGTGTGCATGACAGCATTAAATCATGCCAAATGAGTGAACCAGCGATCAAAAATTTTTTGCTAATATCTCATTGAGATGCAATTAGATATTTTCACTTTTGAAAATTACCCTACATTTTAATGATAAAAAGAGCACTTGAGGTGCTTTAATAATATGCATTTTTTTTTTTTAAGTAGAGGGAATTTATACTTGACCCTGACAAAGCATTTATTGTAAGCACTTATTATGTGATATGGATTTTGTAACACAGGCACAGACCCATACACAGATATGTGTTTGTACACACTAGTACTGCCGACTTTTTATCTTTTTTTACCTATCCTGCTGACTAGAGAAATGTAATGACCTTGAGGGAGGAAGAAACAAAAATGAAACCATGCTGAAAAACTTTTATCTTTTTATTATTGGTGCCTTTACATTAATACTGCTGTTTTGTGCTGAGAAAACCAAGCTGTTACACGTAAGGTAACTGTAATATACAACATAGAAATGCAGTCTAAGTTAATTACAACAAGGAGCTACAAAAAAATTTCGTAGGAAAGAAGTCACCTAACATTGCAACTCTGCTTGCAACAAATCACCCCCTTACTGCAGGACTATGCACATTGTGAACCATGGTTATTTACATGTCCCTTATGACCATTAACAACAGAAGGGCTAAAATCAGTCTAAAAAGTTCCAGAACATCACTATATACTGTACAATCCTCAAAAATAATTTATTACACTGTTTCTAAAAAAGGTACTAATTTTGTTTTGATTTCTTTTGCTTTCTGGTGTTTTCTGGAGTGCACAACATGTGCAAAATTTTGCCTAACAGTCTAAAAACTCAAGAACTGAACTGCAAGTCACAATCACAGAGATGAAGTGGTGGAGTCCAGAACTTCCCTTCCATTGCAGACAGTTGGTACATACATGCTAGCAGATGCTGAAAGAGAAAGAGAGGGGAAAATCAACTGACTTCAGGGTGGCAAAAAATTACAACACACAGGATTAGAATTAATGTTGATTTGGACCATCTCACCCAATTTAACCAAGATGCCCAATTAAAAGTCACTGTTATGTGACATGTACTGTGTCAGCAGTGGATCTGATGGAGGTACTGCTTGCACCTCTACAAGGTGCAAGATCTGAGGCTGAAGAATCCGCTGGAGGAACCTGATTTCTCTTTGCTGACCACTGAACGCTTCTTCTAGAAATGTCTGAATAAAATACATTAAATTTTTTTTGATTATTCTGCGCCACTGGGACTCACTTTATAGCACTTTGCATGGTAGTGTGAATTAATATAACTAGAGTGGTGATATTATCCCCGTAGAATAAAAAGTGAACCTTTGGATTTTGATGTTTTATTGGCAAGAAATGCTAAGGCCTGATCCATTGAGCTTTCACATAATTGGAATGGACATTCCTGAAATATAATATATGCATTTTTAAATCTGGGAGAGAATCCACCTCTGCATATTAGGACCTTGCGTTGATCTACTTTTTAATTAAAAAAAAAAAGAATTCTAAGTACATGCTGGATGAAGAATTTTTTTAATAACTGAATTTGAAAGCAAGATTATTTCTCATTAATCCCAGAATATTTTCTGGCCATAATACCCTTAATTTCTAGGAGCTCTGGATTGGGATTCAATATGCATCCAGAGGTGAGGGCCAGATTCTGATACCTTTGTCTACGTTGCCTAATATTTTATACAACAGGTTTTCATTGCTTCAGTGATACAAGATGACAATTGACTCTGAGTATCAGAATCTATTTCTAAATGTATTTGTATTTTGACTGTAGGGTATATTACCATTCTGCTAAAGACTGCTGGATTTTAATTTAAAAGCAAGCTGGTTTGTCCATCTTTGTTAAAATTATCCACTGGGCATCAGGAACGTGTTTTCAGATACTTTGTGACATCTCCGCTTATGGCACCACAAAGCTGTTTTTTGAAAGATGCATTAGGTTAATGATAACAGTGACCCGGAGAAATGTGATGCCTTCATCAAAGAAAACACACGGCAAGCAATGACTTAGTAAACTCAATCATCCAGTGTAAAAAGCAATTTATGCAGCTGACAAGGGCATGCTCAAACTTCCAAAACTGGTGCTGGCTACACTCTCAGTTGCAGACTAGTTCTTTAAAGATGGTCAGCATTATTTTTAGAACAAATAATTTTTTCTTCAAATCAGCTACTGTTTCTAATTCTTTCATTGACTGAATAAATATTTAATGGAAAACAGAACTGCTTTAACAAGAGAAATTTAGAGGCACCCATTGGACTAACCTAATACTTAAGAGGGCAGGATATATTCCTGATTGATAAATAAGAGAGCCAAGAATGAGCCCCTGCTCTGAATTAGGAAGATGGAGTTTGATCTCTCGCAACCTGGATATGTGTTGTGAGTCACATACATGAAAGCAGTTATTGTAGGTAAAAGGTCATAATGCATCATGTCTATGATTTTGAAAAAATTACCAGGTTTTGTATTCAGTTTTTAACTGGATATAACAGCACACTGACCTGAAATTTTTATTATTGTTGTTATTTTTATTTCTACTTATTGTTGTCAAATAGAAAAATCAATACTGCTTAGGAGACCCAATTCGAATCCCTGTTCTGCAGTATGACTACAGGCAAAATCATTTTTTTTCTGTGAACATCAGTCACCTACCCAGAACTTTTTTAGCTTCAGGGTTTTTTTGAAGTCCAACACATTGAAGAGCATGAATAGCTCAAATACTACGGTAACTGGGTCAGGAGGATGTCAAAGTTGGACAGAGAAATACGGTGGTAGGTGAGAAATAAGTGGCCTTGCCTTTTGAGTTCTCAGGCTTCCTCCACAGCACTTACCTCTCTTGTAGTGCTGGGAGGCAGTTATTAACTCTGTTGGGTGGAGTAAAGTATTCACACTAAGTATCCAGCTCTCTGAGACAGAACAAAAGATCTTGCTTTTTCTTACAGACCTCAGCAATGTTAATCGCTGGCCCTGCAGGGTTCTGAATTTCATGTTGTGTCTTATAGCAGCAGCCAAGGGGTTTCCTGAAGTATTGCTGGATATGCTAGAGATACTTCACCTCCATTTTGCCTTGTGTTGAGGTCAAAGACAAACGTGTGACATGACCAGAAGTCTTGATTTGGCTGCAATTCATGCTTTTGATCTCCTCTTTCCTGGCCATCCCTAATTTTGCTTTGGTAATCTAAGGAAAAGAACTGGAGGTAAAATGCAAGAGCCCAGCATTGCCATGGGCACCTTGCAGCATGCCTACATAGTCACGACCAGGCAGATTCAAATTTGCTGTCTGCATCCCACTTCCTCTACTTGTGCTCACAGCTGAACAACTGTGAGTTAATCATGTATAAAAGACATATATCAGGGATAGTTTGGAGTAAGGGCTGGGAAAAGAAATTCTGAGAGAGAAAATTTACCAGTCTGGCTATAAACAATAGCTTCAATTCTTTTTCTTACCCTTGTGAGGGTAGAACTCAAGTCTGTGTGCCGCTCTCCATGTGGACATAACTGTGTAAAAGCTCAGCCTGAATCATGTAGGAGCTTAAATCAGATCTGAGCTCTCTGAGCTCTCTTTCTAAGTGCTGATCTTCTACCTTATGGGGATACCTCTGCCAAACCAATAAAACAGGCCACAGGAAAACTGGGGAACACCTTGATGGTGGAAACACTGCAGGGGAAGCAGAACTTATAGCACTCTGAAAAATGTGAATTTTCAGATTCAGATAAATGTGTACAGATATATAAGTTTCAAAACATGTCGTATGCCTAGGTACATACATATCCTGACTCTCTTCAGCTTAAATTTATATATTCTTTTGTAGTCCAGACCTCAGCTGTCAAAATGATCAAAGCTTGGTGCCACTAAAACAAGTTTCCTCGCTTAGAAGTCAAGTATTCACCTCTACTTGTTTTCTGCAGAGCATGTAGCAAAGACAAGTTGCTGTATTCAGATGACTACGTGAGGTGCTCAGTTTAGCTCTCATGACCACTACCACATGGCAGCTTATGCCATTGACCACTGACTCAGGTGCCCCCTACACTGTTCAGTTTAAGGATGTAGTTGAGATACAACTTTAGAACTAACACTTAACACTACCCAAGAGCACCATGATGTCACTTACCTTTTCTCATAGTGTTTGGCCACATTTCATAGTTCAAGGAACTCTGTTAAAAACTGGCTGTGAGTCACTTGCTGCTCGTGACCCACTATACTCATGGCATTAATGACTGATGGAGTGAAGAGGTAGTGGCAGCGCTGAGATGTAATGGAGGTGGGAATCCATGGAGAAAGGAAACACTGCCCATTCGAGCAATTTGGGTAATCCTGTTCTCTAAAGCTCTGATAATGAACAAGAAATGGATTTTTGGATGTTGCTGTTACTAGAATGCCCTGGAGCTAATTTTGATCAGCTTCATATCAAGCAGTTTCTGACTGATGAAAACACTATCAGACCAAAATAAAAGCAAGATGACAGCCCCAGGATTGATGAAAGGAATATTTTAGACAGGGATTACAGAATCCCAGAATCATCTAGGTTGGAAAAGACCTTGAAGATCATCTACTCCAACCATTAACCTAACACTGACCATTGGAGACTTATAAAGAAATAAACAGGTTAAAAAAAAAAAAAAAAAAGAGAAAATTTATTTAAAATCATTTACAAATAAATGGAAGGGAGTAAGAGAAAATTTTCCTTCTTAGAAATATTAGCACTGTGATAGACAGTGAATTCTCAGTGTATTTTCCCAAATCATTGTCCTGGATGGAAACTGTAGGACTTTTTCCATTGTATGTGGTGGACCTTTTAGTTCTACTTCTAGGTCCATGTCTTGCCATGGTCTGAAAAGACGAACAAAGACAAGCAGCTCTTATTCAGCTGGAAAAGCAAATGACTGCAACCACCTTTCTAAACAAAGAAGTAGCAAGAGATTGTAAATCTGGATTTTTATGCTTTCCTTAATGTCTTGAAGCTGTTCACAAACCTGAAGAAGCAGGCTTTTAATGTAAAGATGTGCATGGAGGATGTCTTTCAGTGGCATACATGCTTGTGCACACACGTGTATTATCCAGCCGTTGTAATAAAAATATCAAATTCCGAAATGCAATCCTGTACAAAAGTCTCCATGAATCAAAACGGTTTCTGACTCAGTTTATTCCATAGCATGAGAGAATTAAAAAACTTGGAAAGACCACTTACATGAAATTCATAAAGGATCAAAATAATCTTATGGGACTTACCATTTCATCAAGGGACCAAACCTCTAAAGGTTTTCAGGAATCCATTGGTCTTGCAAATCCAGCCCTTTTGAGAGTGCTCAGCACTTTGGTCACTTAGGGCCATCTCATCTCTCTTGGTTTAAGTTTTCCAAAACAGCAAGGAGATTTTGGGTTTTGGTGCCAGGGCTGGATGCAGCCCTGACTCTGATGAGATGGGGGACGAGTAGAGCCACATGCCTGCTCTCTTGTTAAGGGACCTTGGGCATTCATGACACAATATGGTTTGGGGTGGGAGAACCAGAGATGGCTGGGACCCCTTTACCTCCTAATCCCTGCAATGTGTTACACAGCAAGGTGCCAAGTTCCTTCTGTGTTCTGTCTGAAATCTGAAGTGCCAAAGGTTTCTAGCCAATTTTGAAATTTAGGTGATACTCAAAAACCTGAGTCTAGGTTAGTGTGAACTTGCTGGCAAGCTTTGCTCTGCATCCCTCCTTTCATCTGTGTCGTATTCCTTGTCTCTTTATAGTTGTAGCGTGCTTTTCCAATTAGCTTTCCAGGTTAGACATACTGTTCACAGAACTCTGCGAACAAGGTGCTGTGTGCTCCTATTCTTAACTAGTTAAGCTTGACAAGGGAAAAACCCCACAAACATATAGGTGACCTAATATTTTTTATTTTAAACCCAAAACAATCTGTGAGCAACTCTCCCAGAAGAGGAGCAAAAGCCTTAAAACAGAATTACAGACGTGATTCTGCTTGGGATGAAAAATCTGAAGATAGAGGAAAGGAGAGAAGCACAGCATATGAGCTGTCCTTGCAACAGAGCACTGATTGTTTCTCCCGGCTGTGGCACTTACAAAGGGTACTGCTCGCACTCTGCATACAGATACAGTTTATGGCATCCCTTGTATGTGTTTGCTGCAGACTTGGAGCCTTTTCTTATAATGCAGGTGATAAGAGCTGTTGAGAGCATGCTGCATTTTGGCCCAGGTCCTGTCGGTGTGTCATTTTGACAGGAATACTCCAGGGCAATCTGTTCCTGTCGTTGCTGCGAGAGTGACAGCGAGCGACAGGTTCTGCTTGCTTTGTGCAGCAGGCTGGAGTCAGAGCCTGCTGAAAGCTTTCTGCTGACTTCAGTGAGCTTCAGAGCAGGCTCTGAGCTGATTCCCATGGGAGGGGGATGAGTTTTTCTCTCCAAACACAAATGAAGTGATGCTTCCACGGGGTACACAGCCCAGCCTATAAAGGACTTTTTGTTGCTCGTAAAAAACCTGTTTTGTCTTTACCCAAACACACCACAATCCCACATCCTTATAAAAACATGGCAGTTTTGTTACTTACACTGGGAGTAAGTGGTCCCGGTCCCACTGACACTGAACCTGTTGAGATGGAGTCTGTGAGTGACCACGTTCTTCTGGGGCTGGAAGAGGATGATGTGCACCTTGGGCGCGAACAAGCAGCCCAGCACAACAAAGCCGCTCAGACTCACAGAGATGCACATGGTGGTGGTTTGCACCTAGGAGAGAGTGGGCGCAAAGTGCTGTGTTTCAGTATGGAAAGCTCTGAAATGCAGCATATTAGTAGCATTATCATACAACAGCAGGAACCACAGTCCTGCGAGTTTGCACAGGTACAGGCTGGCTTGAACATCTGTCACATCCTTATCTTCCACACTCCTAGGATCATACGAGTGAGGGGCATGGTGCTGATGGTGCCCTGTGTCTCTGCATATCAGGGAGAGGTTGACTGTGTTCTCCCTCAGTTTAATACAGGAAGAATAGTTCTGCTTTCTCTCATCTCTCATGCCCTTGTTTTCTAAACTGATCAGGAAATCCTCTATAATGCCTGTCATGCAATATCTGAGCAAAGCTGGCTACAGTAGAAACCAACTTGCCCATACTGTACTTTGTGTGGGTTTACATTAGACGCCTCATGCAAAACATCCATTTGAAAATCATTTTAGTCTTCAGCCTCAATACTAATCAGAGAATTTGAACAATCCCTTGCAGCAATATAGGTGTGATTTGGAACAAACATGAAAGGTGGTGACATTTGTCAGACTGGGCCTGAAAGGTGCCCTGACTTTGAGAGATAAGTTTTTGGGGTCAGAAATTAACTGCTTGTAAGACTGCAGGGTTTTAGAGTAATTGCCTTGGGGATTTTGTTAGTGTAACTTTGTTGGCACCTCTTTCTTTCTTTCTTTCTTTCTTTCTTTCTTTCTTTCTTTCTTTCTTTCTTTCTTTCTTTCTTTCTTTCTTTCTTTCTTTCTTTCTTTCTTTCTTTCTTTCTTTCTTTCTTTCTTTCTTTCTTTCTTTCTTTCTTTCTTTCTTTCCTTCCTTCCTTCCTTCCTTCCTTCCTTCCTTCCTTCCTTCCTTCCTTCCTTCCTTCCTTCCTTCCTTCCTTCCTTCCTTCCTTCCTTCCTTCCTTCTTTCTTTTCTTTCTTTTCTTTCTCTTTTTCAATGGTATAACTAGGTGCCAGTTTACTGCCTCATTTTCAGTTTACATTCTTTTCCTCCAAGCAGATCCCTTAATTAAGATGGTGAATTAAACTGCTTTAAACTCTGCTGCTTAATTTGAATGATTATACATCCACAGCTCATTTTTTCTTAGTTACACTCCTGCAGACCTTGGAGATTAGCCTTCCATGGGAATGCTTCTTATATCTCCTTGTCAGAAATAACTGGTGCAAAATGAAAAATAGTTTTATATATATATACCAAGCAACAAGTGCTTTGTTAGCAGTGAGTATAATTAATGTGATCATATAATAATCATTCTTTACCCAAGGTAGATGTGGCAAGCACCATGAAAAGGTGCTCAGCATTCACAGGGTGAATGAACATGGAAAACCCTACCAGGGCAGCATGAGAAAGGGACAGCTGCACTTTCTCCTTCACTTCCCTGAATTTCATCCACAAGGACTCTGCAGTCAGTTCGGGGTGGGTATCGAACTGAGCACTGTACAGGTAAAACAGGATTGGGAGTTTTCTTATAAAAAGAATAAATTGAGGTGGTAGTTTCAAGGTAAGTTTTCTTCACTAACAAAGCCCTCCTCCCCACCCTGCTTTGCTAGGGTTTGTGCCTCCCAGAGCAGCTCAGCTGTGCTGACATAATTATACACTCAATCAATGAAATGATTTGGGTTAAAAATAGCCCCATCCCACAAGATTCCTTTTAACCCAGGTCACTTCAGTGGTTCGATGTATAACTGGCCTCAGAGACACTGGTGTGTGGGCAGAACGGAGGCAATCCTGCTAGACCAGGCAGGAAAAACTGGCAGGGAGGGCAAGCTCCTTGAAACAGAATTACCCCTAAAGAAAATTCAGGGAGAAACTGTCTAAACAGTAGGAGCTTTTGACACCTGATTTTGTGATAACCAGTTTAACACACAGAATTCTCCTTTCCTGTGTTATTGCTGCATTTCTTAAGCTTTTGTCTAAGGCGATAAGGTCGAAAATTCCCTTAAATGTGCTAGATATTGGGGCTGCTGTGAATTTGTTATGTATGATTATTTAATCATATCAGGTTTCATCGTATCTTTGATTCTGAAATCAATGTGGATCTCTGCATGAAAAACAGTGGCATCAGAGAAATCTGTCTTTTCCAGGAGCTCTCCTTCAAATTTTTGACAGTGCAGCTAACAGAGTCAGCCACCAGATGCAGCAGTTTGCAGAGGAGTTTCCGGCCTCTGTTTTGGGATCTTCTAGACCTGGGAACAACCTCTGAGATCACTGGAGGACTCTTGGGACCACTTCAAGGAATGTCAGGGTGCCTTACTGCTGCTGGGAGAGGACTGTTGCAGGAGGTTGTGACTTCTAGCAACCTTCATCAGCTCCTAAGGATCTCTGTCAGCTGTCCTTGACCAGCTTGGAGCTTTTGTCTGAGCTGACTCTTGGTTAGGTAAGGTTGGGCACTCTTGTTGCAGGTGCTGGGAGGAGCCCTCCGGAGGTGCTAGGCAGCTAACAGGTTCAGCATCATGCATAAATGTGCACAGAAGAGGGCTAAAAACTTTGCTGAAGGCTGTGTTTGTGTACAGAGCAAGGGGGATGCCACAGGGCATGGTCCCCAGTGCCCGCAGGGGCAACTATCCCTGGCATGTCAGGATTGACCCAGACTGAGCTCCTGAGGGAGCTTTGGGGCTGCAGGGATGCCTGAGGCTTCTCATGGGGTTTGGGAGAGTTCTCCTTTTCTGCAGGAGATGTGGAGGATTTCTATCATCAAGATAAGGAGCTATGGGAGGAGGACAGCAGACTTTGCAGCATCAGACATGATGAGAAAAAGGTGGATTGGATCTTCTCTGACACTCTGCAGGTACAAGAGCCTGGTCTGTACTAGAGAAGAACTAGGTAGCCTACGTTTGTTGAGTTGGGAAATGGAGACTCCCATGATGATGAAAGCTGTGACTTGTAGCTCCTGCTCTACTTACAGATCTGCAATGACAGCATAAATCAGTACCCTGGTAGCAGGGTGAGGAGAAGGAATTGCACTCTGTGTGAGAGAGCAATGGGAGTGAATGGAGCTCTGCTGGGCAATGGGTTTTGAGCCAGCTGATAGATATGGGTCAGGATTAGCAGGCAGACCAAAGTGGACAACATTATGGTGAGTGTCTCCTATAGACCACATAATCAAGAAGAAGTAGAAGAGGTATTTTTCAGACAACTGGAAGAAGTGTCATGTTTGCAGGCCCTGGTCTTCTTGGGGCAGTTAACCACCCTGATACCCACTGGAGGAACAACACAGCAGGGCAGAGGCAATGCAAGAACTTGTCAGGAATGTGACAGGCAGGGAAAGCTTTGGCTGCTGCAACCAGCAAATGGTGGAATTCAGGATCAAGAAAAAAAGTAGGATGTCCACCCTGAAGAGCAGGTTGACTTGTTCAGGTATCTTCTTGGAAGAATACTATGGGATATGGCACTGGAGAGAAGAGGGGTCCAGGACACCTGGTTATTTTTCAAGAATCACCTCATCCAAGCTTAAGAGTGGCCCATCCCAATGGGCAGAAAATCACGTAAATGTGACAGGAGGCTTACATGGGTGAACAATGACTGCCAATAGTCAGTATGGATTTACACAGGAAATTATGCTTAATCAACTGATAGACTTCTGCAGTGAAATGACTGGCTTGGTGGATGATGAGAGAGTAGGTGATATTATTTATTTTATCTTTAGTAAGGCTTTTAACACTGTCTCCTATAATATCCTCATTGACAATCTGATGAAGTACAAGCTAGATAAATGGACAGTGAGGTGGACTAAAAACTGGCTGAACTGCTGGGCTCAGAGTATTGAGATCAGTGACACAAAGTCCAGCCAGAGGCTAGTCACTAACTGTTCCAGGGGTTGATATTACGACCAGTGCAGTTTAACACCTTCATTAACTACCTGAATGCTGGGACAGAGTGAACTCTCAGTAAGTTTGAAGATGATACGGATTTGGGAGGAGTTGTTGATATACTAGATAGCTGTGCTGCCATCCAGAGGTACCTTGACAAGCTGGAGAAGTGGGATGACAGGAACCTCATGAAGTTCAACAAAGGGAAAAGCAGAGTTCTGCACCTTGGGAGGAACAATCCCAGACACCGGTACATGCTGGGAGCCACCCAGCTGGAAAGCAGGTTTGCAGAGGAGATCCTGAAGGTCCTGGTGGGACAACAAGTAGATCATGAGCTGGCAATGTGTCCTTGCAGCAAAGAAGGTCAATGGTCTCCTGAGCATTATGCAGTGTTTCCAGCAGGTAAAGGTTAGTGATTCTTCCCTTCTGCTCAACACAGGTGAGACCCATATTGGGTGCTATGCCCAGCTCCGGGCTCACCATTACAAGACAGACATGAACATACTGGAGGAAGTGTAGCAAAGGGCCATGGAGATGATTAAGGGAGCGGGACAACTGTCATATGAGGAGAGGCTGAGAGAGCTGGGACTATTTGGTCTGGAAAAGAGAAGACTGAGGAGGATCTTATCAGTGTGTATAAGTACCTTACAGGGGGAGAAAAGAAAAAGGAGCCAGACTCTTCCTAGTGATGCCCAGTGACAGGACAAGAGGCCATGGGCACAAACCAAAATTCAGGAAAAACATAAGAAAACTATGAAGATGGACCAACACTGGTACAGGTTGCCCAAAGAGGTTGTGGAGTCTCCATCCTTGGAGATATTCAAAACCTGACTGGACACAGCCCTGAGTGACCTGCTGTAGGTGACCCTGATTGGAGCAGGGGAGGTTGGATAAGACAATCTCTAGAGGTCCCTTCCAACCTTGGTGATTATGTGAAGACATGTTGTGTGTGGAAAAGACCCACATCTGAAGTCATGATGGAATCACCAAGAGCTCTACCGTAAATCCTTCCCCCAGAATTCCTTTCGCTGTTAAAATTTATTTGTTTCAGGGAGAAGAGAGTGATCATGCCAATATAAGCAAGCTTAGACTAACAGAAAAAAAAATGTATGTACTGGAGGCATAGCTATACAATAAGCCCTTCTCACAGCAAAGGCCTTAACCAAATAGCAGGGTTATTTGGTGGGTGACTCTGTAAGACATACAATGATATGCCATCCCAGCATATCTAACATGATGTCTGGCACCTGTCATACAGGGTTCATACAGGGACATTTCTGCTTCAGTATTGGTAGGGATGTATACTATGTTGATCTACTTATTTTTGTTTGTTCTTTAACTACTACAGTGAGGTCAACGCCAAATCTCTAGATACATTTCCAGGAGCTCTCCCTTTTTTTTTTCAGTAGGGTGAGTCCTAAGTGATGTTTGTGTTTAATGATAAAATCTCAAGCCAGCCAACATTCATTTTTTTTCATTGCTACTATTATGTTTCTAGGTTTGTTTATTGATGGTGCCACGACTATTGGTCTACATGAGGATGACACGGGTTGATTCAGAATAAACATGTAACTCTGCAGGGAAATTAAATATGGGCTTTTCAAAGGAACCCTGTAAGTGTAGACATCTAGAATGGGATTTTCAAAAAGCTCCTGACATGTCATGAAAGCATCAAAAAAGGTGTTAAAAGCATTTTGTGTCAATTTGGTAGGACTGGAATTGGCTTATTTGGAACATTGTATTTAGATTAAATGCCTACAGGTGGTTTTGAAAAGCCCACTCAGGAGATAAGGCTGAAAAATGCTGCTTGAGCAATCAAGTCCTGTTTCTTTTGACCATTTAGTGTCTGTGCTTCCCACTCATGTGACTGTCTGCACTGATATTACCCTCCTTCTCTGTCTATTTTCCTGATTACTTTGGGTGTCCTGATCTGTACCCCTGTGCCTTCCTTAACTTTTCCTTCATTAGCGTCAATTGATTACTCACCATTCTAACTTCTCCTGAGACTAAATAATCCCTTTCTTTCTTTTTTTTTGCCTTGAAATTATTTATAGTCTGTGATCACGTCTCCCTGGGTTTACTCTTGTCTAGACTAAATATATTTAGCTTTTTTACTGTCACCGTGTGTCTTACTGCGTCATTTGTTATCTATCCTTGTTTTCTCAAGGTTTTCAGTACCTTTCCTAAGCTGAGAAAAATAGTACTAAATATACTGTTCCAGGGTGGTCACACCAAAAGTATGTTGAGTGAAATTATTAGCTCCACAGTTTTACAGGTTATTTCATGTACATACTACTGGTAATTATACCACCCTAAAATAATCTACCTTTCTTCTGGGCAGAAAGTTGAATTAATTCACCAGAGACTACTCCAAGGGCCAGCTCCAGCAGTCACTTCTCACATCATAATAACTGTGAGATTTCCAGTGGAGCAGATCTGAATCTTTTTCGGAGACAATTTCCTTCCATCCAAAAATATGATTTTATTGAACTTGAAGCTTTGCAACACTCTGTGACAATTTAAACAATTTAATGTTTTTTAAGTTTGTTGGTGAAAGCTGACCAATATTTTCTGCTCAGTGAGGTATGTGTTCTATCCCCTACAAAGTGGAGAAATAATAAAAATTTCTATATTTGAGCATAACATCTGTTGGATTCTTTTTTTAAACAATCCTGTTTCATAGCAAATTTTGAAATTCTTTCCTTATCTTTTTTATGTGGAAGAAAATACAATGTTTGAATGGCAGATTCTTTTGCAGAAGGAGACTAGCTAGTTCAGTTTTTAATTTAAGGTCCACCTCCACCAAATAACTCATTATGACTCATTCTAGCTCATGATCTACTAGGCTTTTCTGTTAGGACTATGACTTCACATACTGATGTACCAATATGAATACTTAATCTATATGCTATGTCTCTATCACAAGCAGACTGATGGTACTAATCCCTTCCACCTCTAACTGTACATGCTCAGTTTGAAATGAGACCATCTTTCTTAGAAATAAGCTAAAATTTGGTAATATGTTTAGATGGACGTTAACACTGAAACAGAGCTTGTTTGCAAGTGATCTGGTGGACAAAAGAAGTGAAAGAGCTTTTAGTGAATGCCAACATGGTCCCCTAAAGTGATGCACATGATTTATGGAAACAGATATCCAAAGACTTACTCTGTAGTCACTAGATGTCACATAAAATATGGGGAGAAAGGCCAGCCAAATGATGCACGTTGTGTACATTGTGAAACCGATAAACTTGGCTTCGTTGAAGTTCTCTGGACATTTCCTTGTTTTGAAGGCATATACAGTGCATAAGACTACGAGGATTACATCATATGTTAAGGAGATTAACATACTGGAATCTTTGACATTGCATTTCAATATGACAGTCTCTCTCTTCTCAGGAAGAGTGTACCGCCTGGTGCCAGGGGCCTCCAAGATAAGCCACACAGACACCATTACAATCTGTACCAAAATGAGACTCAGGCAGATGAAGACCTGAGAGCTGGGGCTGATGAATTTAGGCCTTTGAGCACCGTTCTTTACACCATCAAATATTCTGGCTATGCAGTTCGTTTTTGTCAGAAGGGCAGAGTAGCAGACAGCAAAGGAACTTCCTAACCCCAAACGACGCAGGGTGCAGATAGCTGGAGAAGGCTTGGCTATGAAGAAGAAAGTCATGCTGTAAGACAGGAAGACCCCGAAGAGCAATATGTAGCACAGTTCACGGCCAGAAGCTTTGACCAGGGGGGTATTGTTGTGCTTGATGAACACTGCAATGACCATAAAAGTACAAATAAAGCCCAGGCATGCAATGGTAACAGGACCTATTGCCCAAGCATCTTCCCACTTGATGTAGTCTTCTGGTAGATCGTAACAGCCAGTCAGGTCAGCTGTGGGCCATTTTCCAGGCCCGCAGTCTGCACAAGTGAATTCATCAGCCAGGTACTCATAGGTTTCACAGGGAATACAAATCCAACAGCAGACATCTCCTGGTTGCATATTCTTCATCTCGTTAGGAGCACAGGGGTCACTGCACTGGGAGACAGGGACAGAGTTCCTGGACCAGTGGATAGAGTCTACCTCAAGTGACAAGGTTTCTGCCCAGTGACCAACCTTCACATAGGAGTATCTGCCTCCAGTGTACTGGAAATTGAACACGTTGTATCGTCCTATTCCATCTCCATAGGCATCAAATTTGACCATACTGTCTGCAGCATTGGGAGGGTTGAATGGAGCTGTGAAAAAAAAAGAAATAGAGAACATTATTATCAAAACTGCAGATGACATTTTTCATTCCTTTGGCAAGCACAGACACCTGACAGCTTACAGAATCCAATTCAAGTGCCAACAGGTAAGTCGAGAGGTCTGTTATCTGTCTCATTTTTGAACCCGGAAGAAGAAAAGAAGTCAGATAATAGAACACTATTTCACTTTACTGCATGAGATATATTTGTAAATGTTAGATTACCAATGTCCTTACTTTTTTTACCCTGTATACAAATGAATTCTCCAGTTATTTCCCCCAGTATGCACAACTGCTACCTTTCACATTTTCTCTTGAAAGAAAGAGGTCTGATTCTAACTGAGACTCAGCATTATTTGGTAAAATTCAGCTGTCATGACATAAGAAAAATTAAATAGTCAGATTAATAAACATCAAATTTGAGGCCAACAGTCTGGGATGCAGCTGAATAGAGTATTCGTTCTGAAAATAATGGAGAAGTAACTATGAAATCCTCAACAATTTCTTACTATGTCTTTTCCACTTCTCCCTGTGTCGTAGGAAGTTTTGAATCCCTTCTGTTTTGCTTCAGTTTTACCAGTTTCTGATATTTCTTGTCTGGTCCGAGGTTCCCAGCATGTGCTGCTTTGGTCCTATATCTTATTTGGGGGTTAGATGAAAAAAACCACAAACTTGATCTGTGACCTTCTGTGAAATCAATATTGTAACACTTCCAACTGGTAAACTCCGGAGAGTTTTTGTTTTTCTTCCAGCTGAGGCTCATGCAGGGAATGAAGAAATATTAAAAATGTAGGAGGAAATTGCATTTACCATGTGATTTATTGGTCGTTTGCTTTAGCATCAAAGGTGAACAGCTTTATAGGAAGCTGTTTATTGGAAGCAAGTTTTGGGGTTTTTTGCCATTGATGAGCAATAAAGGTGATTTCATTCCCCAGTGTCTTTGGTTACAGAAGTGGTTCCACTATCATTGCTGGAATAAATCTCTTTCCTTGCATCTGTGCCCATGCTGTGCTTGAGCATGAGCAATATCATATAAGGATGTAATATCTTCCTCCACTTCAACCTCCAGATACTTTAGATTTCTTGCAGTAGATTTATTTAGCTTCTATAAAGCACTGAGGCTAAATTCTTTCACCTTTATTCCTGCAGAGTGTTACCTTATTTTGCAGTACTCCCACTAAAGGCAGTAAAAGGGACAGTGGTTTTTGGCACAGAAGCCCCAGTTGGAGCGTTGATGCATAGCCTATACCCCCTCAGCTGCTGGACTTGGAGTGCATTTCTTTCCCAACTGTCTTCTTATCTTAGGGCAAGGTTGGAAGATAATTTACATCCACCTATAGTCTCTTCTGGGTTTGAGCCAAGACTCGGCCTGTTCTTATCCCTTCCCTCTCCTGCACTTTACTGCCTCACCTGCATCAACCACAGTGGTAGACAGCCTTGATTTACAGGATTACAGACTAGGTCTGGGTAACCCAGGAATGCGTAAGAGGATTATTTTATCTTTTTCTTCCCTGTTGGCATCTAGTTGCACTGCATGTAGCCCAACAAGACGGCTGAGTGCACAAAAATTAAGGGCAGCATATTACTCCCCCAAATGGCCAGTCCTCCTGGAAATAACATGCTCTAAATTAAACAGGTATCTGAATTCAAAATATAGGTCAATAAGAAGAATATTAAGCAGCTTCACTTCTCTCCCTCCTCCTCTTCACGCACAGGCATGTAAGCTCTCTCATCCAGGAGTAGCATTAAAATGAAATCATAATGCAGCACTTAACAGCTCTTCAATAATGTGTTGTCATTGACAGTGTCTTATTTCATTATTCATAACACTTATATAGATTGTAGAAGCTGTTAACGCAGCAGCCCAGTTTTAAGAGCCAATTTATTCACTTCAGTGTTATACAGGCCAGCTCCTGAGGTGTGCCGAGAGCCTGTGACTTCTACTGGCACCACTGGAGCTGCAGGTAAGCGAGACAAACTGCAAACTGTTTGCATGGCTTATCTTCTGTCACGTGCACGAGTACCCCGGCACAAGTTATGTGAGGGTCAGAAATATCAGTACTTTTCAGGAAAGAGTTCTGCCTGCGTAACATGTTAAAAAACTTCTTAGTTCTGATAAAATATTTATCATTTAAATAGAACAAAGTATTTGCCTTGGACTTTGCAGGTAGGTCAAGAAGGCAAAGCAGGTAATCTCACGTATAGTTAGCTCAAAGCTTATGC
This sequence comes from Strix aluco, assembly GCF_031877795.1. Taxonomy (NCBI): domain Eukaryota; kingdom Metazoa; phylum Chordata; class Aves; order Strigiformes; family Strigidae; genus Strix; species Strix aluco. The sequence goes on along the minus strand of NC_133935.1, from coordinate 80,670,325 downwards.
GTATGTTGCCTTCCATGGGTCTGGTCCCACACTACAGATATGAAGAAAAATAATTTGTAGGACAATATGTTTTAAGTCAACCACAACTAGTAGCTTAAAACATTAATTTTTAGTCTCTGCTAATAGAGGAAAATAAATCACACTCCTTCAGATGGAGAGGATGAAATCATTTAACCAAACAATGATGTATTAAATTATAGTATGGTGAGCCAAAGACTACAAATGAGCCCACTGGGTGGCAGCAATTAATATACTGACTGATTACACATAAAATCGCTAAGGCATTTTAACTGATATTTATCAACATATTCTAGATCCTGTAGAACTACTTCCAAAAAATCATGTTTTCAGAAAATATGATGTCATAATAATCATAAAAATGAGATGCTTATAGGAAAGAATGCAATATCATAAAAAAGCAGGACTTTATGTTTTAGAGTAACAAGAATAACTTTTGCATATTAATAGATGTCAGGCCACATCATAAATTACTTAGAACTTTTTTGCAGTTACATTTTAGTTTCGAGTGTAAATCTACAATATTTATAACAGGTATTTTTGGCAGGTATTTTTCAGGGTTGTAGCTAAGCTGTTTTGGATCTGATCCTTGGGATACGAGAGACAAGACTCTCTGGGTCTACCCATGCTGTTAGCTAAAAGTCTATCTGAATGACAATATAAACTTTGTTTCCTTTGAGCAGTATCTTTGAATCTTCTCCTCCCCTTGCACTTCATGAAATGAATTATCCTTATGCAAAGCAGTTATCCAAGAGAAATTCTATAAAAGAAGTTATTAAGGAAAAGAAAGGATAATTAAAAGTGACTTAAAGATAAACCAGCAATGCTTTGTGCTCCAGCTTGCAGCAGTTCATCAATGAAGATGCAACACCAGTGGCATTAATGAGAACAGGAGAAACCCTCAGGTATATGAAGTGCAGAAGACAGAAACCTATGGAGCCACAGTGCAGGCAACCCACCTCTGCCAGTTCACTGGAGAAATCCTATCGGAGGAGAGGATGCCATTGTGTAAGTGGAGCACAAACTCCTTCAGCTTCAGATAAGAGAGGAAAGACTGTGTAGTTTCACAACAGTTTTAGTGGCAGGTATGGGTAAGAATGTAAAATAACATCATAGCTTCTATACAGTGAATTATGTCATTTTGTTTCTATCTTCCTACAGTGGTATTCCCTTTTCTAACAATCACATAGTTATCAAGTATGTGCTTATGTGTTGTTAGAAGAAGGTGGGTTGCTTTCATTTGGAAATCTTTATTATTTTTGGTGTCAGTGATATATAGTTCTTGGTGACATGGAAGATTTCAGAAAGAAAGTTCTGAAGGTGGGATTTATTTTCTTATTGGGCAAAAACATTATTTTAAGAGGTGGTATAGGAAATATTTTTTAAAATGCTTCTGATTCCACACATTGGCTCAGTTGGGTGAAAAATACTCCAGGATTTTTTAACCAGGGATGAGTAGATGAGGAAAACAAAGCAGTTTTAATCCTAATTAGGCACTGGGAAACTTTCAAGAAACAGAGCAGCCTAGGAAAAGATGAGCGTCATCTGAAATGGCTTGGAATCAGACAGGATTTTGTTTGCCAGCAACATCTTTGGGCCAGGAAGGATATTTCGCATACAGTCTTGCATATGTCTGGCACAGAGCTAAGTGTATAGATGTTGTCTTATAGAAAATATAATCAGTAACACTTCCTGCTAGGAATGATGACAGGTATGCCTACATCTGAGAACATCCTTCACATCCAATAAAACATGCATCTGTTCTTTGCTTGCAGAGTGTATTCTTTCAAAACAAGGTACAGATCAGAGGCACAACTCACTAGCTAGGAGGCAATTCATTAATAACAAGGCTTGATGAAAGCTCTGTAGTTTTTCAGCTCGGCAGTTTGCAAAGCTGTGGGATTTCATGTAGTTCAGAAAGAAATGTAAAAGGGACTATTGTGTGCACCAAAGGCAGATTCTTCAACAGCTTGTTGGCCCCAAAGACTTTCAGCCAATAGACTATAACCATATCGTGATTAAAAAGAAATGCAAATGTAAAGAGGAAACAGGCGGGAGTTTCTGAAAAGTTAGGTAAAACCTCTTTAGTCTCACTAGATGGTGCTGCAAAAACTCTGAACTTCTGATTTAAGACTGAAAAACAAGACATTTGTTTATGTACTGGAAAAATATAGTTTTTTTTAATGCCCCCTACTCCTTCTGTTACACATCCTGGGCAATGCCTTTTTAAAGCACTGTAAGGAAGAACCTTGATAATAATACAACAGGATATGGTGTGTTTGTCCAATGGACTTGTCTGCATGTATGATGCCTTATCTTGAAAACTATGCATACATACTGAGAATGCATACATCTTTTAATTTTCTTTTATTTTTATCTAGATATGGTTTGTTGAGGTCAAAGTGACTTATTTCTGCTTGGCTGAACATTCAGACTGAGTAATGGAGACCTGATGCACCCACTCTTGTTTCTGTCTCAGCAAAACGCAGCTGGTTTCACATCTGATTGGCAGAAGGGATGTTGAATTTGGTAATTTAAAAGTTATTATAGGAAAGATCAGAGTGAAGTGTCACTAGATTGTACCTCTTCACAATTAATAAATAATGAATGGTCTTAAAATATCAGTTTTCACAGAGACAAGTAGTCACTTTTAACCTCTGCACCATCGTTTCTGGATGTGTTTGGGTCATATGCAGTATTGCTTTTTCTCCTTCAAGAAATGAATGAGTCTAATTAGTCTTCTACAAATGTAATTTTCCTATCTATGTCTACAGATTTTCTATTCAGCTCTATGGTTTCTCTCTCAGGTTAGAAACTTGTTTACTGTAGGGAACTTTAACATGTCATAGACCACCACAGTGTTCACAGTAGTCAGAGATAGAAATGTTTCCCCAAGCCTAGTTGCAAAGATCTATCACACAGGTATTTGCATATGAGTTACTTATCCCAAGCTTCTGCCCTACAAAAGAGAATGGGTGTTTCTAGGGTTCACCTTAGAGTAGGTATCTAGGATAGCTCATCTGAATTGTACATGTTTTTTTTCTGCTGACCATAATGAGAGTGACTAGCTAAAATACACCTACAATATATGTAACTGAAGTTAGGTGAGATGAATATCACCAATATTTGGAACAGAAAGGCTGACAGCTGGAGTGCCAAGTGATATCACCTTGCACAAGCTCTCTGCAAGGTACCTGTGAAGGAGTGTCTCTTGCAAGCTGCCTGCAGAGGCTGCAGAGGCAATCTGAGAGGAGTCCAGGAGAAAAGTAATGTGGACGCTGGCAAAACAAACTAAGAGAGATCTCAAAGATTAGAAGAATTAATTCAGCTTGTCATTATCCTCAGCCTGGCTGAACACAGAACCCCCTAGCTACCTTTCCTGTGAAATGCTTGCCTTAAGCATAATGTTTTAATTTTCAGGTGTGTGGTGTCCTCTTACTTGTGTGGCCTTTGGATATGTGTTGTCTTTAGGACTTGGGGATAATGAACTAGATGCTAAGTTACAAACCTTCATCAAGGAACTTATGAAATCATTCTTATTTTTTTAAGAAAATTTAAGAAATTAAAAGGGAATTTTTGATTTCTTAAAGGATTTGGATTTTGAGACACGGAAGGCAGAAAGCATGTAAATGTTTTGCAGTCATTATATTTCCCTTAAAAATAGAAAACATCCCTAGAAATTAAGAAAATTTCTTGACGTTTTTTGGTTAAGGTTGCATTAGACCAACTTTAAAATAAATCAAACATTCATGAAAAAGCATCTGAGGTGTTTTTCTTTTTTTAATAAGTCTGCTAGGTTGATAATTGATAGGAATGATTTGTGAGATTCCAACATAGCAATGCCTTTCAATTGATACCATTCTTTTAATTTAAGATTATTCACTTTAGGAAATGGCTGGCACAAGAGGCAAAATGCATGCAAAGTAATTTATACTAGCAATCAACTTGCAATTACAAAGGAAATTAAACCATGGCTTTAACTGCCTAACTCCTCCCTCAGGCCAACTAGTTATTTTGTAAACAGAAGCAGGGGGAACCCATTCCCATTATGAAGAATTATGTCCACTGTTAGGGTGGCAACACAAAAGCTTGGGAGCTGGAACTGTAAATTCTATGCTGGCCTTTGGTATCTCTTGAAATATTTTGGTCTGAGGAAAAAATGAGTTGGCTGGTGAGTTATGTTACAGTTGCTGAACATGAGCATTGCTTTCAGAGCTTGAGATTTTGGTTGGGACTTTCTGCCAGTCCCAGGGTTATGAGTTCTCTGTGTCTGACTTGGACTGTTGGCTGAAGGACATTCTCATTTAACCTCAGTGCTGGGACTGGTGTCATGCCTTACCCCTGTCTTCTCAATACATCCGGGGTGCAGCTGAAGGAGGTTGAAGCTGTGTGTTAATTTTGCTAAAATTAACTTTTGGACTAAGGGAGGGACTCAGTTATGTCACAATGGCATGAATCTTTCTCTTTTTGGAGGTACCATTCCATGATGTGCTAATTCCACCTCAAGATTGCATATAGTAACTGGTGGCTAAGGATGTGTTGAATACCTAATAAAATTTTTTGTTCTCTTTGTCAGCCTGAAGGAAATATGAATAGATTCAGTTATTAAGATATTGAAGGAAGGTAGTTAAAACATTCTCTCCTCTGTGAGGACTTGAGGATTAGAGAGCTGTTTCCAAACAGTGATCTGAATAATTTAGATAGTTTGCCCTTAGAGATCAGAACCAAATGAACCATGAAATAGACCCTCTGGCTGTTATTTCCTGATTGACTTGATATGGAGACACTCCCAAATCAGGTGGGCTGACAGAGATTTAATCACTTATAATGCAATACTATTATTTAGTAGTAGGAAAACTGTAGCTGTGATGGTCTAAGATTCACGAAATTTCAAGCTCCTAAGAAAAGCACTATTTTTTATTAGACTAGTCTATAGAAGGAGGAAGTGCAGAAGCTTTCAGGCACAAGGTGACTTCATTAGGTCATCAGAGAAATTGCTCAATAAATTTGACCTTCAATTATTTTGAAGGAACAGCTCTGCTTGGAGTTCAGTATATCAGGTTTTTATTTCCTCCTGAAAACACAATTTCACTTTGCAAACCGCCTCATTATTATCCATTTTCAGAGTGATTGCTGGGAGCTTTTCCTTCGCTTCTTTAAAAGTATATAGTTTAGAAACACAGGGTCTGATCAAGATGCAAGACAAGATACAGCAAAGAGATGTTGTGCCAAAAGCTTTTCTGTCCTTTCCAGATACGTGGGCTGTCTAATAAAGGTATTGGCTCTTCCTACAAATCTTATGACTCTACGCTATTATTTTTGTTAAAAAGCTACTGAAAACTGTCAGCAATCACCCTACAAATTGCTAATAATGAGATAATTTGCAAAATTAAATTGTATTTCCAGTAGGAAAATAAAACCATAAGTAGTGAATTCTAAGGAGAGCATCTTTTCGAAATAACTGAAGCTCAACTTTATTAAACATTTTGTGGAAAAAAGGATTTGTAGGATGCTTCATAACTAGAATAAAGAAACAATGCTGCGGTGAAACACACAGAGGAACCTTTATGCTCAGACATATTATGCAGCTCAGTTATAGTACTTGGCACATCTGACATAATGTTGGTGGAAGACAAAGAACACTTGAAGTTCAGCTGGAAATGTAAATATTTCACACATCTTATGGTGTAAGATTCTGGAGCAGATCAGTTCTCTGTAAATATAATATGTGCATGAAAAAAGTGGCCTATATTTCTTTAACCTAAACTTCATTAGAGTGTCTATATTGGGAATGTAGTTTTCTTACAGAGCTCCTATAGCCAGTGGAGAAAATCAGACACCACCAAAGTTGGGCTCTGGCTAGACTGAGTTGCCATCAGGAAGGTGGGTAGCTTCCTCCTTCAATAGTTCTCCAGTTATTAGACTACCAAGTGAGTTGTGTCAAAGAAGATATGAAAGCTGTCTGGCTTGAATTTTGGCCACTGATGGAGAAATCATCAAACTAATGTTTTCAGTAAGGCCCACCACACACATTAAATGTGACTCATCTTCCTTTGTAAAGGTTTGAGCCTGGATTTGCTTTTTACTCCTTCCCATACAATAATGTGATGGCTAGAAATGCACATCTACTAAAATGACAGGTTAAGTGAGTATTCAATAGAGTATATCTCCCATATGACCAGATGCTGAGTCAGCAAATCAAGAGGTGGAAGTGGGTTACTCACAACAATGAATTTCAGTAAAAAGATAGTGATATAAAGGATAAGAACTTCCAGCTTTTATGGTTATTCATGCCTATCACACACCAGCTGCAAAGGTAGCACATCACCTCTCCCAGCATCATCAGTGTTCACTGACGTGCATTATCCTACAACATGCAAGCTGCATGTCCTATTAGTACTTGCAAATACTTCTTCTCTCAGGAAGAAAAGATAAAGCTGAGAGCACAGAATCATTTTTGCTAATGTTTTGCTCTGCTGAATCAGTTCAGCAACAGCAACAGCAATCACTGGACCTCAGGGGAAATGTAAAACGAAAATGTTGATTTATTTGCCTGTTTAATGGTGGAAGCAGAGACATATTGATAGGCTTAGACTGATAGTGTTTCAGAGATCTAGAAAGGACATTAACAGCACTGCCTCAAACCTTCATCTGACTTGAGATATTTTCTTATCTAAAGAACCTTTAAAGATGGACTTTTTATTCTTTTAGTTACTGGACCATTAACTTGCCATTAGCTATTTATTAAAATAGATGTGCAAATCTAATAGAGGAAGTTTAACAAACTTTTCCAGCACATTTTTGTCAGTTCCCAATAGCAGTTTCATTGAGTGTCTTATTTGCCACTGTCTGGTGGAGATCTCTCCTGACGTAGCAAGATAGTCTCTGTTAGCAAGCTGGCATCAAGATCTCGGATCAGTGATCAGGTTCTCCATCCATCAGGGCCATAGATAAATGTCAGGGAAAAATTCCACTTTTGGAGAAACTATAGGTAAAATTTATTTATAGGGCCAGTGTATAGTTATTTATGGCAAGGGAAGGGACCACAAGAGCACAGCCTTCTGCTGTTAGAGGTAACAATGCTATTGCTGCTTAGATTAGAAGAGTCAAGCAAACCCAGCCCATACGCTTCTGCATATGATCAAGCATTTTCTAGTGTTTTGTAGCAAATTTAAGACCTACTGTAAAAGATAAAGAGCCACAGAAAAAGTGTTCCCACAATAAGAGTGTGGGAGAGTTCTGTAGCAGAAACTCAGGAAGATGCTTGATGCTCCAGAGCTACACACAAACAGACAGCTACTGATCACTACAGAAATTTGACCTTGGCAACAAGGGATGATTCTTTTTAAGGCATAATCAATAGAAGGAAAAGCATGTATACAGCATATACAAAACATCCTGTGTACGGTGAAAAGACAGAAGAGATAACAAGAAGCTACAAGGGCAGTAATGGCCTCTGCAAGAAAAGGAAAACTGAGAAAAGAATCACTCTGGGACTGTCCTCTGGTTAAGGATTGTGCAACTCATTGGTGCTACTACCCAAACACCAGGAGGTTCTTCCTTCTTTTTGGTAGAAAAAGATGTCTGTTTTTTGATTTGCTGTTCACTTTTTGCCAATACAAACTCAACAATTGCACATCAAGTATTATCTTCTAATGTAGAACTGGGTCGAGCAAATCCAAATTGTAAAGAACAGTGAGTGCTCTTGTGAGCGTGTGCACATGCATGTGTGTTTGTGCAAGCCTGTGGGTGTGTTTTTTGATCTAAATGTTCCATATGACACTGGTTGATACTGAGTCATGGAGTCAAAGTAATGTCAGATGCAGCCATTAGGGATCACAGTCCACCCTGAAAGACTCAGCTACAGAGTTACATGGGATTTCCGTGGCACATATTCTGTGTGAGGACTTTGTTCAAGGCTGTGCTTTGCTCATCTTTCTCACACTAGTAGTCTCCCTGTTTGCACTGAGCATGGTGCAATTCCTTCCCTGGCTAAAACTGTGGTGTTTTCTCAGCTGAGCCTTGCATTTCAGCCACAGAAGTGGTAAACATTTCATATGTATAAAGGAATTGCTGCATCAGCTTGCTCTGTTGTCCATCAAATTGTCTGGAATCTGTGTATAGCAGTGTCGCACTGAGGAGCAATTGCACATACACATTTAGAAAGTTAATATCTCTCAGTCTTCAGAAGTACTCTTGACTTTCTTCTGTAGGAAAAGTGCTAGATATATGTGTGTCATTAGTCGAGAAGAGATGAGATGATTCACATACTGGCAAGTAGGAAGATGGGCTTGTAACAAGAAAAGCAAAACCGTAGGAGCTGAAAAGTGGATGCAAGACTGAGGGGGCTGGGGCCTTCAGACTGTGAGGTACATTAACCTTTGCTTTCTATTTATTGGCTGTTTGCAACTACCATTCACACCACCACCGTTTTTGGCTCTGTGCTGTTCTTCCTATGCACTAAAGAGATAGTGAGTTTTGGTGTCGAGATCCTACAAGCCAACTTAATGATCTTGGTAATTATTTAATGATTTACAAGCCTCAGGTTTAAGGACTTATGTTTGGAGATAGTGTCATTTCTGGCTTAGGGATGAACCCCTTTGCATCCCAATAGTGAACAGGTGAGTTGATGTTGATTTACTGCTCCATGACTGGAGCAAGGGGTGACAAAGCAAATCAGAGGATCAGTGCTGTTCCTGAGCCATGCTACAGTTAGAATTTTATGGACATTTTTGTTAGAAATTTCTCTGCTTCTGATACCCCTCTGCATGAATATGTGTGTTTTTCCCTCTGCCTTGAAGAATTTTATTATTCTTTGTATTCACTTGTTATATCCTTAGACAAAATACACTTTCATGGCAGGAAGAAGGAAACAAAGGGAAATGACTCACCCAGATAAAGGCAATGAAATATCTTCTTACATTATAGTCTGTGTCTGCTATCAAAATAGCCATAAATATTGCAGTGATGCCAAAGCAGACATTCTCTGAGATGCTTTTAGAGGTGTTTAGAAACATGGCTCTAACAGATGAGGAAGTGAAAGAAACCCACCCTTTAACACATTTATCTGCCAGGTCCATCCAGTTAGCAGTCGATGTGAATTGTGTATAAGGTCAGTTTGTGGAGAGTACTCATACATAAAAGGAGTTTCTGCTTCATGAAAGTGCAGATCTAGTTGCTTTTTGAATTTGCTTTTAGAAGGTAGGTGTGATCTACTGGCCTAATTTTTTTGATAAAAATACTCACAAACACTTGCATGAATATGAAAGGTAAATTTGTGATATCCTTTCAGTCATTTCTCTGAAACTTTTGCCCTAAGTACTTCTTTTGATTCATGAGACCATTTACATAAAGGTTGTAAATATTTGTGGAAAATGTGTGTAAGTGCAAAAATTTAGACAAGGGATGTTTTGAGGTTGGGTTGAACTCCTTTCTCCCTTTGAGATAGAGAAAAATGACTGTCGCTGAGCTCGTTCGTTCTGCACTGAATGTCAGAAACTGGCAGAGATAAGCTGGAAGGGAGTAGTTTAGTCTTTGCAGAAAGCTGAAATAAATTCACATGCTCATCTGGGCTGCAGTTCAACAAATACAAGTACAGCAGTCATCTTGTGGCAGGTTTGCATGGAAATATGCTATGTGGAAGTGATGCAGGATTCAAACCAAGATCCATGTCTAGATTGCAGCACCAGGCTGGGCAGAAGGTTAGTGTCTCATTAATGCGGCTATATTGATTTGGTACCTTTGCACTGTGCTCTACTGGGTGAAACAAAAGCGTCTTTCAGAAATGTAGTGATATTAAGGTTATTTCATGAGAAAAGATAGTTTTCTACAGATTATGTTTTCAGTTCCACCTTTCCAGTATAATTATTAACTGCCAACAAAAATACAGGTTTGGTAAAAGATAACATTTGGCTATCTTTGGGGCTAGATTCCTGGGTTTGTGACTTTCCATAGTTTTCTTCATCACCTTTTGAAAAGACTAATTTTCTCGGGGATTTAATGAAAGTCCAGGACACACCTGGATTACTCAAAAGAGTAATTTATTTTCCCAATGTGTCATGCTGTCCCAGTGTGTCCCTATGGAATCCTTGTCCTCAGCCTCATTAACACTGCTGTGGTCATGTTCTGAGCGCAACCTCTGCCTTTTTTAGCCCCTAAAATAGCGCCTCAGCATGCAGGTGAGACTAACTGAGATTACTTCTGGAAGTGCTAAAGTGCTCTTCCATAGGAGGTAGTAGAGCAGAATCTGGTCTTCCCTTTGGCTTTTCAGAGCCAAATTAGAGGTTAAAATGTAAGGGGTAGAAATCCTGAACCAAACTCTTTTCTCACATATCTTCTTCTTCCAGGTCACAAGGAGAAAGAAGCAGACCTGACACCTTTTCAGCTATATGTGGATGTCTTGCATGAAGAAGAATAATATAATCCCATGGTATGTCCTGAGCTGTCCCTCTGTTGTAGAGATGAGTTGGACTGGAAAAGAGAGCATGCATGGTTGGGGGATGAAAAGGCTGTACAAGTTTTCCTGCTTCTCCGAGCACTTTGTGCAGACCCTCGGTGTTTGGGATTCACATAACATTTGCCAGTGAAACAATAACTATTATAAAACAAGCAGCAGGCAAACACAGAAATCTGTGATTTAGAGAAATTAGGTTACGAAGCCTTCTGTCTCTTAAATATGTGATCTGAAAGCAAATAATTGCTCAGTTTTTCAGTCATGTGTTTCTCCATAAACGCAAAGTGTCTAATCTCATCCTCATTTACACACCCGCATGGGCACTGCGCAATCTAGAGATTTACGAGATGCATAAAGGCCACATTATAAATATGACAAAAGCAGCTGACTTTGTTACATACAAGACACAGACTATATAACTTCTTATTCAGTTTTTCATAGCTCTGCTGAAGTGGTGGGTTGTATAAATATTCAAGTAGAGGAAACTGAGATGGAGAGCTATTTGCTCTTTTAGGGATGTCAAAGCAACTTCACCTAAATATGCTGCTACAAGTTTGAGGCCATTGTTGGCCTGTGGTTTCTGCAGACTTTCCAGGAATGGCACCCAGCTGGGTAAAGGCCAAAGGCAACATACTTCCAGAGCCTTTCTGAGGACTATGAGAAAAGTTGTTGCTGCTCTGTGTTTGGCTAATGCTGCATTTCCCATCATTTTGTCTATGGGAGCTCAGTGCTCAGGTCAGGCAGAGGAGTAGTGGCAGCAGGCAGTGGTGGCAACAGGCAGAAGTGCTTTCCTCCCTAGTTAGATGGGAAGCAGTGGTCCAGTACACCTTGGCTGTTGCTGCTGGATCTTATCTCAAGAGGCAGGAACATAATTTAATCTCTGCTCCTGCTCACTCAGGCCAATTACTGTTAATTAGTACCAAATGAACACATGAAGAGGCAGCATTTTATGAAAATCTCTGGCTAGATAACAGACACCATTAATAGGTAGGTCACTGACCTGCCATGCTGGCAAGAAAAGTTCTAATGAAAATTTTATTTGGAAGTTGTGCCCTAGAGATGACAATGTCTGTGTCCTGCTGCCAGCCCAAGTACCCAGCTTACATGGTGCAGTGTGTGACACACAATGCATCCAGGGTGCAGACTGGATTGTTTGCCACCATAGTCCCTCAAACCTAAATTAGAGGATGAAAAGATTCCACAGTATTTTAAATTCAGCCAGTTTACATCTATAAAGCCCTGAGCACCTTGGTCCGATCTTGCAGCTGACCCTGCTTTCAGCAGGAGGTTGGACTAAAGACCTTCTGAGGGCCCTTCTAACCTGATTTATTCTTTAATTTTATGATTCTATAACTTATGAATCTATATTATACACAATTGAATATATATATGAAAATATGCATGTATATTACAAAAGTACAAAAATATATGAATATACACACATATTAAAAGCTTCAGGAAGGACTAAGCAGAAGGGGTAAATTTGCCCAAAGGAAAGCTGCAGATCCCCATCAGCAGGTACGTCTGCCAAGAGGCATCTGAAGGAAGGAGAAGATAGAGAGGGCCATCAGGAAAACCAGGCTGTCAAAATCTCACTACAGCTCTATGTGTATATATACCAGTGTAACTCTAATATAGAGAGAAATATGGGAAAATACTGTGCAGGTTCAACTGTTCCTCTGCTCTGAAATAGCAAGTCTCAAGTGTGCTTTCAGAGACTGTCCCTTAGCTGCTTTCAAGGTTTTAAATGCTATGACACATTTGTGGTCCCAGGAAAAAAGCAGTAATTTTTCCTATAAATCCTAGACATCCTTTTCATGTCTATTTTTAATGAATATCTTGGGGAATTCACTCTGTATTTTCCTTGGTTTTATTGGCCACAAATCCATCATGAATTACACTTTTTAAACATTTATGATTAACAAGGTATTAGATGCCTTCTGCCCATGAAAGTTTTACCTTCAGCTGAAAGCAGTGTTCTGGTTTATTTTACAAATAAGCATCACAAGGAAGGCCAGCAGAATCTTACAGCTGACTCTTCAAGTGCTGGAGGCAAAGGGGATCTGACCTGATAAACAGGAGCTCGTTGGGTGAGATGTCAGAGTAGCAGGGCCATGTGCTGCAGAGCCTGGGATATGAACTCTTGCTTTAGCCTCCACATTCCCTGCCAGGGCCTTTGAAGTTACTGCACCCATAATCTGCTCGTGATAGCAGACACATAATTTGTTGGTCTGTGCTTCATGCAAGCATGGCAGGACAGTGAGCTTTGATGTGGACTTTTGACGGGAAACATTTATGACTAAATCCCAGAGCAGGGACCATGCAGTGCTGCCGTGCTCAGAAGTGAGGTGACATCTGCCTGTTGCAGACCATGACTTTTAAGCTTTTTCCTACTTGGGTGGAAGAGCTGCTAAGGAAATGGTCTGTGAAAGTATATTCCCACCATGGAAGTCACCAGTGTTCAAGAGTAAATGAGAAGGTGAGTTTGTGTTTCTGCTTCATATTATTTGAGTGTTGACTGGGGCAGAGTGGGACGAAGAAAAGAAAGAAAATAAACCACACAGAAACTTAGGATGAGGCAGGAAAAAAGTTTTGTCATAAAGTCCAGTGGATGAAAGAGGACAAATCAGGCCTGACTTACAACCCTTTTTCATTCTGAGTAGTCATTCTGGTTAGTCACCTGAGAGGATTTAGCCCAGTATAAGCTAGGTTTGATGATATAGGCTTTACTGTGGAAGAGCTGGATTTCTGAACGTAATACAGGGATGGACATGACAGTGAGTCTTGTAGCTGTAGAGGAAGAAAGGGGTAAGAAAAGACACTCAATACTATAAATATATGTATTGCTTAAAATTTGTAATGATCTATTTTCCAGAGTTATTGCTTTAGCCAGATTTCTCCTATCATTTGCTGAGGAGATTCAGGAAGCTGCAGAAGACAGGTGGACATGCATACACCCCTAAATCCAACCTCCCTCTGCCTGTACACTCCCACCCCAGACTCATGGCAGAGTTAAACCTGCAATACCATCAGCCCTGGTAACTGTGCAGTGGGAAAAGCTGGAGCCCAGTCCCACGCCCTTGGGTGACAAGGCTGTTATCCTGCACAGCCAGCTCAGCAACCCTGGGCCAGATGGAGCTACTGGTGGTTCTTGAATGTCATTGCTGCCCTTCCTCATCCCTGGCCAACTTGGAGCCCAAGGCCCCAGAGGAGCAGTTACACCAGGTAGCAACACGTGGGGCGCAGCTGTGCAGGACCCTCCCTCTTTATCCCAAATGATGGACACCCTTTTCACACTGCCTGTGCTAACGTTCACTGTCCTGGTACATGTCAAATAGTGCTGTGGGCAAGGATAACACTGCTTTTCTGTTTCATCCTGGTGGCTTAAAGGAGCTAAAACAGCAGAGCTGGTTGCCGCACTGGTCCCTCCACCCCTCTGAGGGAGGGAGGTTTCTGGATATGTGGAGCTCTGCCTCGTGTTGGGGTTCATCTCTGGATTCACAGCCCTCCTGAGAGTCCCTTCCACACACTAGTCTCCACCAAACAATGTTTGGGAGATAGTGAGAAGTTTTTACTCTGTGCTCTCTCCCATGGAGCCCTTCACTTTTTTTTTCAGCACTTCTTTGTTGTTCTGGTAATACAAGCTAACAGCCTCTTGAACCAACATCTCTTTATCAGCAAAAGAGCATCACAATTCAGAACATCAAGTGCTGCACTTGTGCCCTCAGGAGGGAACACAGAGGGTGGGAAGATCAAGAAGATGAACCAGCCTATATCTCTTTGAAAGGCCAAACAAGCACTGAGACTGAGTGAGTGTGTTTATCTAGGGGCTGGGCTTTGCATTCTCAGATCCTGCTGCTGGAAGTGGGAATCAGGCACAGGCATCTCTTCTCCCTTACTGAAAAGATTCAGGACATCACGACATTTGTCATACACGTCTTACTGACTTGCAAGAAAATTATGTGCTCAGTGTATTGCACAGACACTAAGGAATAAAATCTCACCCTGCCTTTGTGCCACACTGCAGTTCTATGGAATGATTTCAATTTAATGAAAAAGGAGAAATAAGTAGGACCGCAGAGATATTAACGAAATACCTGTCACACAACATGTCAACATCAGTGGCAGCATGAGAGTGCACAAATCCTGGCCAGTCCTCTGCTCCAAACCTGCTGTTAGCTGGTCCCTGAGTATTTCCCTACAGATCCCATTACTGCTGTGCCTGAGAGTCTCACTTCAGGCTTTCAGCTAAATGGCAAGTGAGAATCTTAGTTGTTCTGTGCTCTATCTGCAGTCAATAGCAAGAGATGTAGGGGCAAATCATATCTCACGTGGGCTACTTCACATGCTCTGTAAGTGCTGATCTGCTCCATTAACTGTAATCAGATACTAACCAAAACTAATTCAAGTGTGTAGGGTAAATGTCTAAAATTGCACAGTCCCACACCAGCCATATCAATGCACCCTATCATTTACTCAGGCTGGTGTGTTTGAAATGCACCATCACCTGTTCCTGGAAACTGGGAGAATACATTCAGGGCCATTTGTCAGATTTCTTTCATGGTAAGCTGCAGGTTTATGCATGCAGGGATCTGTTGTTCTGTTTCTCACTTGCATCCTTTTAGTGGGTGTGGATCACTACCTAAGCTAAAGAGAGAAAATTCACAACCTGACTTAGTTGCAGTGTACCTGATGGGCTGGTAGCTTCCATGCCATCCTCTCTCTGCATCTATTCTCAGATTTGGAGCTGGAAATATGAGAGTGTCATTGATCAAATGTACCATGCAGCAGGGTCCTGACATTGTATTAACAACACACCCAGAGACTTTCTTCAACCAAAAAAGAGCAAAGACAAATTCTTGGTCCCATGGAAATCAATGACAAGACTCATATGTATTATAATTTCACACCTTTCTGAAAGGAAGAAGGCATGGGAGATTTGCTGATTCTCTCCCTACATAAAAATCACTCATCTGCTTAAAAAATCACTGACATTAAAACATGGATTCACATTTTAATGGAAGAGCTGATAACAAAGAAACAGATGAGTAAATCATGCTGTAAGCTAGTAATAATATATACAGAACAAAACCATTGGAAAAGAACCTGACAGGTTTTTTTCATGTTTTAAATTGGAAATGAAAATTAACTGAAACTAAAGCTCTTCAAAGTTTCAAAGATTTCCATGTTGATTTTAAAGCAAATTAAATTGGTTCTAAAAAGAGACTTCTGTTTTCAAAATTTCAAAGTGACAGGCTTTGATTTTTTTTTTTTCCCAGCTTGAACAGCTTCAACTTCTAATTCATAAAAAGTATAAAAGATATTTCAGTCAAAATGAAAATGAAGTTTTTTGGCTGTATCTAAATTAAATTTTCCTGGAGTTTTGGTCAAAGTAAGTTGTGGCTATTTTGACTTTCTGTCTAAATACTGAGTGGGAAAACACTTGGGTGCTTAAAAAATCTTTGCACGATAGAAAAATTATTAGGAATCATGTACTGGAACCAAGATTGTTTAGTGACAGACTAAAGCTGGACTCTATTAAGAGTGTACGCATTTAAGCCCATAAAAATACCTAGACTGTCAGAAAAAGTTTCAAAATAATTGAAGTTTAAGTTATTGCAGTGCCTACTCATTTAAGTGCCTCACTCATCGTTACTGTCCTGAAGTGTCTCCTTGGCAGGGGCAGAAGCACATCGCACACCACTGCCATCCCTTGCCATCAGGATGCCAGGACCCAGCTTCTGGAAGAGCTCCTAAAACCTTTTGATTTCAACAATTTGAAGGCATTCAAGTATCTCTGAGGAGAAGTGTAGGTAAATGAGAAAATAGTTTCTATGTGTTAAGTGCTGTGGGGAGGGGGAGGAGAAATGATGGTTATTTTCCATAGGTCTAAAACTGAGAAGGTTGTTTCATTCTGTTTTGTGCTGCTTGTGAAATTAATAAATAAACCAAATGCAATTACAGCATGACATATAACTTGTATACATTGCCTATGCATCTGTATATGTCATGGTATCTGACTATTCTTACTGATGCAGCAGTCTTTAGGAAGGAGGCCAAACAGCATGATGCACACAAGCATTGTGTTGCTCAGGCCAGGCATGTGGCTTCAGCTGCATTGCATGCAACACTCAGATGCGGGTTTTGAAGCATCTCAACGTCCATCTGTTCTCGC
The DNA here is from genome assembly GCF_031877795.1 of Strix aluco. Taxonomy (NCBI): domain Eukaryota; kingdom Metazoa; phylum Chordata; class Aves; order Strigiformes; family Strigidae; genus Strix; species Strix aluco. The sequence goes on along the minus strand of NC_133935.1, from coordinate 80,653,679 downwards.
ATTATTTTTAATTTGTGACCGAATCTATATTACCAGACCATGTCCAAGATCCTGGGTCCTCCTGAATCCCCTCCTGAGAGATGAGTTAAGATGCAGCAAGTGACCAATTCCATCTGCCCCTTCTTGATTTCTATGGTAAAGAAATCCAGGCATATGGGCTGCAGGAATTCCTGATGTGCTCTGAACAATTCAGCTAGTCAGCTAGCAGGATTCTGGATGATCAGGGGCCCTAAGGAGCTACGCAGTATGTGCTGGGAGGTATGCCTACAAGCACCCAAGGAAATGGAGTACTTGGCTACACCAGCCATAACCCACTGAGAGTGAGAGAAGCACTAGGGATGTGGTTGGTAATATCTAGAGATGGGAGGGAAAAGTTCAATCTCCAATTAGACAGTTTCACATAGTTTCCAGTGTAATTGAGGATCCCTTGGGACCGAGCATGTTGTATCATACACATATTTATCCTTCAATTCCTCTTGGAGCTAGTTCTCATACACAGCACAGCATGATGTTTCCTTAAATCAACTCGGTCAGCTGAGAATATCAGTTTAATAATACATAGAAATGCAAGCTCAACCTAGATGCTTCAAAAGAAAGTTAGACACGTAACAACAAAAAGACATGATGCTTTACACTTGGTTCCTCTGTAGATCTATTTAGCTTTGCTATGGTGTAATATTATCAAGAAACCTAAGCTCAGACATATGTGATGGCAAAAACAGAGATGTCATGTGCTGTGCAGCCAGTCCCCATGAAGTTTGCTCATATCATTGCCAGATCATTCACTTTCTCTCCACAAGTCTCCTGCATGTGTTTAACCTAGCTTTTTATACGTTGTCATCAAGACTAATGGCACTGCCCTACATATTTAAATATTTTACCTTGATCTGGTTCTATGGCAGGAATCATTACTTTACCATTGCAAGGACATTGGCCATTGACCATGCTCCAGATATTATGTAAATTCATAACAAAACAAGGAAGGGAAGGCCAGGTCTTGGCACAGGCATAGCAGGCAGCTGCCTAGTGTAGCAGGTGGTGAAAAGATCATTGGCCTCCAGACATGCCCAGCTGAAGCCAAACTGTTTGTGAATGAAATGCAAGTTGGTGTGTGGAAGTTTAGAGGATGGAGGGTAACATTTCCAAAACCAGCTGTTGTCACCTCCACCTCTTGCTTCTTCTGGAAACAGGAGGAGCATTGAGTTGTTTTTTTAGAGTCCTGACCAATCTCCCTGTCCTTCTTCTTTCTGCCTTCTTGTGGCAGGAGTGGCCTTGCCTGGGTACCACCCTGGTCTGAACTGTAATAATAGGTGCTACTCGGAATTCAGCTGGCTCTTACTGTGACTGATGAACATTTCATTAATTACAGTGACATTCTGTATGTACCAAGAGACAAGTTATTACCTGTAAAGTTTACTTTCAGGAGATAATCTTTGTACAGCTTCCTGCCATCCAGATGCTTCATGGCATCACAGAGTTTCGTGGTGTTTGGACACAGAGTCCTCTGCATTTTATGCAAGGCATGGGCCATTGCATACACAGCATTCACAACAAACATGATTTTGGATTCTTGCTCATAGTTGGAACTGTTGATGGTGAAGTGCTTGTCACAAGCCTTTTTATGTGGTTTTCGGTTCTGGAGATTACACTGGAATTTTTGCTCCCAGAAGTCCTTGAACCAGGGGTTGCGTCTGTTACTGTAAGGGCTGAGGCTTTGGAAATACTTGTCAAACTCTTTAACTGGATGGGAAGCCAGTTCCAAGGTTATTGCCCCAGAAGCTATGTGCTCATTGCCCTTGACAATACTCTCTTGTGCTCCCCATCCATCGCTGGCAATCCAGGTAAAGGAAACGTTGAAGCGGTTGGCAGCTGCAATGAGCTCCCGGGAGTCATCGCCTCGCATGAAGAGCACCACCACTCTGGCATTGGGTTTCTGGAGAAGCTCTCTGATCACACCATCATAGGACTTCCTGATGTTGGACCGGCCTACTTTCTCGGAGGTGGCGATGCAGATGTTGCGGAGGCGAGCTTCCTGCTCAAAGGCTTCGATCCCTGTCTCCCCGTAGTCTCCTTCTGAAGCAACTGTTGACACGTAAGTCCAGTTGAAGTACCGTAAGATTTCAGCCATGGCTTTTGCTTGGTAGAAGTCAGGGGGCACTGTCCGTGCGAAATAGTCGTAGCGGGATTTGTCACTCAGCTTGGCACTGGTGGAGGCATAGCTGATCTGGGGGATCTGGAAGAGTCTGAGCAAATTCGCCACCTAGACATAAGGGGGAGAACACAGGTTTTTCAAAGGGTGTTATTTATAAAACTGAACAGAAAAATTTAGGGAGAGGCATAAACAATGTTTTTTAATAAGAGGTGTTCTGACAATCACAGATTAAGAGTGTTGATAGAGCACAGTACACTGTGCATATGCAGAATAGCTGTTGTGCTGCCCAGTTAATTCCCAGGGTCCTACTGGGACTGTAATGGACCTTTTATTTCTGTCAAATGAGTCTGTTTAAACCAACAGAGAATTTGACACAAATGGACAATATACTTCAGTCTCAGCCTGTGCTCTTTACTGAAGTCTAGGGATTTGCATGCCTTTCCTGTTCGTAGCATGTTTCATCTTCTCCAAAACTCATTGTATTTGATAACCAAAAGTACTAATAAGACATAAATTTCTCTTTTATGCAAATATCACAGAAATAAATGTACAGGGCTTTCACAGGACTTTCTGACTGCACTTATTCAAGTTCTGAATCCCCACTTCTCCTACTTTTTACTCTTTTAAACTTTCTTCTAAGCTGTTCTGACTGCAGTCCTCCTGAGATGGCATATTTGTGGCATGTTAGTACTCCTCAAGTGTTGCACAATGTCATGTTGACCTACAGCTTTTCATAAATAATAAAAACTTTTAATAATCTCTAATAGCCCTTTTTGTGTGATTTATTTTGTCCAAAGTCCTGGTTTTTGTGGTATTTTTCATATGTTGCTATCTCCCTTGTGTAATTATTCCCAAATCTACTCTGTTACTCCCATAGAAGTATAGATCCTGATAATATCTGGAAAGAAATGAAGAAAGGTTATGGAAGTTTTTTCCTGTGATTGCTGCTTAAATGACAAAGGGAAGACTTCGAAGTTCTGCTCTTGATGACTGGAATTTGTGTCCAGTAGATTCAATTTAAAGCTGATCTTGGAGTACAGCCTGACAAAACCAAAGCAATAGTTGAGTAGTTGAGATTCCTAAGGGAAACTTATTAAAAATAGCCCAATCAATTAATTTTTCACATTTTCCCCAAATGTTTCTCTGACCACAGACTATGTCTGTGAGAATTCAAAGGCAAAGGACTGTTTTGAAAAGAATGCTGTGGAATAAGGCAAATTTTAAAGGCTCAGATGTCAATAGCAAAATAGACGGTCTCGTAAAACAGAATAATTTTATTTCTTTTTGGCAACCCTTATCTTTTGGGATTTTATAGATTTACATTCTCTCTTTTTTTAAATGCAGACACTGGACAAGTGTCTCTCTGTGGCTTGTCTCCCATTGTAAACTGGTGTAATTTCTTGTCTGGGCCAGACTGCTGCTTAACCATACGTCCACCGTGCCTTTCACAACCAGCTGGGCCATCTGAAACAGGGGACTTAAGGAGACTCATGTCTGGGGCACCAGGGAAGAGCAGGCGGGATGCCCTGGCATCTCAGGGCTCTAGGTGCCTGTATCTGGGGAGCTGAAGCATGTCTTTATAAAATAAATCACTCAGAGTATTTTATTTTCATTTAAACAAAAATAAAACCTCTTCTACACTGCTTGGAAGGAGTATCCTGACAGGGAGCTTTGGCTAACGCCTTTCGGTTTTGCCTATGGGTGTAGGCACATGTCTGGGAAGCGCTGTGGCTGAACAAGTCTCTCAGGAAACAGCTGATGCATCCTTAACCATCCTGCTAGGTGGTAACATGCATTAAACTGCCTTATACTGGAAATGTGGAATTTAATTTCCACTGTGGTGATTTAAACGAACAGCTTTAAAGTAATGGAGTTGGCTGAGAGGCTTGTTTTCTCACCAAGGTGCAATGGATGCTCTGAGCATTGCTAACACTCTGCGGCTTTGTAACTTTTGATTACATGCCCACATATCCACATGGTTTGGTTCACATACCCTCACCCAAAAAGAGTACTTTGATTTGGTAATAAGAATGTCCTTCCTGTAGTTATTCTGGAACATTTCTTGCAGAACCATGTGGGCTGGAATAGCTATTCTCGTCTCAGTTTATTCTAGCAGGAATTATTTTATTTGAGCTAAACCATAATAAGGATATGCACACATATCATTCTGCATTTCCCCCCCCCCCCCCCCAATTTGCTAAAAAAGAAGTCCATTTTCTAGCTAAAGCAGTGCTACTCAGTCTGTAGTTAAGCCTTCAGCTCACAGAAGGAAACTCTAACAAATATAGCAGCTTTTCTATTGTTTTTTATTTCTTTTAGTCTGAGCAGCAGGGAAACAGAACTACACCCCCATTTTATAAGGAGGCTCTGAGCCTTGGAGGTCACTGTACTTCTAGGGTCCCTTCAAACTGCCTGCAATTTTACTTCTTGGTCTATGGGGAGAAGAAAGCTTTGCTGTGGCAGTGCTCTTTGCTGTAATCCTCTTCACTGCAAAGCTGTCTAGATGGTAGGTTTTTCATAGATCAAAAATTAAAAAATACAATAATGTCTGATTAATCATAGAGGATAGTGACCCAATCATCCCCAAGAACTGTGACTGATCATGGAGCTCAGTGAAGTTATTAATTCAGATCAGGACATTCTTCTGGAAATTCTGGAGTTGGGGATTTTCTGGAATATTGTAACATCTTGATTTTAGGGACTAATTTTTCAAAAGAGCTCAGGTCTCAGGCACTTTGCTGATGCAGCCAGTTTCAGAACAGTCCCTTTTTCTATCCATTTCCATACTGATCTGAACAGCTGATTCTGAAAATCAGATCCTGATTAAACAAGTAACAAGATAAGGGCACAGGTAATAGGTTCTGGAAAGGAGCTGATATCTAAGGCTTTGTCTGTTCTGCAGTATCTCAGTGTAGTAGAGGACAGTGCAATGTGAACCAGAGTTATGTGCACGGAGGCTGAACCACCTGAGATATACCTACACCATAGCTCTATGCTGCCTTGGGATGTGCGCTACAGCTTCAAAACTGCAGTGTAGATCCAGCTTTTGCTAAGTGAAAGAATCTATCTTGGCAAAGCTCCAGGCAGCAATTTAGTCAAGCCATGGTGCATGCAATTAGAGCCTCAAATCCATATGTTGGCACTTAAGTAGCAGTAGTAGCCTGTTTTTTTTGCTGTCAAAACCAGGGGATTTTGCAGATACATAGCACCTTTGAAAATAAGTCTGGATGTTCTGTATCTGCATCCTAAAACAACAGCTTTGCACAGCTTGCTGTGAACAAAGCGTGTCGATATAGTCAACTTCCAGTGTGATGGGAAACCTTTATTTGCCCTCACACTGCAGGGTTTATTAGTGTAGCCACTGTCCCCTGCTAAAGTGTCCACTTCCCAAGTAAACATGGCTCTCACCCAGCTGCTAGGATGGTGGGTGATTCATAAGGAGCTGCCCAACATGAGCTCAGCAGGAAGTCCAGTGTTAGCCCTGTCTCTCTGTAGGGACAGACTGCACAAGCAAATCCTGGAAATGGAGTGGTCAGGGCAGTGCTAGAGGAGACTGATGTCCTCTCACAACATTGGAGCCACATCTGTCACGTCTACTTCTCTGCATTGTGGACAGTACAAATACTTGTGGGAAATTGCCAATATAGTTTATAACACTGAAAATGGCTTCCTAATACTTTTCTGCAAGGAGTAGTGGATTAGGTACAGCTATCAAACATGTGAATCTGGTTTCAGAGTATATTTCTGGCCATTCAGGAGTCCTGATGATAGATGGAGTCAGATAAGTGACACCTATATATCTCATAAACTCATATATGGATTTATTAAATCCCATCAAGCATTTTGCCTGTCCTCCATAGGACTTTCTTTGCAGGCGGTAGGATTTATTCTCATGTTTTTAGTTAAAATTTCCCTTCTTAACAGCCCAGAGGCTGTTGCATGGGTTGTTTGAATGTGTGCAGGGCTGGTGAGCAAAGAAAACACTCTGAAAAGAAATAAATCTCAAAAGTCTTAGAACAGATAGGGTTTCTTCAACACAATACACAAGTGTGTATCACACATCTGTTGGAGAGAGGAGGCCCCTTGTTAGATGACAGTGCTCTCTGCACTTCTAAAATTTTACTACGCAAGAATCTCATGGCACTTAACACGGCTTAATGAATCCAATTTCATAGAGCTCCTTTGAGACAGGCAAGAACTCCTGTGGCTGTTTTGAACAGACAGTAAATTAGGCTGCTGAGCAGAATGGGATTGAGGTAAGGGAGGTTTGTGTCTATTGAGAAACTGGAGAAATCCCTGTCTGTCTGAACTGCAATCTGTCCTAACGAAAATTCAGTTGCTGCCTTTGGTCACCTGAAAAAGTCTTTTTATTCATGAGGATAGATTCCCACAGCGAGACCATGGCAAAGCCATGTCCCAAGGATTTTCTAATGTCTGATGTCATTGCTATAGCACAGGAGCTGAGCTTGGACTTTGAAGAAGTGTGTGCTGCTGCCAATGTATGGTGTATCTAATTTCTAAATGATGATAATCTACATTATATTGTAGATTAATAATAATAATAATAATGATGATGATGATGTAGATGTATTATAATAACAATAATTTTTATTATTTGGCCAGCTCCAGGTCAAACTGCAGGTAAAGCATTTGCTCCAATGGTTTTGTTTTGCGCTTTTTTTTCTTATTTGACATTTTTTTTCTTAAATCTAAAAAGATTTTAACCAAATTTTAGCAGAAAGTGTCATTTTAAAAAAGCAGGAAAGAAACAGTTCTGAATGGGCTGGAGTGTGGGTATGTGATAAATGGTGGGCATAAAGTTAATGTAAAGAATAAATTAGGTACCTGTTTCCAGTCAACTGCCTACACTGGCCTGTACACCCTCCTCATGCTCCCAGCTCCTGGTTTGTACATTTGATGTCAAGTTAGAACCTCCCTTCCTTCAATTTATAGCCATTTTCTTCCATCCTCTTGTCATGCATCTCAGTAAAGACTTGCTCTGTCTTCTTGAGAACCAACCCATACATACTGAAAAGCTGACATTCGGTTCCCACTAAACTTTCTCTCCTCCAGGCTAAACACACCCAGTTCCCTCCATCTCTTCTTGTAGGGTGTGTTCTTCAGACTATTCTCCTCGCAATCATCTCTGTATTTATTAAATCTTTCTTTTATTGGGACATAGCATTCCAGATGTGGTCCACTGAGAATAGAATAAATAGAAATAAATAGAATAAATAGAAATAATAATTTCCACCTATCTACTGGCCATGTTTCTGTAGATAATGCCCAGCATGTTGTGAGCCTACAATGCTGCCAGGTTGCATCATTGGCAATAAATATGAACAATACTGAACAGATAGGCTCCACTATAACTTTCCCTGTCCTTCTGCGACTCAGTAGGCTCAAAGGTGTGGCTCTCACCTTGGGGACAGTGTGACCCAGTGTGACTCAGCTTGGGCACTTCTGACATACTCATATGGTTTGGGAATATTTGGGAGGTGTAGATGCCAGTAATGTAAATGCAGCTGCTCATCTTGGACCCAAGAAAATACTTCACTCCAAACTGTGGTTTGTGTTCAAAGCAAAATTAGAAGCCTAAGTTCCTTCCTGCTTCCAGAATTGAAATACCTCTATCAGTTTGGAATGTCCTCTCTCCATAACCCATTTTAAAACTGTAGGTGTTTTGTCTGGGATATTATAAGGAGCACTATGTAGGACAGTCTCTACATGGGGACTATGCCACCACCTGCAACAGAAAATGCCCATTTGGCTTCAGTTGCACTTCAAGTTCTGACCCCAGGAATGCATCAGCAATACCAACATCCCAGTCTTTTAATCATTAAAGATCACTTGCAAGGAACTAAGCCAGAAGCACTGAAGTTGTTTAGGAGTCCCAGCCTAGCTTGTACTCCTATGTAATCTGGCACATTGCAGGACTGAAGCAGTGATTTCCATCAGCTTTCTCTCTCTTTGGTATTAAGAGGGCTGTTTACTAGTTAGTGAGTTCCTTAACAAAATTCCTTCCAAACGGTAACTCGGGGAAAAATAATACATTACCAATCAAATAAAAATGTCTGGCATTTTTTGTTAGCAGGGGGAGGGGAGATGACAAGATTGGTTTTAGTCTTGTTCTTCTCCTGAAAATTTTGGCAATGAAGCTGGAAAAATATAGCTAAATATCTGCAGTGGACTCAATAGCTGTCACATCCAGCGAAAGCAGTGTTTGAACAGTGAAATAATTGCATCTGTGAAATGAACATCAGAAATGGGAAATACTGTCAGAATAACACCTAGGATTTCTGTGGAGGACCTAGGAATTTCTTTTTATATGTGTGTCCTGTATAATAAAAAATAAACCAAGAAGCAAATGCAGAGAAATGTTGTACTCGGAGAGAATAATTTGGAAATATTCTTTTCTTTTTTCCTGCAGGGGATAGCACAGTGAGCTGGTGCATATGTACTCTGCCTCCATATAGCATTAACTGTTGAAGTGAAGTAAGCTAAGCACTAAGCTGAGAAGAGATCTGTGCAGAAGACTTTGGTTTGCACAAAGAGTCAACTCTTCGCTGAGACTTGGTAAACCTGACTGTGAGTGACACATGATGAGAAAAGGGACTAAAACTGGAGTTGATAGTTTTAAAAGCATGAAATGGCTTCCGGAGTTAAAAGACCTATCATTGATAAATCTGGTTATTTGAGACTTATTAACTGATGCATAACTCCTAGTCAGAAGGGACAGAATGAGTGTAGGGAATGTCCAGATGTCCCTAATTAGTTCCTATTTCTGGCCACTTTCTCTTGTAGTTACATCCTTTCCCACTTATAACATGGTAGGGCTCCTTCCTTCTTACCTGTGATCTCAGGGGTTACTTACTCATCCCTGTAAAATTGTATCATTTCCCGTTGGCAAAAGGAGAAAATGCTCACACCAAAGGAAAAATTTAATCCCAAATCCAATTCAAAAAGGCTGCAAAGGAATCAATTACTTTGGGATTTTCAAAGAAGCCATCAAGAGGGAGGTACTCACATTCCTTTGAAATCTCTAGGAAAGTCGTCCAGTGCTGTTTGGGCACTTTGAAAATCTCAACCTAGTGGCTATTCAGTTTCTGATTGTGAAACAGAAACAAAGAGAGGAACAAACAGCAAGGATCTGGCTGAGAGGTAGTGGAGAGAGAGCAAGAATAGAGATAAAAGAAGGGAAGAGTTTAAAGGAGGCACCAGGAAGTCAGCAAGTGCATGTGTAGCTTAAATGCTAGTGGTAGGTGGCCTGTCTCACAGAACAGATCTTTTTAAAAGGATCTGATTTAGTTTTACGAGCACAAAATCACCAAAGGCTGTCGTTGCATAGCTGAATGCGAAGCTCCTCTATGAGCATGGCACAAATGGCGTACGTGGGCTGGAGTCCCTGGGGAATGCCTGACCCCCTGCACATTTCTCCTGCCCATATCCTTGTTGAGTCCATGCAGAGGGGGACAGAGCCCCATATGTTATGGGGAGGGGGGGTTTGCACGTAGTTCTTCTAAGGATTTTGCACTATTTTCAGTGGTTATGGAAATGACAAACTATTGTTAAGACTCTGGTTGGAAGATGGTTTATCCTTGAAGGAAGGAAATGGAGGTGATTAGCTTTCAGGCTCCATGAACCCTTGGCAGACTTCTGTGGCTAAGGAGAAACAACAGCCAGGAAAAGATTGCCAGTAAATGAGTACATGTTCTGAATTTCATACCAGATGGTCACTCACTTAGGAGAAAGGCCTTAGCTTTTCTGATAACAGTAATGCACCTTTAAGCCTTCTCCAGTGGCTTTGTTACAGTATTCTTGAGACACAACAAGGAATTCAAGAGAAGACAGCTGGGTACTGGTTTCTATTCTGCCATTTTTTCTAGATGAGGCTCCAACTTGGGAATAACTTTCATGACTGTGATCTGGTGGTCCTGTGGGTTGGTAGCATAAAGGAAACTTTGCACAGGGCTAAAGCCCTCCATCAACATGAATATAGTGGATATTGAAATGCAAAACCCAGTCTAACTAAGGGAATGTCTTAATGTTTCTAAGAACTGACTGCAGGGAAAGGAATCCAATTTTCATTTTCAGAAGATGAGTCCAGTTTTCAGAAACAGAAGAACAAATCCAGCACTTGAAGAGCCATATTCCTGCTTACACATGCATATACCTGACAGAGCTGATCTAAGTGTTTTAAACATGGCATTTGAATTAGCTATGCAGGTACTTCTCTGTGTAAATGAACAGTGCTTTTTTTCTTATCCATTTTACAACGTCATTGAACATCTCCAAGGAAAATATGTTTGAAATTTCTGTTGTTAACTAGGAGAGAGTGGATAATCTAGCTCAAATGAAAAGCCATGAACCTAAAATTAAGTCCTCCAAACTTTGGAGAATTCACCTTCTGATCCTAGATTCAGCTGAGGTCAGAATTTTATTTCAAGATAACAGCTTTTTTTACATGAGCTTTTCGACTGACTGAGTATCCTGGCTTGGGTTTTGAGGTATCAAATGTTGTGCAGATTGGGCTCACTGCTAATTTAAACACAACATCTAAAACCTAATTACCCAGATCATCATTAACGATAATAGCCTAGTCTGACCAGAAAATAATTAAGCATTCTGCATTCTCTTGTTGTTTTTAGTCTCTGCAAAAAGTGCCTATCGTGCATACTGACTCAGTGGGGAAGGTGTTCGTTGCTGATTTACCAGCAAATTCTTTTTTCCTTGGTGGAAGGATAATGAAACAAGCAGAAATCTGACAGCAGGAGCATCATGAAATGATTTGGTAGACAGCTGTCCAGACAAAAATCTGTAGAGGGAGGGTGAAAGGAGAGGAAGAAAATGTATTGAAATACAACAGCAAATTCACAGGAGGAAGAAAAAAATGCAGAAATAATTTCTTGTCTGAAGAGCTCAGCATGGTTTATTTTAAGGCTAAGAAACTGCATTGTGGACTTTATGATGTTTACAGCTCTCAGGCAAAAGAGGAATGCTTGACAGAGCTACATCTGGAAGCATCCAGCACCCTGAGTGCTGTTTGAAAGCACGGGGAATGGGGATGCTCAGACTTGCACATGCGCCTGCTGAAGTGGTTTGACATTCAGCAGTGGAGTGATTCCAGTTGATACTGGAGCTACTCTGTGCAGGTGACTGTCTCTGAAATTTGGTAGTCTCTTCTGGTGTGGCACCAAATTGAGCTCTTTAATGCTCTGAAGTCCTTATCTCTTCAGGCTTGAGTCTGCAATGTCTATTATTCTTGACAGGGATTTTCTTTTGAAACAGAACCGATGACTGGCTATCTTAACAAGATGAACAGGAGTGAATGGCTTAATTACATCTTTTCTAGATAGTGTGAAATCTGGAGGAAAGCTAGAAAACGAAAGACTGAAGGAAGGCCAACCCCATCTATGTCAAGGGAAAATAATCAACTGAATACTTCTTTTCTAGATGGAAAATGCTCAATGACACACTGATTTGTGAACCTGTTTATTTTTTTGAAGAACTGTGTAAGAAAGATCTTCTATTTGAACAACTATTGACAACTACGGGGAAGCTGTATAGATCATAGAGTAATATTAGATATAATTATTGTTTCACCATCCCTCATAAGGTTTGAAAATTGGACTACATACACATATGCATACAGCTTTATTGATATTTTTCACATGCACTGAATGGGAAAGACTCTTATCAGGACTTCCGATTTGTGTCTGACAGCTGCTCCTAACCTAAGCTTTTGGAATATGAAGCATCTGTATATACTATGTATATTCAATGTATACTGCATCCAATCTACTGCTTCAGATATGGATTTAGTCTTATGTCAGTGATCACGAGAGACTGGCTTCAAAGGGACAAATTGACAGATGCTGTGCAAGACTCCCTAGGCTGTTTTAGGAGTGTGGTGTGACTGCCTGAGGGTTTCTGGGAGGGAAGGAACTATCTGTACCATTTCCTCAGCTGTAACTACTTTTATGGATGTGCCTTTTAGGCTACTTCATGTCTTAATGTCCTTTGGACACACTTGAATTTAGGGTGGACTGAGAAACAGACTGACCACAAATGACTAGACCAAAGGTAGAGCAAAATCAATCACAGAATCACAGAATCAACTAGGTTGGAAAGGACCTTGAAGATCATCTAGTCCAACCATTAACCTAACACTGCCAGTTCCCATCTACACCATATCTCTCAGCGCTATGTCGACCCTACTCTTAAACACCTCCAGGGATGGGGACTCCACCACCTCCCTGGGCAGCCCATTCCAATGCCTAATAACCCATTCTGTATAGAAATACTTCCTGACATCTAGTCTAAACCTTCCCTGGCGCAACTTGAGGCCATAAAAAAATCACTCATACCTCTCCACCAGTGGGACAAGGCAAGCATATGACTTTTCCAAATATTTTACCAGCCTTGAGAGACTTGCAGATATGGGATTTGCTGAGCCAGAGACAGTATCTGTAGAGAATTTCCTGATTTTTTCTAGTCACTTCTTGAACTCATTCAGTTGTTAGCATGCATAACAATCTGACATTTGCTGGTTTCATTTGATGTACCCTTTGTCTGACTGGAAGAGACAATGAATAATGATTTCCTTAACAGTTTGTGTTGCCCAAAGTTTTGTAGCTATTGATTCTCCTCTCCACATGTCTCTTTTCTAGCCCTGCAACTTGTTCTTTGTGCTCCAGGTGATCAGACATATGTAACTGGTGAAGGATACATCCCTGCCATGTTAACTGGTCCACAGTGGGACAAAACCACCCCTAGTATGAGAGATGGCCGAGTTTCTGTTCTGCAGAAGCTGTTCTCCTGTGGTATGGGTAACTGTTTGCCCATGTATTCCCTACTATGGATACACAGAGAAGCCACACACTGGAACACAAAAGGGAATACAATGTAATTTGTTGAAATGCTTTTTCTGTGCTCATGCATGTCTGATGGAAATTGGCCATGCTCCCAAACTGATGGGATTTAATGCCTTGACAGGAGTAGTAGCCAGTTCCCCAATGCAATTCTGACTGGAATGAGCATTGGATGAACTCTTGGCCTGTTTATGAAACAGGTAAATGAAGCTCTGTGACTGCTGGGATAGGCTCTATGTAGTACAGAAGAACATTTTTCTCCTTTGACACTGATGCAGTAATTAGGGCCTGTATTAAGTCTGGAAAAACATATTGCTCATAGTGGTCCAGCACTGTCAATGTTTGGTGTCTTTGGAAATCTACAGCTGACCATTAGGAAATACTAGATGCAGGGTTTTAGCTTACCTGAATCTGGGCTTAAGGCATCACTCACTTGTGGTTGTGAGTGATGTGGAGTAGTTTAGTTAATTTAACCAAAAATAATGAGATCTATGTAGATTTGGCAGCTTCAGTGAAGCTAGGGACATTTTTGCTTGTGGACACTGACAGTGGCAGGGAAATTTAGAACATCTGAGGCTGCACTGCCATAGGAGTACTTGGTCTGGAGAGGAGAAATAGAGGATTTTTGCTAAAAAAGAGGACATATATGTTCTTCATGTTCATTTAATGGGAAAAAATGCCAAGGACTTAAAGTTTTATCATGAATTTATAAAAAATGGGAAGCCAAGACCAGAAGGAATCATGTTTAGTCCCTTGTAACTGAAACCAAGCATGGTCCACCCTAGCTGGAAGGATATATGGAGCATTTAACCCACTTCCAACTTTGCACCTTTGCAAGCCATTAAATACTCTCCAGCACCCTACTGACACCCTATTTGGGACCAATATTGTAAAAGCAAAAGCTGCAGTTACAATGTGCCAAAAGGAGGGAGCAAGAAATACTGAGGGCATCTGAACTTAAAGTTGTAAAAGTCTCATGAAATATAAGGTTCAGAATAAATTCTTTCGGACACTTCAGATGCCCTCAGGATATATGAAAACTAGAGGAAGTAGACAGGTGCCAGAGGTTTAAACTACAGGATGTGTTTTAAAGAGTGAATCAAACTACTATAAGTTCAGTAAAAATTATGTGTTAGATTGACCCCTAGGGTAAAGTGATTAAGCTAAGACTTGCTTTATTGACAAACTTATGTATGCAGTGGTTCTCTCACAGGAAATGCAGACTTATTCTCACCTGATGGGGCTCCTGTGACTTACCTGTATGGAGACACTGCTATAGGAACCGCCTATGACTCCTGCAATGAGTAATGGTAAATTCTCTTGAATGGCATATGAACCATCAGGGCACATATACTCTGTTTCATCCACTTTAGTCAAAGATGCCCTGACAAACTCCAAAGACTGTTCTAAGGCATATGTATCCCTGGAACATGTGTCCAAGATGTGAACTCCAAGTTTAATTCCTGGCAGCAAATAGTTGTCTCTGTTGATTTCATCAATGGCAAACAACATGGCCTCCAAGCGCTGGATGCCTCGGTCTTCATTGATTCTCCCACATTCTTCTATCCCTGTGCCTTTTTCGTTGATTGGGAATAAGCCACCTAAGACCAGGTCTCCTTCTATCTTAATTTCCTTCCTTACAAAGCTGTGGTCACTTAGGGAAAGGAAAACTCCTTTGGAAAACAAAGCTAGCGCAAGGACTTGGAGTCTCGTGAACATCTTCATTGGTCCTGTTTTAGCAGCTCTAAGAAACATTGGTGGGAGCAAAAGTGCTCTTCAGTCCTTCTGATCCATTGTCAAATTTCAAATGCTGTCCCACAAGCCAGTGAAGAACAAGCCAAGTCTTTCCACTGGACCTCTAAAGAAGAGATGGAAGGAATTAGAAAAGGCAAAAGGAGATGTGAGCTGTACAAACCTTTAATGAATAAAATATTCAAGAGCAGTGTTAAGGGATTGCTGGATAGCATAGAAAGTAAGAAATACATTTATCTTGCATTCTCACAGAACACCTTATTCAATTTGCTCCATAGCTGATTACAGACTAAGCATCCACTATGACAGCTATGCACAAAGACCACAGACATATGGGGTGATATATTTGATGCTGACCACTGCTCAACAGTGTTTTACATTTTGCAAGGACAGAGACCACTTTTGACATATTTTTGTACCATCCTCTCTTATTGCATCCTCTCTCTCTTCTGGACTTGGAGTCTTATGGACTCATAAGAGTCATAAGAGTCTCATTCACTGTGTGTCCAGCTGCTTCCAACCTTACCTTAATAAATTTTTTGCTGTTAATTTTTGCTGAACTCAGCATTTGGCCTTCAGATCCAAAGCTTCTTGCTGAAGTCCACCTGTCTTGCCTTCCTTTACCAGCCTGCTCACCTGCTGCAGTCAGTGAGAGGATGGGAGAAACCACTTGGTGCTTTACCTCTATTTTTGGGCTGCGACAAATGTTTGAAACATTGGAGAAGCCCATTTTACCAGGTGGGAACTGAAGTCTGTGTCTGTAATAGAAAAGCAATCAAGTCCATGTCATACCATTTAACTGTTTGAAAGCTCCCTGGGACGGTTTTGACTCAGGTCAACCAGTGGTCGTCTAAACAGTGCCTGAGCATGGTTCATGGACAGGCAGAGACCGGAGACCATTCCCAATAAAGAGTTTTGATGTGGTCACAGTGTTTCAGCCATTTCATGTTGGTAGGCGTCACCAACAGAGAGCAGTCCTTGGTCCATTTAGTTTATTAGCACTGCAGTTCTGCAAGGCACTTTACTAAGGGATCTACCAAGGGTAGTTATTATGTGAAAGGCCTGGAAGTTGAATCTGGCTCTCCATCAAATGCCTCAATCACAAAACCATCCTTCCTTCACAAAACCATCCCTCCTTAAGGCACAAAATATTTTCTTGCAAGCAAATTAAGTAAAAAAAAAAAAAAAGAGATGAAAGAGAAAAAGAAGAGACATGACAAGGATGAGTCTTGTACTTGATGTTTGCTTAGGGCATGAAAATGCTTACGGCTGGACTTGCTCTCTTTAATGTTAATCGCAGTTCAGTGCTCAGATCAAGGGGAGAACAGAGCAGTGATGTATGTACTCAGGATATGATTTTACTCTCACTAAGGTCAAGACAGTTTACCAATGACCTTAAAAGAAGAAAAATCAAGCCTTAGAATGAAGATACTCTTGTAACAATTCTGTAACTAAATGCACATACACAAAGTCTATATATGCAATATAGATGCATGATTTGTCCATTGACTCCTTGTCAATATCTCTTCAAATATGACAAACTGGCTGCCTTGATCTCCAAATCCTCAGACAAATCAAGTGTGGTAATATTTGAATAAATCATTTTAACAATTCATCTCTGTACTTACTTTTTCCTTAACAGAGTATATATTATTATTAAAGTTTCAGGGTTATTTACAATTAAGAAACACTTAAGACAAAGAAATTGGAATAAGCAACAATTAAGATTTAACACTGAATGATGGGTGAGCATGTTTATTGCAAGACAGTTGTTGATCCTGGTACAATTTCAATGTTGCTGTACCAAATTGTGTGAAAAGCTAGTATTTTATTCATATTTCGTCCAGCATTGTTCTCTCATAAATCAGTAATGTGTCAGACGCACTGTTAAAGTTCTTTCTCTGCAATCTTAGTAACATGTGTGTAGTCTGAGCTGCAGGCTGTCTCTGCAGATTTTTCCGTTCAGAAATAAGTGATATGTCAATGGAAATCAAGCTTCATCATCCCTCAGTGATCTATAAGTAAGATAGTTTGCTGATCACAGGTGATTTATTATGCAGGTCCGGAAAATATATTTCCCGGTAATATTAGGAGGAGTAATGAAGTAGCTGTACTCAGAAGTACTCTCTGTGTCAGACTCGGTACTATAATTTACCAAATATTATTCAAGCATATACAGGGATATAAAATGGTGATACTCTCCCATTGCAAATAATTATCAGACAAAAATGTGGCATTTGTCACATAAATGGTTGTGTGGTTAATAATTCAGTCAGACCAACTTCCATTGTTCTCATCACTAATCCACTGTTTGGATAAAAACAGGATTTGGATTTTTTTTTAAATGCAATATCCATTTTATTTAATTCTATAGCTTCTGTAACCACTGTATCTCAGCAAATATTCATACATTTATCCTTAAAACACTGGTAAAATATTTATTTTCTCTGTTTTACACTGGGGAGCAAAGAGGCACAGAAAGATGAAATGAGATTCTCAGGAGTCTAAATTCAGTTTTTTATTTGTTTGGTACTTACAATCACTATCAAACTTTGAAAAGGTCTCTGCTTACCTTCAGGAATTGAAGAACATGCTTTCAACTGTGCCCTGCACCCCCTGGTTCCCACCAAGGCACTGACTCTGAAAAACTTTCTAAGCAAGCTGGTCTCTCTTCCAAGCCTGTTCCTGAATGATTTACCTAAGGTCATCAGCACAGCCAAGAATCAAACTTTGATCTTTTCCAGTGCTCCTCTGATACCTTAATGATAAACCTCCCTTGTTTCCCATTGCTCCTTCTGGCTTTTATGTGAGTCTTTTATAAGGTCATATTAAAACCAGCCTGGTTTCAACAGCCCTTCAACACTGCAAAGAACAACTAACTTTGGCAAAGAAAAGACTTGTAAAGGGGGTCCTCTATAAGGGTTTCTAAAACCTACCTGGGACATGTCTAGAGCTACAGTGGATTTACCCCAAAGAGCAAGGAGGTTGTTCTCATCCCTCTGACTCCTTCATAGGTGCTGTGTTCTGCAAACGGCATCACACTCCACCTTGCATCATATCTGTGTATCAGAGATCTATGTGTCTCATACGTCAGCAACAAAGGGTAGAAAGGTACTGAAAATCTTTTCAACATTGCGCATAAAAAGTGTATATGTAAAATGAATGATGCTATAGAGAGAACTGATTTTCCCTGCAAAGCATGCAAAGGTTTTCTATATTTTGTCACTTAAGATGGTCACAGTGGCCCTGCTGAGGGAAAGGGAAATCAGTGATGGCACAGCAGAGGATCAGTCCCAGCAGAAGTCAAGGAACGACTGAAGGTGAGGATTGGGAATAGGTATGACCATTTCTCTGTTTCTTCTGTGCCTGTTTGTGTTGAGGGCACCGATCTGAAGGTGTCCAGGGATATGAAAGGAGGAGACGGTGAGAACACAGATGACTCAGCCCTGTGATCTCACTCTATCTGGGGATGTGCTGCTTGATAAGGAGTGCCCATGGGTGGGGGCCACCCACCTCCATCCATCACCTTAGCCTCCCCACTTGGCAATTCCTTCGAGGCTCTGAGCTTTGCACAGAGGCTTTGAAACTGCAGGGAGACACCATGCATGCAGAGTCCTGCTTTCCAGGAAAACGTGATCATCCTATTTTAGGTCTAATCCTTTGTTTATGAGAGACAGTTACCAGAAACACAGCTTTGGATATCAAAAGTGCGTCTCTCCTTCTGCGGACTCAGTAGCCTGTGCACTACTATCCGTGTAGCAGGATCGCAGTGTCCTGCCAAGGAACAAAGGTGCTGTGCACAGGTTGGTGAGTGGAGGCATTAATGCAAAGGCTGGTTTGTCAGGGGAGGTTTTCCCTTCTGGCTGTGAGGGAGGGATGCTTCCAGGAGCAATGGCTTCTGGGCGGTGGGACTCCTGAAGGAAGCTGCAAGGCAGATTTGGGTGGCTGGTGAGCAGCGTCACTATGGTGACACTGAACAGACAGCTTGATGTGAAGAAGGGAGGTTATTTTAAAGCAGCTCGCAAAGATGGGCTAGCAACTCAAGTTTCTCTCCTGTTCCCTCTGGCATGCACCTCCCACATGCTTTCTGTGCAGCTTGCATAACTCACGACTACATATACAAACATTTTGTACCTATTCCATGCTGATACACACATATTCCTCCCCTTAACCATGGTGAAGGTAGCACCCCAGACTCGAGATGTGCCATTTCCTACCAGAAGTGATTTCACTACACTGACCATGGCAATTTGGCTTTGCAGTACCCTCTTCTACTAAAAGCATATTTCTGGGAGGTTTCAAAAAGAAGTACCTGTTGATCAAGCTGCAATTCTTTCATTTTTCATTTGTATTTAATGTTTTAACTCTAGCTGTGGGCAGGGTTATATTGTTCTAGCTGTTCTGTTAATATTAAAAATATGTACACTCCAGCCCTATAGGCTTTGGATTCCTGGTGGAAATAGATGTAGAGCCTAGCTACAGAAGTGATCCAAATATTGAAATTAAAAATAAACAGAAACATGCCGAAGGAGAAAGGTTCCCATGTCTGCATCAGAAGGTTTCTGCCAGCACTTCCCTATGTGAACTTTAGCTGGCAGCATGCGGCTTGTGAAACACCTTCACTTGGCACTCTGGAGACCCTTCTCTCCACCAGCAAAGATCCACAGGGGAGAGCTACATCTGTTCTTAGGAGACACTGTCAGCACTTCCTTCAGTGAAAGCAACTCACTTGTGTTAAATGGCAGCTGTGCTGCTCTTGTTGAAAATACCCTTGCCTCTTGGTCTGAATAATCAGTTTTGGCAGACTATTTTTGTGCCTGTAAAGAGTTGATTGCACAAACCCTGTATTTCTTGGTGCAAGTTTGTTTATTTACTAAGGATGTGCACATTCTTGTTTCTGTGAAAGTAACTAGAATGAGAAAGAGAATGTCTGGGTTTTCTACATTCAGTATCCCACCAATATCATCTCCAAAACTAAATTTGTCTTTCATGGCTTTCTTCCAGGGCTACGTTCACATGACAGCTCTGGTCTTCCGCAGGGTTTCTGTTTGCAGCTCACAGAGTAGCTCCACCTGAACTGTTTCAGGGTTGAATTCTTATTAGCCTAAGTGTCTTCAGTCTATTTTTCTAGGTGTCAAACTCCAAAAAGAAGTGCAATTGAACCTTTCATTTAGCCAGATGACTTGTAAATTGAGTATGATTGTTCATACATCAATGACAATTTTGCTGATACCTTCCAGCATATCAGCACCAATGGTTGGCACTGGCAGTCTATCCAACAGCTGTAGAATTTCCAATTTTCCACTTATAAGGATGGAATGGAAAACCTTATCGAGAGCTGAGACACCTCAGATCTCCTGGCTAGTTTTCAACACAATTAACTAGTAAATGGGACAATCTACATGACTGGGCTAAAATTCTGGAGGGTTTTCCTCTCATCCTTACCATGTGCTATATCCTAAATTCCTCCACATTTGTTCCCATTTGCAGTATTTTTCAGGGCTCATCTGTTTACCCAGCTTCCTGAGAAAGGATGCAACAAGAGCTGACGTGCGTGCTAGAGAAGATTATGTTTAGCTTTATTGTGGGTGGCTCCCTCTTGGCAGTCATGGATTTTTAGTGCATTATTCAGGACTGTAATGTGATATTGTGGTGCTTGGAGCCATATGTCAACTTGGTATCACCAACCACCCTTAGTGAACTTTCCTCAGAGGAGGACTGTTCTTAGTGGTAGGTCACAGGGGAGGTTCCCCACACCTGTGCTCTTGTGGCATGTTACAACATTGAAGTTAATATTCCATCAATATATCTGTCTCCAAGGACATCCCATCAGAGAGATACCTTTCCCTGAGCCCTTGCTGTGCCCTACAAATCTCATCCTAGAGAAGCAGATTTCTGAAACAATGCCAATTTTGGCTCAAAATGCTGGTGTATCTTTCAAGACTGACACAACAAGTTAAATACCATGATTTCTTTCTTTCAGAGATCATGGATAACTTGCACAGCAGCATTGCTCATCTAACACATTTGGCACATTTATATGTGTTCTGCCAGAACTTGAACTTAATGCCTGATGAGAACCACACTGAAAGGTAAGATGTCTTACTTTGTTGGAAGAAAGTGATGGACAAGCTTGAGTCTTCTTAGCAGTTATAATTAGAGATGCCATCACCTCTGGAAGGCAAATATTTGTAAAGGAACTCAAGCCTTACGGTGACAGATATGTGCCAGGTACACAAATTGCTCACATCCTGATTCTGGCTGACTGCAATCTGATAGCTTAAATCAGGAGGTAAAAAGAAGAGGAAAAAGTTGCAGAAAACATGGTGAGGAGGAGAAAACAAGTACATTTCTTCCATGTAAATGGAGAAATTTCCTTCATGAAATGTTAATCATGTGCTGACACTTATGTGTTGCTGAAAATGAATCAAAGGGCTTTAAATTTCAATTGCTGGCTGTTATATCTCAGAATATTTTTTTTTCTTTCCTGTGAAAAGTGACAAAAATGGCTTTACAGCTATGAGATTTTCTGCCTTTCATTTCAGCTTGGAAATCCATACATGAAAAACATTAATTAATACAATTACCACTGCCAGCAGCATGAGAGTACAAGCCAATCAAGTTCATCCCATTCCTAGAATATTGTAGAAGAGTTTGAAAAGCCCTGAATGTTTAAAGGCACTTTCAATATAAAGAATGAAATATAAAGCAAGAGATAATATGTTGTGTAGAATGAGAACATTCCTCTTAAAATAAAAACTTATGCTCTGTTACTTTAGAATGAGAAGAAGAAAAATCAGAACACTGCATTACTGTTTGTATTTTGTTAGCATCAACAAGTGATGCTTTATATTTTCTACAATGTCAACATACAACAGATGTCCAGCCCTTTCCTCAGAGATCTACGATATATTCATCCTGTTTCAAAAAGAGAATTTAAAATATTAATCAGACAGGAAAACAGATGTCTCTGACATGATACTCTTGAAGTTTCTAGATATTAAAGGACTCTACAGATTAGGACAAGACCTATTAATTTACCCTGGGGAGGAACAAGGAGCCCCTGGAGATTACCGGACATTAATGTGGTGTGGAAATATGTGTCTTTGCTACTGGTTAAATTACATGAGTGCATTTGGCACTGGCTGAGTCCTTCTAAAGTGAGTTTGTTCTCAGGAGAGGAAGCTGCAATGAGCAGACCACCGGAGTTAGAAATCTGGGTCAGGTTATGCAGTCTCCTAACTCGTTAGAGTTTCTTCCGTACTTTGATAATAAGTATATTCAAGTGTATTGAGAAGTCCAGCCATGAGCCTGAGGCTTTGTACCATCTGGACAATTTGTGGTGTAATGATCTTGATGTAATGCAGGGTTAGACCTTTGAAAGTCCCACCATCTTCCCGTCTGTCTTTTTTGGATTGAGCTGAATCCTACTGCTTTTTATCCATCTGCTTATTTCTTCCAGGCATTGGCGACAGCTGAAAGCACACCAGCAGAGACAGCAACGAACAGACAAGTGCTGTCTGCTTATTGATTGCGTGTTAGTCGACTTTAGTCTCAGTCTCCCTGTGTGGCCCCAGAAAGACATGGAAGAGGAAAGGGATAGCATAAAGACTTTGGGTACAAAGGAGCAGCTGCCTTCTGTGACCTGTGGATGCCACAGCAATTATTCCTGCTAGGTGGTGCAGGGATGCCACTGCCATTCTAAGGTCAGCAATGTCAAAGGCTGAGTGAGAGAGGTAATGGCATAAATGTAGAGTAGTCCTGCACAAAGCGAACCATGATGTTTTCAGCATCATGTCCTGGGATGAAACTTTTAGCTAAGAGGAGCTTTAACACTTGTTCTTAGTGCAAGTGAAGCTTAACTAAGTGAAGTTAACACCAACCTAAGTATAGCTCCCCAGGGAGTATCTGTGCATTTAGTCTTTGGACAAGTATTTAGCCTTTCCTTCTTACTTGGTTCTTAAGCATCTATTTTTTTCTGCCCTTACAGATCTCGTTTCTGCCTTGTGCTCATAATCACTTTTGAGCTCTGCAACATCTGCAGGGTTTTTCTTGGGCCCAGATTGCTCCATGAGTTTCTGCCTGTGCTCCAGCCAAGGTGCTCTGCCTGTGCATTCTTGGCTCCCTCCGAATAGCATCAGTGTGAGCTGCCAGATTTCACTTTCATCACTCCTCTGCCAAGACATTGCATTTCCCTCACATTGTGGCAACACGGCCAAAGTATGGCTGAGCCTTTGCATATGTGGAGGGCAGTGAGTCCTTTCTCACTATTGCTTCTGTTGAGATTCAGTCTGTCTGCCAGCACAGCCACCCTTAGAATCATACAGACCTTACAAAACAGTTAAGTGTGCACCTTTTCTCTTCTCTCTCTGTATGTGGGATGACTTCTGCTGCCACCAGTCTGCTCTAATGGGATCCAATCCTGGCCTGGACCCCCAGGTAGTGGCATTCAAACCTGGCCTGGTGCCCTCTGCATCACTGGTCAGGATAGGAGAAACTGCAATAGCAAAGATGATGTCCAACAGTGGGCTAAGCCCCCTCCATGACTCCTTCTCACTCCCGCACGACAGTCATAAGTCAAACAAAAACCTTCCCAGGTTGGTGCTCCCATCCCTGTCTGGGCTGAGCTGTATGTCCCAGTTTGCTGTAGTAGTACCAACCACTCAGCTGGGAATTTTCTGAGCTAAGATGATTCTTCCCATTTGTCAAATGAGGCAATATTTCTCCCTCTGACATATACACTGGAAGCGCTTCAGAGACGGAGCTGTTGCCTTGCCCTTGGCTCTTCAGTGCTGAACTCTTGTCTCATCACCACTGACCATTTACTGATGAGATTCAATTTGCCTAACTTGCATACTTAACATATGGTCACATTTTAGGCACCTTTGACCTCCCCCAAGAGAATGTCCTGGCTATTCTGACTTAAGAAAGACACAAGATGTCTCTGGAGACCTCCAAAGGCACAAAAATCTTTCTAATGAACACTTAGGCACTTGCTTTAGGCGGACTAGTTCACCTAGATGCCTGATTACACAAACAGGGTTTCACCTACTGGTCCCATGTTTTGTTGTGTTCTTGACAATAACACAAAGCAATGGAACGGGATCAAAACAGGGAAAGGCTGTTCAGGTTTTTAAAGAAAGGAAAGAATTGTTTAGCAATGGATTGGATTGTAGCTTTTTGCTGCTGAGTTTTTTTTTTTTTTTTTTTTTTTTTTTTTAACATAAAAGGATTAAAAATTTAACAGTAACCTCTCTTGAAATGATCCTTTTCCCCCCACCAGAGCCCAGACTGGTAACTCTTCCATCACATGAATGTTACCTCCAGGCTACAGCATTCAGTGGAGTGTGAAATCACAATTAACGGAGCAAGTGTTTTTTAAGTTAGCAGAGACAGCTGCAAATTACATCCTGCTATTAGCTGATTTTAGAACAACGCTGTTGAACAGCTTCATGATTACTGGGCTGTGGCGTGTATTAAAAAACCATTAATAAAACATAATTGATTGTGAATTGTGCTTACTGCCTTTATAGTTTTAATCACAAATGTCACAGAAGTTTATTGGAAACAAAAGCTGCCCTCAGCTATCTCCAGGAACTGTGTTTTTCTAAAAATTTTACTGAATTTGATTTGCAGCTGTTGTAAATCAGTAAACTACTGAAACCTATGGATTTTGCTGACTTAGAGATCCTCTTTGCTTTTTTCTTTTCCAGTTGGCAAAGAAGGGTGTGATACTGCCTTGCCTCTGCCAGAAAGTACAACTGGAAGCTTGATGGAAACAATATCCTCAATCTCTCAGACCTGCCATTCACTCTGCTTGCCCTTAGAAGCAGGTAATGTCACCGATAGGGAACAGGAGCTGGTGGTTTCTATTTGCTGAGAAATAAACAACAATACAGAGATATACTTAGAAAATACTTACATTTATTTCTCTCTTTTTGGGCCTAAAATTATTGTCAAACCTTAAATCGTGTACTCTTACAGGAACCCAGTAATGTTTAATTCTGATCCATGACCCTGTCTGAGCTCACGGATGGAGAAGGTATGCCATAGTAAGTTTATGGCTACATTTTTCAAATTTGGATGCCCTGCTATGAATTTATGGACTTTAAAAAGGCCATTCACAACCAGTCTAATCTGGGACTTTGACAGAATTCGGGTCCCAGGCAGTGATGCAAACTGCCTGCTCTTCTTCATTAGTTAGTGCTACAGGGACCTAAAACTCACTGTCAGGCTGAGAATCCCCAAAGCACTTAACTTCAGGCACTGCCTGCATTTGCTGACCAAGATGACACCTAACTCCACTTATTAGCCAAATTTAGTTAGAGGAAGACTAAAGTCTGCCAAAGTCCTGAGGGAAATGTACTCAGGTATGTGAGCAGGATCTTGCTCTAGCTATAGGTATTTCGGTTCATACAGTTTTCTCACCCTACAGAGAGGTGCCATAAAGTGAGGAATAAAACCCAGGAGCCCTGAATCTGTCTTGCTGTGACCATCAGAAATGCTAGTGCTAGGAATGCAGAAAAAATCTTAGAAGTGGACCTAAAATGAGGTAATACAATACCTGTATTATTTATTGACTTTTTGGCAGCCTGTGCCCTGGCAAATAAACTAGTATAAACACTGGGAGTAAATTTCTGAAAAGCATTTCCTGTTAAAGAGCTAGCAGCAAGGATTATTTTTAATAAAAATAAACCTGTGAAAGCAAATTTCTCCTGTTTCTGCAAAGACATGTCCTACAAAGGCAGTAACAAACATGCCTTGTCCTGATGAAGGGAGTGACTTCTACTGGTATGAAATGAAATATAGGTCAGTCACCACTCAGGCTCATTTCTATTTCAGACTCAGCTCTTTGTAGGTGAAGGTGCATCCTGGAACAAACACCTCCAACCTGCAGCAAGCTGCTCCTTTTTCCATATGATCTGTCCATCCCTCAGATCTGGTGTAAACTGTTTACTTAGCTCCTTTCATGCAGCTCCACAGCAGTGTATGTACATGCATATATATATTTTTTTATGTGACGAGTCAGAACCTCACATCCCCAACATGCTTGCTGCCTTCTCTCACTCTAAATGGCCATTGCTATGGCAACAACCACTTAACTCAAAATTTAGAGAGCACTTAGCACAAATTATGAAAGAAGAGATACAACAGCGTTCTATGTAAAGCCATGGTTTGATGGCCTGCCTTGGCTCCAGTCGCCGATTGCTCCAGGACACCCTGGGGACCTTGCCACCTGTGGTCTGGCACCTTCTGCTCAGTGCGGTGCAGGAAACAGCTTTCTCTAATGCTGGCTTTGTCTTTATTGTTCTCTCTGCTGACAGTAAATGGCATTTCAGCCATCTGATCAGCCACAGAAATGTATTCACAGTCTGCCCAGTCTGGTCTTCATACTGCTGCCAAAATACTTTATGGTCTGATAGTGCAAGGGGGGAATTCCTTGCTAATGAAGGCAAGGAAAGACACAGGCCCTATTTAGAGTCTCTTGAAAGGTACTAGTGTTTTGCATCAGCATGCCTGGCAGCAGATGAAGGGCCCGGCTGAGTCGCAGAACAAAGCACACCGCATGCCTGTGACACTTCTCCTTGCGAGAAGTTGCTCTGTGGTGCCAAATCTCAGACATGAGGAGATTCATGTCTTCCTAAACCTGTGCTAACCTTGTCCTCCGTCCTTACATATGGCCACATCTTATATAAGGCAAGATGAAGTTGTTCTTATTTGTTCTTTACTCTTTGGATGAAGCACACTAATTGGTAAAAACTATTGAGAGAGAGACATTTTTGCCACCAAACTGCTTCTTCATAAAAAGTCCTTGGGAAATTCTTTCCCAAAGTCCAGTCAGACAACTAGAGCACAAGGATGCCAAACCTACTAGGACCTGAAACAGGCTGGAAGAATGGGCACTTATGGACAGAAAAATAGGTTCTTTTTGCAGCTGAGCGTCCCAGGAGTGGTTTTACTCTTGGGAAGGTGGAGGTTATATATGTTTTGGATCCTGTTAATTGTATGAGAAGTTGCAATCTGTGGATGAATAAAGTAAACCTGCCTCTAGAGGAAAATTAGTGAGGTGGTTCCCTCATTTAGGGTAAAAACTAGAATGACAAGAAGGCAGGCGTGCAGATGTGAACCATTCATTGCTGGATGGCAAGAGCTGTTCTGATCTGTTGATAATCTTATTTTCATAGTGGACATAGGCAGGGCATGGGTGGTGGCCATTTGCTGCCTCCCCTGCTACAGGAGGGAGGGAGCGCATGGGTAGGCAGCAGGTTGCATGCTCAGAACTGATGAAGGCAGGGGGTTCTCCTGCCAAGATACTGCTGAGCTGCTCAACAGTTGCTTAACACTTGCTGCTGGTCAGCATGGATGTTAATGTCTACATAGGCTCAGGGTCACTGGAAAAGTTCATGGGGGAGAAATCCACCCTGGACTAGTAAGCATGAGGACCACATGTCTTCCCAAGGAATTTCCTGCCTAGGAAAGGCAGGCTGTGAATTTACTCTTGGCATAGGCTGCACTGCAGGTTTGCTCTAGCCTATGGACTGCTGCAAGATGTGGGACAGCAATTTAAGCTCTCTATACCTCATAGTCACTGTTTACAAAGCACAGGGCTTGAGACTTTACTGAATTAAGACTTGCTTTGCAGTTTGTGGAAACTGGTGTCTCTTGATTGACTTCACTGGGAAGACATGAATACATAAATTCATGAGGCCAGCAGTTCACCTTCCTTATATCCTCCTCTGGCAGCGGTTAAAGCTGGTGCCTACGAAAATGAGCAAAAATTGAACAAGTGCATTGTGCTACTTCCCATGATCACGCTCCCAATCTCCAACAGTTTACAGCTCAGGGGCTTCCTATACTGGATATGATTTCTCTGAATTTATTAACCAGAAATAGATTTATCTGCTATAAACTTGTACTTTTTGCCTTTGAACCCATGAAACTGTTGGCATCCAGCAAATGAACTTCAGAGCTTTGAAATGGGGTTCTGGTGCTTAGCTGGGAAAAATACTTTTTTTTAATTGTAAAAACACACCTCCTTGTTTGATCCTGCCTCCTTCCAGCTTTGTCTGATGTCCTCTTATTCTTATACTGGAAAGGTAATACATCTGAATGAAAATTAGGAGAGATAAGGTAACATAAAGTTCTTCACTAAAGACAAATGTTCATATCTAATTTTAGACATCTAAAGTGAGGTTTCATAGCTTGGGTTCCTTTACAATGTATGGATGGAGATAGGAACCTCCAAATGGCAATTCCTATCCTGGGTGGGATGAAATACTCTCTGCAAGTGCTGCCTGTACTGTGGAAAGCAGGAGCTTACTGTGAAAACAACCCTAACTTCACTGCCTCAATCAGAAGCCTAAAGCTAAGCAGGCTGAATCTAACTCCTTTCATCCCTCACTGGAGCCAAACAAAAAGTTTTGATCAAGGAAGAGTTAAAACTGTTTTGCACGGCTGTTTGTTTATTATTTCTTGGAAGGTACAGTCCGCATTAGGGGTGTACTCCTCTTTCACTCCAGGAGGAGGTAGATAGATCTGATTTATTTTGGGAGGGCCAGGGCTGAATATTCTTCCTGTGTGGCCTGTGTGGCTTGTAATAACAAGCTTTCTTGTTATTACAGTTCTCATCGCAATTTAAGATTAATACTTGTATCCTAAATTTCACTGAGGCCAGCATGAATGAATAATAATCCCATTAAAGAATTCAGGAACCGGCCAAGAGTCACTACTTGTATTTGTTAACAAAACTGAACCAGAGGTGGGGATTTCATTGCTTTGCTTGCACTTTCTGGCTTTGATCGGGGAGAAGCTCCATGTCTGCCAACATTTCTGCTGACCACAGGAATGCCAGCAGAACCATCCACACAGCAGTGGGTGCACAATGAATGCTATTCTCTGATAATTGCCCCAAATTCTCCTGATGAACAGTGATTGAAAAATGTGAGCTGAGAAACCACAAGACCAGGTGTATGCAAAGGAAGTAGGTTAGGTATTGTACATGCCAGATTGTGATACATGCTACATTCCCCTCAGAGGCATATTCTTTCAGATTCACAGGTTGTTTCACGGGGCAGGAAGATAATGGAGAACAGCGATCTCTGGAGATCATTTTTTCTTCCCATCGTGAAGATGTGTGAGGAGCAAATGGGCGGGAGGAGGCTCAGCCTGTGGCGTTACCCCTGTGCCAGACCCACGGCTCTAACAGGAGAAGGACCCTAGATCGGAGGTGATGAACTGCGCAAGTGTCTTCTAGCAAAGAGAGAAATCAGGAAACAAAAGACCTGGAAGTGGGTCTGTTCCAGCAGCAGCTCAGTGGCAGGTCAGGCCACTGCTGAGCCTGGGGACAAACTCTGGGGGTTTGACTGATAGCGCCTGGGCAGAGGGGAATTGTGGAAGGAGAACAAGCCCATAAATGTGCAGAATTTGAGGGGAAATTTTAAAATTAATTTTCTAGGGCAGAATGGTAGCTTTGACAAAATCCTTAAGCTACATGATGGTTTGCAGAGGAAAAGAACTGCCGTTCGGAGAGTTTTAAATTAAATGACCTTATGTGCTTTTTTGGACCATCACACTCAAATTGGCAACAAGTATTGAAATACCCTCCCTTCAGTGCTCAGTCCCAGCTGCCTGGCCACAGAGGGTGCTGGCACACTTTTTCTCAGAAAGGCAAAATCAGTGTGGCCAAAGTCCTCTGCCTATAAACAGGAATGAAAAATATACATGCAAAGCGGTAGAGTCCTGTGAAAGCAGGTGACAATATTTAAAGTGGTAAATCCTATGGTGTCTCTCCAACATAAAATGAAGACAATACTTGAGTAACAGCCTACTTTTGCTTTATCACAGGCTGCATGTTTTCAGTATATCGCAGAACAGACACCTGCATCTGCAATATGAAGGTACCTCATGTACAAGTAACAGGTGTCAGAGATGGCCAGTCATCCTGACTTATGGATTTCTTGCTGGCTTGAATAAGCTACTGAATGCTTTCAGTGTGCCCCACCTGCAGCTTTCCCCTCTAAAACAAGGCTGAAAGGTGTGAAATTTGGGTTTACTGATTTTAAAGCTGAATTTCCACTGATTTCACTCAAACCCAGCCTATCCCCAGATGACACCTGAGTCTCAGCTTGTGTATTTTCTTTCTGACATTGTATAATGCCATGACATTTTTTTTCCAAGGCAGATACATTGTCTGGTGGTTTCTAGCTGATGCAAGATAAGTTACAACAGTGATATAGCCTATCTGAGCAAGCGAGCTTATTGAAACTCTATTTTCCTGTGGCTTTCTCCAGGGAGGATCCTCCAGTATCTGCTATTGTGGCTGAGATCACACTTCAGCCTTTCATTTTTCAGTGGGATTTTAATCTTGTTCTCCGTTCTTTTGCTCAGCCACCTTCCTTTCCTCAAAAGGAAACCTGTAACAAATTAATGTCTTTGAGGTCTGTATTTTGTACAGTTTTGTTGAAACTGGCTAGCATTCAAACTTTATTGGGATTGTCAGTTACTGTAATTGCATAAGCCCTGTTTCCTTAGGAAACCAGCCTACAAAAGACCAGTGCATGCTATGAGCACTCCTCTATCCTTGCATGTCCCAAGGTCTGAGGTTTAAACCTTCCCTATTGTTAAGTAAGCCAACAGTACAGTTTTACTCCTGGAATTAGTCAATTACAGGATGTGATTCATCTAATATATTTTAGACATTGGGATAGGATGAAATAAATTGCACTCAACTGTATCTATTTCTTTCCACTGACAGTGAAGGGGGCCTGTGGAGACGGACAATGGACTCTTCTGCATCGAGTGAACTCTTCAGACTCCCATTTAGTCAATGAGGTCAGTGTAGCCAAAAGAGGTCTGCATGCAATTAATTTCACCAAACGGAGGCGTCTATTTTAGGCTGAATCACACCCTGTGCTCTATTGACTATATTGATGAAATCCACATTAAGTCAGTTAGTTCACATGCAGACATCTACAACAAAGATGTCTAGATAAGAATGATTCCCCTTCATGTACTCGTAGCTTTTTGATATAGCTAAAGACCAGTTCCTCTGTCACATTACTATCAGACTCCTGTGTGCCTTAGTACCAAAAAGCCCCCCTCTGTGAGTAGAAGAAATACCATATGAAATAGGAAGAACTCACATTTTGCAAATCCATTCTCTCTATGGGTAGTGTTTCAGTTTCATTTTGGAATCATTGATTTGTTGGCTTCGAGCTGTTTTGTTTGTCAAGCCCAGAGGATAAGCTTTTTCTTGCACTGCATCTTTCTTCTGTGGCTAATGCTAGCTTATTCTCCTTTAAATCTTACGTAAAGCTTTTACAGGAGAATACATCTGTGATATGTTCTTCGACTTGTTTTTTTGGAAAAATATGAATAAACCAGAATAAACTGGAAGATTGTCAGTGTCTTTTGCAGATTATCTGTGTTCCAACTCACAGGAAAATGCAAAGTTGATTAAAACCCACCAAGTGTAATAAATATGTTTTTTGATTCTGTCAGCGTGGCTAAAGATGAAAGCTAATGGCAAATCCATAATAGTCATACAGATCAAATGATCTATTAATCTATAAGCTTGCATTCATGACAGATAAATGTTCTTATTATCTTTACAGCATGGCCCAGTTAGTCCAGCTTGAACTTGGTGAGTTAACTTGGTACTCTGCAGTTAGGATGCTTGCATATAGGAATATTTTTTTTACAATAGGATGGCAAATGCTAAAAGTTCCATTTTTTCAGCCTGTGAACTGTTCCTTTCACAGATTACTGCTCAGCTCAGTCCCTCAGCAGCTCTCAGACATATCCCACTCCTTGTTCCCAGTTGCAATCTCCTTGTGTTCCTCTTCCAAGCCTTCCCCCTCTTTGTGCCAGCAGCCTCTTTCTGCCAAGTTATTTGTACACTGCAAGACACTTTGGATGGCCATAGCATTTCAGTGGCATGGGTTTTTTTTTCCTTCATTCTACCTGACTGTGCTGACAATGGGGAGGAGACTCTTCCAGTGGTCAGCCTTACCATGGCTGGCTGCTGAGAACAGCAATTGCAATAAAATCCTGGCTTTGTCTCAGTGCTTTTGTCATTCTTTGCATGGATAAGCTGGTCCCAAGCAGACACAGTGAAGCAATGCAGCCTCCTTCGCTATTGTGTGGGATTATTCTGGATGGCACTAGAAGCACTGAGAGGCTCAAGTGTTTTCAGCAAGGACAGACTCTTTAAAGGCTTCAGCTACTGGTCTCTTAAGAAGGTTTTCCTGAGTATGTGTAAGCGGTGATTATGTTGAAGGGCTGGTAACAGCCCAGCTTCAGGTTATCCTAAGTGGTTTAGTAAAAGTCTTGACCAAATGACTCTTGTGCTCACTCTCAGTGTCCTGCTTCAAAGCATAAGCAACTGCCATTGTTTTTTAAATGAATCTTTTTAATATAATCTTTTTAAATGACAAAGCAGCAGTCCTTCCATCTCTGTCTGTACCTCTTACACAATTCCTGGCTGAAACTTTCTCACCCTCAGCACACTCTCAGCTCACCTTAAACTGAGCCTCAGGCAGACCACACCCTATGTTTCCATTCAACTAGGGCTCAAGAGAGTCACATGATGGAAAATTACAGCTTTAGCAACAGGCACCACTGAAAGGGTCTCTTACACTGAGAGAAAAGACCTACATTTTTCAAGCTGAATTCAACAATTTGTGTCTGCTGCTGAATCAACATGTGTTAAAGTCAACATGAGACCTTGACTGGCTTCACTGGTTCATTGAGTCAGGAGCATTATAGACTTGAACTATGAGCTCTCGTGTACCAACAGACTGTTTTGAGCTAGGACTGTAATCATGGGGAATAAAACACTGTGCAATGCAATGGACAAATTAAGTACTGGTGAAAGAGACTCCGTTTGTGTCATCATAGTTATCTCATTGATGGATCTGGACCATTGTTAACATTAAAACCTTTTTGTTCTCTTGTTCCAGCTGTTCAGAATTATTCATTCATCCTGAATGAATATTTGGTACTTAAATGGAATTCGATATGAGTGTAATATGGGAAAGCATAGAAATGTAATAAAAAGGACCATAATTTTTCAAGTGGAAAAATTAAATTCCTCCCTTCTCTCTAGTTGATGAATCTAGTACAGTAAGAAAGTCAGAGAACTTTAAAAGATATCTGCATGTGATGTAGAACTTGACCTCAGGTATATGGACACCCCTGTATTACGTGTCTAGAACATATATAAGCACACTAATCAATTTTGCCAGGTGTGTGTTGGTGCCCCTGAGTGACTGTTGCAGGTGTGGGTAGGTCCTCATCATAAACATATTGAGTAAAGCAGCAAACAGGTCTGCAAAATGAGCACAAGGACCATATTAACATTAGTATTAGAGGTCCATATAAGTACACCAATTAATTATTTTAATTTCTGATAGAAGGTGCAAACTTTCTCCATTGATACTTAAAGGTCAACAGGACTGACTTATGAATTTGTTATTTTATCTCAGGAGCCACAGAAAAGAAATTGAAAACTCATCAGCTGGCCAGCATGAAGGCTTGGAGCTTTGATACCTTCAGCTGTTAAGCCTGCTGTTTCAGAGAACCCATTTCCAACTTCTAGTTTTGCTGCTCAAATCAATGCTCTGATATTTGGTTGGAAGCAATACAGTTCCAGACAGGGTAAGCAGTTTATAGAATTTCCATCAGCCTAAGGGTAGTAGTGAGCATATATATGTATGCCTGCATGTGAGTTTTCTGGCTGCTTTCAACATTCAGAAAACAATTACAAGAGAGCATTAGCTGTGCTTCAGTGCATACCGTGAGTCTAAAGCAATGGCATGATCTTCACTCAGGGACTGTTAGTATCCTGGATGGCTCAGCAAGGCAACAGGGAAGTAAACCTGCAACAGACCTCTGTTTTCTTTGGTTACTTCTCTATTTTGAACACCTAATCCTTACACTCAAATATTTTTTCATGGAGTTGTGAACAGTCCTCTCCTTTTCACTAGCTGAACTAATAAACAAGAATATCTGGTACTTCTCCACCACATACAAATCCCTTTATTACTGGGGGATAAGTGCCACCTCTTTATTCTACCAATGAAAAGCTGTGGAGAAAACAAAGCGTGGTATGAATCAATTACAGAAGAAACAAAGGTCACTTCTTTCCCAGTGCCAGGATCTAATTCTCAGAGATCATCAGTGTCAGAGAGCTATGAAGAGAACAAGAAGCTAGAGGCGTTGGAGTACGACCTTCAATACAGCCCAGTCCACATACAAGAAGTGGTTCTTATTAGAAGACTGAGATGGCTGCAAAAAGTAGACATCATTTAGGGTACCAAAATTCTTTTTCAGGTCTTCATTATCCAAAGCTTTTTTTTTTCTCCTCAAAAACTTTAATTGAATTCCTATTTCTCTTTACAAATATTGCCTCACTTAAACTAGACCACTATGGCCACAGCACTAACCCTTTACAAAGTTATTTGTCCAGAAAGGTGATGAATTTCAATGGCGAAGGGACTGCATAACCAGCAGCAGAATCAAGAGAAAGGAATTCTACAACATTAGATCAGAACCACTCAAAGTGCCCTGAATATTCATTTTTTTGTTTATGAGAAGGAGAAAATCATGGCATTTTCTATGCAGGTGTCCTTCAGCATTTTTGACTTTATGATAATCTCTAATTTAAAGACTGACTTTCCCAAATCTCTTAAGAAAACTCAAGTACACACCATATTCCCTGCAGTCATCTCATTAAAACTCATAAGAATTTTTTTATTGGCTTTGGGTTTACAATATAATATACAAAATCCCCTTCCATTTGTTGGAAGGGCTCCAGTCTAGTAAGCAAAACAGTGCACTGAAACTTGGTTCCAGTCTCATCTCTATCTTTGGCTCACCAATTTGTACCTATATAAAATAGGGGTAATATTACTTTCTGACCTTGTGACCGCATCCTAAGAATTAATACTTGTAATGTGCTATACACTCCTCCAGTGAATGGTAGTCTAGTCAGTGAGTACACTCTGTTCTTCTCTGCATGGAGGTAAGTTAGGTATGCTTCTGGTGGCAGCAGAATTTTGGCCCCATTGGATAGCAACATTAATCCCATCTTCTCCAGGCTTCAGCCAGATTTCATTCAGCTGGTGACATGCCTCAGACCAAACTTCAACATTGTGACATATCCACAGGAAGGATTTTTTTTCTGGGTTGTGAGAGGGTATGTTGGTAGGTTGAGCAAAAACTAGGAGCACACACTCTGGTAAAACAGGAGATAGTCTCCAGAGAATTACATCACCTCTGAACGAATGGATAGAAGAACGATTAAATAAGGCATGTAGGGTCATCTCTGCTTCTAGCACGTAGAGAAAAAAACATAAACTAACCATTTTTCCAGGGCTCCCTCTTCTTTCTGGGCACATGCAAGTTCCTT
The DNA here is from genome assembly GCF_031877795.1 of Strix aluco. NCBI lineage: Eukaryota > Metazoa > Chordata > Aves > Strigiformes > Strigidae > Strix > Strix aluco. The sequence continues at coordinate 80,618,494 of NC_133935.1, read as the reverse complement.
AAGAAAATTCCATGAGATTTTCAGAGCACCTGTGTCTGGCTCCTGCTCTGAAGTGCTTTCTGGAGAGCCCTTCTAATGACCGTGGGGGAGTGTAGCATGGCCAGATGAAATATGAGGGTGTCAATAACCTCTACTGAGTTGAGTCTAAATTACCCTGGGATAGAGCCACTGGCATAGATGGACAGCATGTAGTCAGTGGTGCTTGGTAGGCTGACACTGCTTTCTGAAGCCAGCCTTCATCTTGAGCTGTAAGCAGGATGTTGCTGGGAAGTCCTCCTTGCTGTACTGAAAATAGCCAGCCTATAGATCAGGGTGTAGCCCACAATGTGCTGGGGGATCTGGACACTGAGGAAACCCTCCCCCCAAACAACTCTGAGTCTGTGACCCCATATCATGACAAGCATCAGCTAAAACCTCAGCACACACCCTTTGGACAAGCACAAGTTATTATTGATACTAATTATTTAAATATTTCAATTTTATTTAATAACTGACTTACATCTATGTTCACATTACTGTCCCCTTACTCCAACACTTACACTTAAAGGGCATACTATAATTACATTTAATACTTCCACAAATGCAAATGCTTTTGTTTGTTTTTCAATGTTTACTTGCTTGACTGGAGCGTTCCACTTGAGCCTCATACCCCTGTTAGTTACAGCAGATTGCAAAGTGGGATTCATGCCTGGGTAAAGATAGTTTGCTTGCTTTACAACACCAAGATAAATGCCGGTCTGAAGCACCGTCATGAGGTCAATCAGGTCTAAGATTTTAAATGCCGACAGATTTACAATTCCATTTTGACAGCCCCTTTGCTTTTCCTCCCCTTTCCCCCAGCAGTAAGACTCATTTAAAGCTTTAAAATATGGGAAGCAGAAAAAGAGTCATTAATTTTACTTACACAACAGCATTCGCACTTGTAAGGTTTTGACAGCTTCACTAAACCCAAAGGAATTCAGATAGCTAGAGCAAATGAATGCGTACCAATACTTGTATTAAAAGAAGGTAGTTTTCAGGGCTGAACACATATTTTCTTGCTGCAGGAACCTGACAGTGATGAGAGTATGTAGGATGTTTTACTACCGCATTCACGTGATGCTACTTAATGGTTTTTTTCCTCCTGTTCAGCATATTCTCTTTGTGTTTCTGAAATCAATAGAACTGCAGCAAGTCAACAAATTATTTCAATATTTCTTAAGATGCTCTGCCCTTACCACCATACTTAGTACCTATTGTTTTTGGCAAGGCATATAGACTCCTTAAATGTTATATTTGCTACTTAGAAAGTTCAGCCTCTGTCTTTCTGGGGATGAGAAATCCAATTGCAGAAAGCTAAACATATATGCATGGAACTGAATGCTTTTGGAAACAAATACTGTGGGATTTTATTTTTTTATCACTGTCATGATTTTGGATGGAAAACGGAAAACTTGCAATGAATTCATAATAGGCCATTGCATTTCCATCTGAGACACAAGAAACATCCTTACTTCTTCAGAAGGGAAGACAGATGAAAGCAGGCAAGATGCAGAATAAAAAAGAATTAAGTGGTAGCCACTTGCCGATCATTGTTCTGCTATCTGTCCATTATCTGTCTTGGTGTAGGTAGTAAATACCACATGAATTTAAATAAAACCAATTACTCACACTCACTTACAGACGTGATGATAGGAGTTGCTTGACAGATCTTACACAGGAAGCTCCGATGTAACTGAGCCCGTTGTTCTGTTGATTCTCTTCCAGCAAAATCCTCTACCTGTGCAGGAATATTTTAAGACCTCACTAAATTTGAAATAGTGACAGAGTATTAGGGTTTTTCACTTATTTGTTTTTTGTGTCATTATTGGGTCTCTACAATAACAGATGGTGAAATCTCTCCTGAGTAAGCCAAATGTCAGTGCTTTTTCTTACAGAATGTCATGCAAAAACACTAACAGCTCTGCTCTTATTAGTACTAGAAACTGATGGGCCTGCTCCAGTGCCTGTTAAAGTTCCTGGGTGTCTCTGGATCAGCTCCTTGTCACATCTGAATGAGTCAGGCATCTGCTTTAAACACTTTATTATTCCCAGAGTTTCTGTTGGACATGCTTTTAAACAAGATAATAATCTCTTTTTAAACAACAGTTTATATAATACACAGGCTCCTTTCTACATGAGTATAAGGTCAGGAAAGTTTGCAGGTATGTTTAAAACACCCATGTGCTTTTCCTTCTTGAATGAGGGACTGCTTGTTTCTGAGATGGCCAGTGCTGGTGGTTTGCGTTTGCTGGCAGCAAACACCTGCAGTGTCACAGTTGACAGAGATTAGATGGGTGGCAATCATCTTGACCAAGCTTGTCTTTCCCTGGTCCTTTCCCTGTGTCTCTTGTGCCATTTTGAAGGAACATGGCTTAATAGCTATAAAGGGATATTTAGAGCTATTTCATGCTCCTGGAGCTGTCCTAATTGACTATTTTCTCTCATCATGATTAACTTATGAGCTGATGATCAGGAAATCTCAACTGAATTCACAGTTTTATGTCAAGTGTGACTGTAGGCACATTTCTCCATCGCTAATAGTCCCATATTCCCCACTGGTGATATGAAACAAGTTGGAGTCCTTTCATCACACTGATGGGCTGTGAGAGTAAGTTTGGGTATATTTATAAAGTCTATAAATTCAGATTTTCTTCTATTTATATCTACCTGCATGTTAGAATTCTTATTTTCAAGCATATATATCTATGGATCACTTGCTTCTTTAGATAATTTTTTGATTTATGGATCAAAAGGTTTTAGAAGATACATAGCTTAGAACACAACTGTGAAATGAATGAATTGAGGAATATATAGATATCTCAAAATTGTAGAAATTAGTGGCATTTGGATGCTAATTGAGGTGTGGGGAAGGAAATGAGTGGATAAAGATGTTTGAGAAGCACCTGTAGCAAAAGTCTTAAGCCACTGGCTTTTGGTTCACAGTGCTCAATGCATCACTGCACATGCATAGAGCAAAAATCAGGAGCCCTAGGAAAGAAGGCAGACTGGTGGCAGGGGGTGCCTGCAGCTGGTGGGGAGGGACAAGATGCTGGCTGGGTTAGGCCTGAGATGCCTTCCTCAGAACTGTAGGGAAATGAATGGAGGTGCTTCTGCATCCTTGTAGTCCATGACATTGGTCCCTCTATGCATGTATTCTCTCCCGTCCAGAAAGCTTGCATGTACTTCACTTGTTTCTTCTCAGACACCATCAGAAGAAGAAGAACTGGTGGTGGTCCCCAGATAAAGAAGGTTTTACATTGTTGGACCTCTGGTCTGAACATGACCCAAACTGGGGACCAGGTTTGAGTCTTTCCTTTGCACTTAAAGAAAAAAGCAGATAAGTTCTTCTCATTCCCTTCCTGGTTCCTCAGATGAGATAACTGAATTTGTGACTAATATTGTAGTTTAAGCATTGTGTAAGTATAACTAGGAGTCCTAACAGGGCAGAACACTCACTGCAGTAGGCTTTATACACTTGCCAAGAGGGAGTCCTTCCCTCTTTATCTCTGGGACTGTCTGTGTTGGATAACAGTCAATAGCTGGCAATGGACACTGAGTGACACGGTAGAGACAGGGACTAGATATCTGCAAACCTGATACGACCCAGTTATGTACAGATGTTTGTGGGTTTGGGCTTTCATTACTCTAGGCCCCTTTGTTTTTTGGAGGGGTAAGCCCTGAATTTATCCACTTTGGCACTTTCCTTGAGAGAGGAGACAGATAACAGAGTAACAGAGTGAAGAAGGGTTTTCATATGAAATGTCTTAAAGGAGAGTAAATATCTTTTGACGGCTGCCTGTGGAGTTTTCATATTTATTGGGAAGAAAATCATGCTCAGCAATTGTCATTGCCTCCCAGAGAAGTGCTGCATCCGTTTGGAGGTACATATTGTGTCAAAGCTCACTGTCTCTCAGACATGACATGTGACAGCTGAAATAATTTGGGATGTTCCAGTTAAAGGAATTGAGGACCAAATTTCCAGGAGCTGTGGACAGTTTCTGTACATAAAACTCTGAGTATAAAGGGGATTTTTCAAAAGCATTCAAAATCTATTTTACCTGCTGTCAGAGAGTTAATTCTTCATTCTCTTGATCACCCAAATAGCCCTTTACTACATCTGATTCAGTTTGGCATCAATTATTTTAGCAAATATGATGGGTCATGGACCACTCTCTGGTCCGGATACCATCTGGCTCAGCTGTGCTGTGTCCTTACAGCTAAAATGTCTGGCGCTCCAGAACACTTGGGTCACATCCCAAGAGTCTATTGTGAATGCTGCTGGGGCTGAGACAGTCTCCAGCCTCTTCCCAGGAGTTGTCTTGGGAGAGTTATCTTGATGAAAACTCAAGGATCAGGGGCTGTGTTAGCAATTAAGTGATATGGATGATCATATTCTGGTGTCTGTCACTGTTTAAGAGCTGTGGTTGCAGCCTTTGAGCTCCTCTGTCATGAATATGGATGATCAGAACTGTGCACAGTCCTTCAGACAAGGAGATGTACACTAGTGTCAATAGCTATGTGGGACTGTTCTCATGCAATGAGATCATTAGGCCCACAGTGGTGTGCACCCATACAGCTAACCTCTCTCAGCATCTAAAACAGGGTGCCCACATAGAAAATAAATATGGTGAATGGTCCCCAATATGTGCTAAGTCCCAAGTCCGGTCTAGGAATTATTTGGGACAGGGTCATGTCCCAAAAGAACTACATGACTCAGGTCAGAACTATGTCAGGGACTGTTCCAGCAATTTCTCAGTATGGGCAACCAGATTATATTGTTTAGGACTTTTCACTGGCACTGTTTAGCTTATCAGTAATACACAAAGACAGTCCTCACTACTTCTGCTAAAGAAATCTTGCCTGATGCATCCAAGCACTGAATTTGCTTTACTAATAGTTGCATCAAGATAGTTCCTGGGCATCCTCTCCTGGATGAGAAATCTCTTGTGTCTCTTCCGAAGAGGTCTCCAGTATAAGCTTACAGGTGCTATCAGAAATTCCTCATACTTTCCTAAAGCTGAAAGCTTCTTTGCTGAAAACAACAGAAGAGACTGCTTAGGTGCATGCAGCACCTGACCAGTGAATACAGCTTTCAGAGTACAGACAGAAAGGGTATCTTCTGTAGATGTAAGTTGGTGCTAGGGCCATTGAACAGGATACCATTTAAAACTTGTGTATAATCCATGTATTATTGTCAAAATAATAATTGAAATAGGAATGAATAGGTGCATAAAAGGACTACTACAATAACCAAGGCACTCGTGAGTCTGTTTTAAAGGAGAAGAGAAATGTAGCATCACTTACTTAGCTGACTAAAAGGAAAGGTGAAGTTTTTGACAGCTATCCGTAGACACCTCAGGGCGCTGAGTACTCAGGAGGAAGGAGGCTAAAAGACATTTCTGGCATACGAACAAATTACTATAACCTGGTCCTGAATAGACAGACATTGGAAATTATAAAGAAGTTTCTAAACAGCAGAGGAATGAAGTTTTGGAAAAGCCTTCCAACAGCAGGAATAACAGCCAAAAAATCAAAATTGAAGAGGGAGCTTAAAAAATCCATGGAAGGGATTATATGACCTGATGGCTCATGACAGCAGGAACTGAACTCAGTGACCAAAGAGGTCCCTTCAAGTCCTGTCTCTGAAGATCTGAAAAGAATCTAACGAGACCATGTCCCATTGATCTGCAATGACAGAGAAGGTGGAGACTAAGTCTCAGTCTCTCCAGAGCTAAATGCAGGATGATGTCCTTGAGCAACAGTCCTGCCATACCATATAATGGCAAAAGAGCCCAGGAATAGCTTCTGCAGAGACATGCACAGTAACTTGCTATAACACAGCTGGGGAAGAATAGACTGAAAGAATTATTTATCTTAATCTGTGTTTGTAGTATCTTTTGTCCTGGGTATGCTATAAACAAGAGAAATAAATAGGCAAATATCTAGATATGAATTTTAAAACAATCAGATCTTAAATTCAAGAGCTTTTGTATCCAAATGGCTGCTTCGTGCCCTAAATTCTCTGAGTTGTGCTTAATTCTTGCAGCACATAAGGCATGTAAAAACCACCCACCCACTATTTCAGAGCCATTTTTCTTCATCTAAATGAAATTTCTTTAGTTCCATTCATCTTTACAGCTCATTCAACAGGTCCCTCTGCAGCAGTGAAGGAAAGCATGTTTCAATGTGCTAATCCAGCTCGGAGATGGATTAATTGACTCACAGGCCCCTCTGATCACTAGCCAGATGTCTCTCCCCAGCTGGCAAGCATTACTAATTTTCTTCTTGTTGTTGTTGTTAATTCTGGGTTTCCAGCCAACGGAGGCCCTACTCCACTCAATCAAGGGCAACATGCCCTCTGCCGACATTTTGTATTCTTTGGCCTGCTTTCTCTTAGGCAAAGATATTCAGCTATAAACCTCCTCTCCTGGCTCTTTGTCATCTGGCCTGTGGCCCCTGTAGAGAGGTCTCCTGGTGTGGTTGCACTTACATGTCTGGCATGCTGGGCTACCATGGGGTGGTGCTGTGCATGTACAAGGTGGGTGATGGAGGCATATGGGGCCTGCAGTGCCAGTTTCAGGAAGTGGTCCAAAATTTCAGGTCCGTGCATTGAACTTTTGGGAGAAAAAGAGGCTCCTAAACAGAGTTAGAAGCATTTCCTTCACTGAGCTGGGTGCTATGAAATGACATGGGAGCAAACTCTCGAGAGTGCTTAGAGGGACTGAGCAAGAATAGACCAGTTAGGACACTAAATCAGGAAGCAATGTAACATAAGGGATGGTTTGAAGATGGGATGTGTGAGTGCTCCAGCCTCCACTCCCAATTCTGTCATTGGCCCTGATGTCTTGAGCAAGACACTTCACTTTGTTGGTACTTCTATTTTCTCATGCCTAACAGAGGTTTAATGATAAACTTTTTTTTTTTTTTTTTTTAAAGATATCTGCTAATGAGCAAGACACTGTGTGAATTAAGTATCATTTGCGTCACTGAACATACAACCATGTATTTTCAGTGTGAAGGCTTCTGCAGTGTCTTACAGTGATTTGGCTAAAACTGTTGTTGCTGAATGGAAAAGTGTCAATTCTGGCCAGACTGTAGAACATTGCTCTTTACCAATGTCTTAGTTCATTACTGCGAATACACTGAGTAGAAACTTAATCTACGTGAATTCATCTGGATGGTGCAGCCTTTATTCACCTCGGCAGTGACTTCCTTACACAAGTTATGGGGGGTAAGTTGTCACTGAGGGAGGACAGCTTAGAGTACTGGCAGCAGTAGGAATATTTGAAGACTTCTATAATTCAACACTAAGACCCTGAAGTCCAGCTATGCATATAACTGAACCATCCTTATGGTTTCTGAATTATAAAGGTGGAATTCTGGTTTTCTAGTTTCTCATTAATGGGGGTCATTTATCCCAAGCTGTAAAAAAATGAATTCCTGGATTATATGAATCCTTTCCCTTTCCTTTCCTTTTCCTTATAATGAGCTGAGAGAAAGCAGTTCCCCAGAATAGAAAAAAGAAACAACAAATGCCAAACGCTTCTTCTTGACTGCACAGTTGTTTTTTTTTCATTAGAAAAGAAGTTGCAAAATATTTTTCCATGACAGGATCAAGAAGAGCACAGCTTGAGGAGAGGGAAATAAGAAGTTCATCTATGGTGTGAACATAAGAGTTCAGCTGCATTTGCTATGGACCAAACACTTCCTACTCCAACTAAAAATGGGGAGAAGGTAATTTCTTCAGCATCAAAGCAGTTGCTTACAATTCATAGGGATGTAAATAAGAAGAAAATCTGACTCTTGTAATTTAGCATCTTTGGTCTTTTTTAACTTAGATACGTGCTGTGTATAAATCTCACACTAATTTCTTCCCACATTGGGCACAGCCCCAGGGAAGTTGTTTTACAGGCAACTTAAGGCTTCGACCTTTGATCACTGTAACCTGGCTTCTCACAACCCTGAAAACAAGTGTCTAAAAAAATGAAATGTGAACAACATGCACCATCAATATCAATTACTGCGTTGCTATGTGGTAAATTTTCCCCACAGGGGGTGAGCAATTCACTTGACGTATTTGGCAAAGAGCTTGATTCTCCTCCCCACTCACAGCATTGTGGTGCTGACATCTCTCTATACACTTTGGTGGGGTGCAGAGCAGAGTAAGGGAGTGCAGAGTCAGACCCAAAGCCTCTGCGAGCGCAGAGGAAAGCAGTCTCTGTCAAGAGAGGGCTTATGCAGTCTGAACAGAGAGCTGCAATCTTTGAAGAAAAGACTTCAAAGAAAAAGGAGAAAAGAAACAATGTCTAATCTTCATACAAATGTGCTCAGGGGTCTCTGAAACTCAGAAGCTTCCAAGATTTAAGAATTAATTATCACTTGCCAGAAGCAAGCTTTATTCACAGGTAATGGTTATAGCAATCTGAGTCCTTTAGGTGTAAAATTCATGGAATTATATTGAACTGATTAAAGCTCAGTAAATCACCATATTTTCCCTTTGGTGTACTTGTACACTTTCCAAATGTTTGATGTTATCCTTCACATTGTTTACGCAGGATATATGACATCAGCTGCTAAAATTTCATCTTTCAAAGGAGATACACTTGGAAATATTTTGGTACAGGAATTGTGACTTTCAGGTTTGCATTAAAACATGCAACAAAGTGGTCCAGCTTCTCAGTTCCTGTAGAGCAAAGCAGACCTGTTGGCTTCTATTTACTGCAGCAATAGACAAGATTCTAAATCATTTGTCAGATCCACAGCTGTATGAATAGCGAGGAGCAGTGCGAATGACTAAGGGCAAAGCACTGCTGTTCCGATTCCTCTTAGCAAAACAGTGTGTGTAAAATGTCCCTCGGGCCAGCTGAGGTATTCAGGGTATCTCAACACCTCACAGGCTTTATTGTATTTGTCCTTACAATACCCTTTTAAGTAAGCACTCCTGTTATATCCATTTTGCACTTGAAGTTTGAAACCTAAGGAGGTGATATGACCCATGGTTGCAGGGCAAGTTGGTGGTGAAATTGAGAATTAAACATTTAAGTATCTGGAGTACTCACTTATGTGATGGAGTTATTGTGCTCAAGAAAGTGAACGATTTATTGTGAATATCTGACCAGAGACATACTCAGGCCATGGTAACATGTAGTTTAAATCCTGCATTTACCGCAAGCTGAAGGTATGAACCCAGCTGGCTGGTGTGGCTTGGCTGCTGCACAGAAACACATTAAACTGCAATAACTTGACTGTACATCCCAACCCTCTCTTCTATAAAGCATTATCTGTCTTTCGTCTTTAAGACTTCAATGAAAACAGGTGCTGCAGAAACTCGTGAGAGAGATGCACCACTTCAGGGAACCAGTTCCCTGACACGAGCAAGGGTCTTCAGACCCAGAGCAACTCTATCTGATATAAAATTTAAAAAATTGCCTTTCTTAAAATGTCAGTGAGCAAAGGCACCTGTACAGAAGAGAAAGGGAATGAAAGACAGAGACCAGGTCAAATGCAGCCACTTTGAAAGAATGAATCTCTCTGGCAGGATTGCAATTGCTTCATTTTGTGTTTATAGCCTTATGGCTTTTGAGGTTAGACAGAATTGGTCTTGATATTTGCCCACCAGCAGTCAGGAAGCATCTGTGACTGTTGTCTCCCCATACATATGAATACTTTGCGTCCTGGTAATAAGCAGACCCAACCACTGTGCACCACCAGCATTGCCAAAGAACTGTCAAGCATAGATCTTCTGCTGCTTGAGAGTCACTGGCCATCACAGAGGATCTAATTAACACAGGGGCATAGCATTATCCCACATTAGCCTCCAGAGGATGCAAAGGACAGAGCTTGACCCTGGCGTTGCATTACAGGCAGGACTGTGGGCGTTTGTTTTCAATGGAATTTTTCTTCTATGAACATTCAGAAAAATCCCAGGCAGTCTCCTCCTGCTGACTGTTGCAGCTCCCGAGGCAACAAAACCAAAGGTAACTGGTGCTGCCTCTCCCTCCAAATGGGAAATGTTGATATTTCAAGTATTTGTTTAACTGTGGATAGTTGACACAGCTTGTGAGAAATTATTCTGGGAGGAAAGGAAACCTCCCAAACTCCTCCGCTTCCTTTGCCCCCAGCTCCTCTCGGCTCCTGCTGGGTGCTCTGAATCACCCCACCAGGAATGTCCCTGCCCCAGAGCGGGGTCCTCCATCCCTTCTGTGGGGTTAACGTTTTCCTGCAGCCATCCCCTCCTGCCAGATCTGGGGATTGAGGGGTGCTCACTGAGCTGACTCTCAGTGGCTATAAAGGGGTTCAGCTCTCCTGGCATCAGTGGGGCCAAGCTGCGACACCTCAGCCCAGATGGGGTAAATCAGCCAGACTCTGGCTCTGAGTGACTTGGTACCAAACCAGGCAATCTGGTACTGAGTTATTTTTACCTGGTGGGGGATATTTTCCGTGTTTGTTGTAAAATTTTGGTGTCACTTATCACATGCCTGTTATAATGCATTGCCTGAGGCATAATTAAATTCAAAGGGCACGTCTGTGTTGAAAGGCAGGGTTGCAATTTGTTGGTGTTTGGATTTTTCATTAAGAACCAAGCAGTTTTTCTGACTGGCAGGAACAATGGTTACAGAACAAAAATGCTATTTAAAAAAAAGAGAAGGCAAAGGCTTTTCTTTTTTTTTTTTTTTTTTTTTTTTTAACAACTACCTGCCTGACATTCCCACGCTGACTTGGAATAAAGCCCAGCATTTAAAAATAGCGGGATTGTAACAGAAAGACAAGGCAAAGAGAATAGCCTTGATGTTGAAACAGGTCTGGCAGGTGGTAGGTATGACTTTCATATCTACATCTATATCTGTATCTCTATGCACACAAATATCTGTATCTATACAGGTGTGTGTATCTGTGTTTCACCTCCAGATGAGAAATTTGCCTTTGCTGCTGAAGTTTCCCTGAAAGCTCAGTTAATTAGTTCTCATAACACCCATAGAGGCAGACATTAGTATCATCCTTATCTGCAGATGAGGAGATAGGAAAGAGCACAGAGAAGGAAACACAGAGAGATTAAAGGATTTCTACTACAGTAAATTCAGTGTAGAGCTGGGAATTCAGTTCAGCAGACAAAATCCTAACCCTATTAAAAACAATGGGAGACTAACTTAAGAGATGCCTGGATTTGGCAATTTTGCCTGCTTTGTTCAAACCTGTCATCTGATTTGTTCACAGTTACATCTGTCCTGATGATGCTTTCAGAAGAATATTGCACCTCTGACTGTCTACAGCTCTCTGTCAAATCTCAGCTGAGTCCCTCAGCCCCAAAGCTTCAAAAGAGGGGCTGAATCTTTCTTTGAGGGACTCTGTAGCATACATTTACATATCTAGAAAAATAGTCTGATGTGATAAGTGAAGTAATTTAAGATATTCTTAAATTGAGTACTATATTCTCCCAGGCCATGAGGGTCATAGGAACTGAAATTTTACATGTCGAGTTACTATATTCCACAGCACAGTACTATCAAGAAATGGCTGGAGGGCTTCAGCTAAACAGATGAGCTACATTTAAAATAGATTGGGCAAAGACAGCTCATTAAAGAAAAAAAAAAAATGTCCTAATTTTATAATGGCTTTCTTGCCTTCTTTCTTATATACTTGTTCCAGGGCAATATTTTCATGTTATTAGGGTGTTTTCAGCTCTTATTTTTAAGCTCACTTCATTAAGGTTGCTAGAACACTTTGAAGTAGAAAAATGTAAGTGCTAAGTGGTATCACTGACACACTTTCAAGCCATTGCTTTTGCCTTCCCAGAGGTCATGTGAAGCAAATGTGTCACACCTGCAAATGTGCATAAATTGCTGCTGGCAGCAGAGGGCCAGATTTCCTTCAAAACTGTTGCAGCAGCTGTATGTGGCTGCAAGTGCCTGGAAGACGATTCCTCTTTTCAGTAGGGAGCTGCTCTGCCGAGCAGAAGTCTGACAGATAGAGACCGAGTCCCCTGCCTTGCTGTGAGGAGCCTGGCAGTGAAGCAGCTCCACTGTCTGCTACTTCTTATCTGCTGGATAGAAATCCCCTGAACTCATCTGAAAGTCACTCCTCCAGTGTTTGGTACCAAATCTCCAAATTTTCTTATTTCTCAACAAGAGTGTAATGGTCTGAGGAGTACTGGGAGGAGCGCAACGCATTTTGGGCTGTGTGGGAGAGGAAGGACTGGTGGGGTGGGTAGCAAATGCACCTGCTGTAACATCTTTGAACATGGGGACTGTTTCATGGGTCTTGTCTACTGCTACAGTGCAGTGCTGTCGAACACTGGGCTTTACTGCTCGCTTGCATCCAGCCTGGAGGATCACAGGGCAGGAGACAGGTTACCAACACCTGAGACTTATCTGTGGAGAGTGGTACCTATAGAGTCCTATGGCCTGTTTGAGAAGTCTGTGGCATCCAGGTTAATTTTGAAAATGTTAGTGCAACTGTGGCCCAGCTATTTTTATCCCTTCCCTATCACCCCCTGGTGTGTGGGTACACAGCAGGGATCCTGTCTATTGGCCACAGGGTACGATTTGGACATATACACTGCTGCTTGAAGAGAGCAAAGTGGGAAGCTGTCATGGCACTTAATGGCAGCCTTCCTGCTAAACTGCAATAACACAGCCACCCTGCTCACCCACAGCTGTGATTTATTACCTTGTCATATTTCAAAAGCTAAAGCAGGTTGAGCTTGGTCAGTGCTTAGATGGAGAGGTCTCCAAGGAAAAGGCAAGAGCTAGAGGAAATGTTCCCTGAGTCAGAGCTGGGGCAATAATCCAGCATGGTGTTAAAGATGTTGCTTTTGGACTGATTGTAAAATCAATGTATTGGCCACTGGTGGTCTGTGGGGAGGGAATGTAATACCTAACGTGACTGGACAATAGCTGCCAGGTATTTCTTTTCCTACAAGGGTCAGCTCTACAGCAGGTGTAAATTGGATGAACCAAAAATGATGAATCCAGCTGATTGCTTTCTCTGCCTGTGTCTTGTAATATGGATTTAGAGGCTTGGTTGTTTTTCTTTGTCCTCTTCCTTTGTACGTTATATAATTCCTTAAATGGTATGGAAGCACAGAAAATACAACAACAGGAAAGCATTTAGTGGTTTGTTTTTTTGTTTTCTAATAAAGTTCCCAGCTTCTGGAAACCCACAGCTTAAGGAGCCCCTTAAAGTTTTTTCTGCTTAAGACTATTGATTATGCGGATTTGATTTTTCCCTCATCATTCCCACAGAACTATCTCAAAACTCAGGCTGCTCACCACTGTTTGCAAGGTTGGATCCATTATCTACCAGCTTCTTATATAGGGCAGCAGCTCTGTGGCTGACTCTCAAAGATAACTGGCCACATCTGTTCCCATTAGCTCTTTAGATGTTGTGGTTCAGATCCTGGATTCTGCTTGCCAGAGCCCTGGGACAATGCATTTTTCCACAATGAAGTGTGCTTGCTGATTTTTCGTTACACAGTTTGTTTGAAACAGTGCCAATGAAAGAACATAGACATATCCCTTCAGCAAAGCAAGCTACATGCATGTAATAAAAGACATGATCCCTTTTGTAATTACAAAAAATATATTAAAAGAATATTGATCCAAATTTAAAGAGATAATGAAAATGAACAATCTCACCCACACACCAATCTGGCCCATCTGGTTTCTAAACAAGTAGCTTTTATTCATCTATCCTCCATTTGTAGCACAAAAAGAAGCATTTTTCTATGGGATGATGGAATTCAGATTCAAAGGCTGTGTTTTCATCTCCTGTTTCTGTGTTTCTGGTTTAACAAACTTCATATTTGAAGTAGAAAAGGTGATAAATGATCCCATACTAAAATCTACAAAGCAATTGGGGCATCTCTACCCACTCTGTTATTTTAGGTGGTCATTTCAAGAATGAATGAACCAGACACCTTTGAGGACAGCAGGGTGTTTAAGAACCACCGCTGCAAACACTCTGTGGCTGTAGTAATTAACTGTGGCTCTCCACTGGGAAAGCAAAGCCTTGATAAGCACATTACAAAACCATTGTCAGGAGTACAAGTGCTTTGAAGAGAGCATTGAAAGGAGTTTTGCTTTAGAATATAAGAAAGTATGTAATGTGAGATTTCTTGAAGGAAAAGATTATGCTTTATTTGGGCTTTTCTATACAGACTGAGAAGCAGAATGGGAGAATACTTCACGACTTATTTAGGAACACAGATATTTGCAGTCTGGACTGCACCCAAGTCCAATCTAGTCCAGCATCTTGTGTCAGAGAGTGTCCAGCACCAGATGCTGCAGGGGAAGGTACAAGAGAATTTGTAGAGGTTATGTTTTTACAACTGGGGGAAACATCTTCCTAATTTCCAGTTATTGTCGTTGCCTTGATTACATGTAGATTTAATTTCTATCTACACAGCAAAAATTAAACAGAGGTACCTATTTCAGACTTTAGATATCATTGTTCAAAGCATAAAATGCTTCCTCCCGGTCATACACTGAATGATTACAATCAAGCCAAAAAAACTGGCTTCCATACATGCAGTTAGTTATTCCAGTGCATCTTTCCAGTATAGATACCCATAATATGTCTCAGCTCCCTGACACAGAAATGACCACTTTCCTTTGGGCACACAGCAGTCAAGGCAAAAGGGAATTTACCCTGTGGTTTTGAATAAGGTGCCGGACTTTTTCTGTTGCACCAGCAGATCAACATCAAAGCCCCCCAGCCCTCACAGAGGGGCCACAGGGGAGGTGTGAGCCAGACTGGGACCCTCTTAATGGGGTCCTTACTGATACTGGCTGCCTATGGACAAGTTGTTTCCCATCTCTGTGCTGCCTCTACAGAGCAGTGATACTGACACTTGTCGTCTTTGAAAAGCAGCGTGATTGATAGCTGTGGCTAAAAAATAATCGTAGAACATAATCGAAGAGATTGTTTTTTAGGATTATCAGCTCCACCACTGAAATTGCTTGAAACCACCCACAAATCTCTTCCTTAGACAGAGAAGAACACATTCACCTCCATGCAAAGCTTTTCCTTATGTTCTTCCTGCAGAATTAAGCTAAGCCTTTGACTTTTATTTCTTGGCATTGACTTTTTTGTTATTATTATAATTTAAAAACCACAACTTAACTGTGGTCAGATCCCTCATTGAGCTGCAACGAAGTGCATTTGCACTGGAAATTAATATGACTGGCATGTCTGCCTTGGTTTTTAGGATAGTGTTTTCATGTTCTTTCCTTTCTTCCCCAGCTTTCTTCTCTTTTGTGTCTGTCTGCCTCTTTCCTGTTTCTTTCACAGTCGCTATTTTTGCTCCTAGCAAAGAACTCAGTCATGCTCTCACCCTCTCATGGGCTCTGTGTACACTTGAGGTCAGGCTAGCAAACCTGACTCTCTATGTAGCCAAATTTTGCACCCTTCCCTTACCCTTTTCATACCCTCTGCCTCATTACAGTTTTCTGTCTCCCGTTTCCTGGGTTTTCCCCTGTCTCTCTGCTGGCACATCTGGCTGGGGCTAGCCTGAGTGCTGTCAGAGGCTCTGATGTAGAGCTCCTGTTGGACACTGAGCCAGTCACTCATCTCCCCTTTGACGTATTTTATCCATTTCAACCACATGATTATCAGGAAGAGGGACAGTCTGTTACTCTTTGTCATTACCCACTGTAGCACAACACAGGTCCCCTGTGGTTCAAGGCACCATATGCTTCTTTAATATATACAGTCATTTTGATGTGCCCTGACATTTCTGTGAACTCACTTTGCCCTTCTGTCCTTCCTGACTCCTCTCTCTACTGTTGTTTTAACACCATCTTCCTTTTCGGCACTGTGGTCCTTCTTCCTTTTCCCCATGCTCACACTGCCCTCCTCCAGGGCTGTGCTGCCAAGCCTTGGGCAGTTGTCCTGGAGTGGAGATGGGGCTGGGACTGGGGCCCAGCAAGGGTCTGCCAGGCAGAGTTGAGCCACTTTGACTCTTCTTCCTTCAGAGGGAGCAGGGACTTCTATGCCTGATGCTGAGTGGGCAGGGAAATAAAGAGAAAGAAGAGGAAGAGCTGCCTAAAGAGCTCAGCAGAGATGCATGGCTTGTAGAAAAGGCTGTGTGAGCAACAGGGAGCAAACATTGCTGGAAGGAGTATTTAACATCTAGCTTGCAAAACCTCATTCCTTGGAGATCGACAGTCATTTTATCACTTTCCCTGATTTTCATTTTCATATCTTCCCTAATCTGTATGTTTTGTTGCTTATAATTTTCTTCAGTTCTGTTCAACCCTTCTTCCCACCATTCACATCAGCATGGCCTATGGGCTGCTTCACTCCAACCAACATTCCTAAAATCCCTTGATTGGGGTGCTCCAATGAGGCAACAATTAATTCCTGTATCTGTAATTTGTTTATCTTCTTCTATAGAGTCTTACAACAAGCCTCGGGAGAAGGATATAAATGATGAATGCAGGTTAATAACATGGGAGTCTGTGGAAAATTACATTAAGATGGCACAGCAATAATGGGTATAAAAACAACTGAAGCATGTGGTGAAGCCCCTACTATATCATAATATTTCCACTGGTAATATACATCATAGTTGGCACAAAAAAATCTGAAACTTAAAAGTGATAAAAAATTAATGTCTCCAAACTGCTACTGAGAAGAAAGGTTAGGCAAATTATTCCCAGTTGTTACAATAGGTGAAAAAAATAAGCAAAATGGGTAAATTTAATCCTATTTAATTTTAATCATTGAAAGGACTGGAGCCTAGCCATGTATATCAACAGAGCTCCCTCTCTCGTCAGTCCAGAGAGGCAGAGACCTCAAGGGAGACAGATTCATCCCAACCCAGGAAAAATGCTTAAAAAGAGAGGAGCTGAAGACACTGGCTCACCCTTAACTGGAGGAAACTAATTAATCTAGTCTTACATAGACAGGATGTCTAACCCTTCCAACAGCTACACTTGGGAGCTTTCTCCCTCTCGAAGACATTTAAAAAAAAAAAGGCCTAATGTCACTATGGCATGACTAGGATTAGCAGAACTATCTGTGGTTTCTGATATTCTGGAAAAGAGGTAAGGCCATTTCTTTTAGTTTAATAACACAGAGGCAGTTCATGGATTTTGCTAGATGCACTGGAAAGTCTCTGCCAGATGTGAGGTGTTGGAAGCAGAGATACACAGTTGTACCAGATGCTCAGGATGCTCAACAACCTATATATCATCTTTGTAAACATTTTGTGTTCCTGAGTGAGCCTAGAGGGGAAGCTACTTGTGTGAGCTAATATCACAGACGGGTTTGAGAATAGCTACCACAAATCTTCAAGAAGGCAAAGAAACCTGAGAAGCCTTGCCCTATCATGACCAGTCTGTTTTTCTGCTTTAACAGGTTGAAAAGTGGTGACAAGAAGTCACACTGGTACGAAAAGGGAAATCTGTTTCACTTTGTCCAGTAATGAACTGAAAGAATGAGAGCTGGACACCATCTCTGGAGCATCAACTGGACAAATGTGTAGAACATCCCACCCAGCAATCAGAAGCAGAATACCTTATGTGTCGGGACACAGGCACTGTGGAGATGTAGTTGCCAGGGTGACGGGAAAACTAAGAACACAGGTAGGGTTTGTCATCATGGTGAGATATGTTTCTACTATCATATTTCAGCATAAATAGCACTGATGTTGTTCTTTGAAATGATAGCATAAAGATGAATTGGGTAAATCCTTGAGTTAGAGGTGCGTTCCTAGGGAGCCAAGAGTGCAAAACCCCACTTCAGTGGGATAATGTAGAAGAAAGCACTTAGGTGAAGAAAGATTTAATGCATATAATTGTCTGTTCTTCCAAAGCCTTAGCCAGAAATCTGTCTGAAACACTGTTTTTAAGTGTGTGATCTGGTAGCCCAGAGACTGCTTTTAAGGTAAGGATTTTGGCTTTTTTAAAATGCTATTTTCCAATAACAGTAAAATTGCAGTTTTCAACCTGTGGTTTGTGAATCTGCGTGGGTCCAGGATTAATTTCCCAACATTCATGCTTTTCCACTTTTCTGAGAAAAGCAACCCTAATAACAATACATTTACAGAAGAATCTGCATCCATATAGAGAGAAAGGAAAGGTTTAGCAATGAGAAAAAGAGTGAAAACCGCTAGTAAAAAAGGAATATTTTTGAACTTGACACAAGAGAAAAGGTATCAAGATTCATGTGGGCTTTTTTAAAAATGTGGTTAATGGGAGGACTTACCTACACTTGTATCAAGAAAGAATGAAATGCAGAGAAGCTAGATGGCAACAGTCACTGACACTGTCAAAACCAATGACACTGTCATTGCCCAAAGAAAGTAGTACAGAAAGTGCTGAACTGAAGTCAGACTTGCTAAACTGATCACTGGGAATTGGAGATTTAGACTGTGGCCTACATCTCCAATGTGGTATGTGAGTCATGGCCCTTTGCTCTGAGAAATGGGAGACCTGAAATCTTATCATCACCCTTGATGACAGGGGAGAGAAGCCAGGAGGCCAGCAAGAGACAATTAGGAAGGGGAAAGTGCTGACTGACATTTTTATTGCAACAATATAAATGTAGCATGGCTCTCTGCAAGTTGCTAGCCAGCTGTTTTTAGATGATCATGGCATCTATTTTAGCACAATGTAAATTTTGGGGGTATTTTATTATACATCGGGATGACTGATCTCTAGAAGAAGTTCTGCTGGGTTTGTCACAGCAATCTGCCAGACACAACATCGCCAGCCAAGTGTTAAAAATATGAGCACATTAAAGGTATTGAGAATTCCAACTGATCCAGAGCTCTATGCAGATAAGACTGCAAAGTGCATTTTCTTTTACCTGACTTGAGTTTACTCAGTGGAATAACAGCCTGTGAGCTAAAAATAGCCCACAGAAATAGAAAATGCTTTCTCCTCAGCATTGTCTGTATTCCTCACTTGCTGCACGTTGAGCTGCTGTTTGTTTCTGTGGCAGGTCTGTGCAAGGAATGTATGTTGAATATCCAATGGAGAATTAGCAGGTGGCTTGGAGATCAAAGGTTGTCTGCTCTGCTTAATATCTGCGGCATTTCTCAACTCTCAGAATGGAACCAAACCAAACTAAAAAATCATCCAGGAAAAAGGCTGTTAATTGGCCAGATAAAACCCATGATCTGCGGGAACAGTTAGGTAAAATACGTATCTTTGGGTAAATCATAGTGGGGGGCATTGAAATCACAGAGCTCAGATGTATGATACAAGCTACAGATAAAACTTTATAAAATTATCGTCTTTGATACCATCTTAATAATCTTTAGCTGCTTGTTCATCTGTATTTGTGGAAAACATGGCCTTAACTCTTTCAATTCATTATGCTCTTCTCTTTTTAAAAAAAATTGGTAGCATTCTTAATATTCTCCTAGGACTCTTTTGCTTGAATATTACATATTTATTTGTTAAAGACAGATGTCCAGTGTTATGAAATGTCTAGCCTAATACCACAGTTTTTCTTTAACATGACATGACATTAGAACTGAATAATTTTTAGACATGAGTTCTGTGCCTCTAGTCATCCATTGACAGCTGGGATTTATTTTAAAAATATGTTAACTCTGGACTGAAGCAGTTTAAGAACAGTTTGGACCTAGTAATACATGAGTCATAAGGAGAGTTATTTCCTTGTTCTGTAAGTATTTTTTGACTGACTTAAGCAGTAAATACACAGGCTGATGAGACACAAACAAAGGTTTATCTGTGAAAACAGCCTCCTTAGCCTATTTAGCTACATCTATAACCACAAGAAAGTTAGTGCTGGTGGATTTGCAAATTCAAATGCTACAACAGGTTAACTTGGTCTGCTTGCCTGATGTTTATGGTGTTGTAACTCAAAAGTTATTCAGTGAAAATCAGTGGAGATCCTTCAATTTCATGCTGGAGAGACATTTGCAGCTGTAAAGACATTAGCAAAAAATAAACATTCCTAAACACAGCAGGAATATGTAATACTAAATTCCAATTTTTCTAATGCAGTCCTAGAGAAGGAAAACCAAATCATCAAAATCACTAGTGCGACAGCATCATCCTGGTAGGTCAGTACTGGAGACCAGTACTAGTAGGGCAGGGCTACGTGCAGTCCCTGTGTAGGTCCAGTGACTGCCTGTCATGTAATTAGGCCTCTGCCATATCAACAGATATTGATGGAAGGGTGTGTGTGTGCATGATTATAGAGCCTTGATACAAGGATAGAACATAAAGTGGTGAAAAGGGAAAAAATTTTCCCAAATCCATAAACTCAAAGCATAAATACAACTCAGGTTATAAAGACTGAGTGATGCAGATGGTGCATCCTCTTGAGTTTCAGCAGGGGAATGTACTTGTAATTGTTGCTGTTACCTGGTTATGCCACTCAAAGTCAGGACCGTGTTGAACTAATAAGTAAGACAATTTGAATATGTAAACGAATGAACCATATTAACCCAAATCATACCAGATTCTATTTCTGACTATGGTGAGGATCCATCTAACAGATGATGGATATTGTAATGGCCTTGTCCTGATCCTGTTAATAGTCCTGTCTTTAGGGATTTAAAGTCAGCTGACTTAGGAGAAAATCAAGCAGGTGGAGAAATCTTTGCAAGATTAGGGTACATGGGAATCTCCAGGAAGCTTTGACAGCCCCAGGAAAGACTTCCCCTAGCTCTAGTTGAGTCAACTCAGAATGAGAGACACTGTAAAGTGCAGCAGGGGAGGAGGAATAAAAGGTAGCTTTGAGGAAGAGAAAGGAGTACATAAGGGAAATCATGAGAATCCACTCCTGGGGGCTATAAGACTCGGATTCGTGCTGTTTTATGCAGAAGGGGCAAAGTCCAGCCTTTTATCAAAGAGCTTCAAATGCATGACAGCTTTTAACAGAAGACAGCAAAGGCTAGAGAAAGAAAAGAAAGAACTCAACCCACCAGTCACTGAATTTAAACTAAACTAAACTCTGGTGAACCCTGTCAGGGAATCTGTGCTCAAAAAGGAAATCAGGGGACCTGAGGTCTCAGGAACTCTTGAGGAGGAAGAGCAGATATTTATGATGTTGCAAACGCCTCTACACAAAAAACTTGAGTCTAGCAGAAGTCACTTTTTGACAGCATCACTTGGAAGGAAGTGTATTTGCTTTAATTTGTACAGTGTAACCTCCTCCACACTCAAACTACAGAAGCTATGAGCCTAATTCAGCTTTATGAACAGGAAGCAGTGTTTTAGTTTAAGAATGTTAAGATTTTGGCTTAGGAAATTATTGGTTCAGTCCATATTATAACCAAGATGAAACTTATCACATATGCATGGTATATAAACTGGGAAGAGTTTGCATATTTGCATACTTTAATATTGGACCAGACTGTTGACACTGTGAGATGACTGGAAGAATAACTTAGTATTTTCAGAACGGTCTGAAACGCAAATCTTTCAAATCAACAAGATCAAGATGAACAGAGAGCCTAGACTTGAATGCTTGCCAGGTTTTCTAATAATATTTTATTTCCTCAGTTTAGCACAGTTTTAATCTGGTATTCCTGAAGATTATGAGTAGTTAATTCACAGATCTACTGACTTTAAAGGCATAGGAGCCATAATGACCTTCCAGCTTGATCTCTCATATAAAGCAAGCAAAAGGACTTCCCTGTATTAATTCCCACTTCAAGTCTAGCAGTTAAGCACTAAGAATTTAAGAACCTTTGGACTAAGTTAAAACAAAGGCCTCTGTAGCCCATGTCTGTCACTATTCAGTCTCTGACAGAGGTCATCAGTGTACACTTAAGGAAGCATAGGAATAACAATGCATATATAAAATGATCCTTTTAGTAATGCCCTTTGATGACAAGTTTTAAAAAAAATTTGCATCTCTTAAAGTTTCAGATGGCAAAAAATCCCAGGCAGCATAAGTAAACTGTGGCTTTCGCATGTGGTAAAAAAGTAAAATCTCAGGGGAAAGGCAAACTCTAAATTCTGGGAGAGAAAATTCACTTTGCAAGATAAACTCTCCAAATAATAAAGATGGTATCTTAGGGTCTCAGACACATTTTGTGTTCCTCCTACTGAGGATCTTGTGTTGCAGAGAGATTTCATTTTTGGAAGAGATGCAGAACAGACTCTTGTGGAAATAAATGAGGGAGGACAACCTGGCAAAGACCAGAGAAAAAACAGCAGCACCAGGTTTTCTGCTCTCGCTGACATGGCATTTTGTTTGAGGTCAGTCACAGAGCAGGCTCTGACTAAAAATATGACTAAAATTTCAATCATGCGAGAAACACAGATAAAGCTGAGGCAGGTCTGCTGGAATCCTACCCTAGACATTTAGGTGAGATTCTTTTAACCAAACAGCCAGATTATATGTTCCTACATGTGATTCGAAGGTCCCTTTATAATTAGTTTATAGAAAAGCCAAATTCCTCTCTTCCTATAGGAGATGTCTAAAACAGATCAGTTGAATCACTCCTTAAAAGTGTAATTCTTCTTTTTACCAAGAAATATGATTTTCCAAAGATGTAGACCTGCACACTGTGGCTGCCTCTGTCTTCACGCTATGTCTGCTGAGATAAATCCTGCCCTCAGATGCTTCTTTTCCTTGATTTGAATAAAGAATGAAGTTTTGGAGTGAAATTATTGAAAGAAGTCCCAATTTCTGGGTAGTTACAGAAGTGGGGAAAAGTGCAACAGATCACTGCAGATACTCCCTTCCCACCCCTGCCCCAAAGTCCACAAGCTCCTCCTGACCTGGTGAAAGGGAGATTATCTCACAGAAGGGGCCGTGGAGAGAGACTCTTGTTCTTCCAGACATCTGAGTGGGAGTCAAGGCAGTTTAAATTTTACCTTCACTGTTGGTATTAATTACAAGCAGAAGGATTCAATATAAATATATGTAATTGATCTGAAGTGGAAAGGACTACTTGCTTGCTTAGAAAAAGTTTTTATGTGATGTAAGTCTGAGTGTCTGAGATAAAATGCAACTATTTGGTTAACTGCAAGGAGTTTGCAGGAAGACTAAATGATATGAAGTTCAGACCTAAAGGCAAAACAATTAGCATAGTTGTGCAACCAGCTGAGCCTTTACAGTTGCTCTCCACACACTTGGTTGGGCTGGAGTCACACATGACCCCAAGGGCTTGGGGCACAAAGTTCCCAGCACTACAGACAGCGGGAGGCTTGTGGGCAAGAGCGAGGAGGCAACTGCCTACGTGCCAGGAACAGATCCAGATCATATTGTACTCTCTACAGGCCCAAAGATCTTCCAATGCGTTGTAGTTTTACTCCAGAGGAATGTATCTGACCTGAGAAAATAAGCCTATTTTGTATTTTCAGGTATTCTCTGCTGTCACTCTGGAGAAGTCAGCATGGGTGTTAGAGAGAACCAGCTTCTGAAGAGGCAGGAGGCAGAAAGGAACTTGGTAGACAATCTGTCCATAGTCTGGAGACTTTTAGAAAATTTCAGGGAGGAAAGTGGCTTAGAAGCATCTGAAGGATGTTATTAAGCTGCGTGCCTGGGTTCTGCAGTGAAATAGGAAGATTAGACAGAGGAAAAACTTCAGGCCCTAGAGAATGGCTGATAGTCAGCAATGAGGACAACAGGCATGGAAAAGTCTGCACATGCCTCTGGCCACCAGACAGTGCAAAGGTCCTTCCCTCCCTCTCATCAGAAAGGAAGCGAAATGGCCCTGACACCAAGTGGAGACTGAGCACCGTCCAGGAAAATACTGTAGTGAATCTCCTCAGTGAAGAAATACCCATCAGCCTGAGATTTAGCCAAGGCTGCTGCCTCCATGTAGCTTTGCTAGAGAAGACTAAGACATAGTGAAGAACAATGATCAAAGAGGATGAAATGTTAGCAGTAGATGTTTACTCACGGAAGGTTTTGAACTGATTTTTTTCTTTTCAATAATCAACCTAAGAAGCACAGTGACTCTTAAACCGTTTGAGTCAGCCTGAGAGGTTTTTGATCATAGCAGAATAGTCAACTGATAGATAAAAAATTATTAGAGAAAAATAGCCATTTCTGCCATTCTCAATACCTTTTTCATCAACCACTTTTCACCAGCAATAGCTCTTTCTTTTACTTACACTCTATGTTCTTTTCAAATTGGTATTATTTTCTTGAGCAATCAGTGACTCCTTTACTCTAACAGAATCTAAATATTTTCTCTAATGAGCATAAGAGATAACAATGAATCATGTTAATCTTTAGTTGGAACTGTAGTGCAACAAGAAACTGATGCCATTTAAAAAACCCTTAATACATGGGTTGAAGTTTGTCATCTCACTAAGGAGCGTAAGATTATTTGGTTCTACAACTTAGAAAGGAAGCATCATTGCACTGATGATCCCACACTAATTACACAAACAGTGTAAAACATGTCTTGCTTTCTATTTCTTATGCTAAAAACCATAACAGAATGTCCCTGTAATAGGTGAGAAAAGAAAAAACCCAATCTTAGGAGTCTGGTTGTTCCACAAGCATTATTTTGAGTCTTTCCAGTGGCAGTGAATGTTTCATGGCTTGATGGCCAGTTCACCAGACTGGAAGCTGTCTCAGACTGAGAAGTGGGCCAGTCTCAGAAAGCTACAGAAATCATAGACAGACTGGTTTGAGACTCACAGCTTTCCAGATACCTTCAGCAGTCTCAGGTTCATCACAGATGTGATCAGTCTGATTTTAAGCAAAGCTGCATCAAGTTCAGGAGGTGAGAAATTAATTGGGGTGAAAGGATAACTTTGGCTGTGGTCATTAGCTAAAGCAGAAATGAACTTAAACTGAAAAAATAAATGTTTTGGCTAGATACTAGGGAGAATGTTCTCATCATAAAGGTAATGAGGCACAGGGACATGCTGCCTGGGAGAGTTGTGGAGTCTCCACCATAAGTTTTCAAGAAAAAAATCTTTTTTCAGAAGTGACACAATACTCCTGACTCTGCTTTGGGATGGGAGATAGGCTGAATAGTCTCTCCCATTGTTATTTATGTTGCACAACCACTATATTTCTCATATTTACAAGCTGTCTCTGTCCTTGGAGCTTGTAACAGTGCAGTTACACAGATTTACACTAGTTGGGGGACTGGGATAACATGTTCATGACTCGCGTTCTCATGCCATCAACTCCTCGGCAGCTTCCCACTGGTGACGTCCAAGCTCAGAGTCAGAGTGCAGTATCCAATCTCAGTTAGGCAGGCTAGTGAGCATGTTTGAAGGTAATACTCTATTGTCATGCAAGGATTTTGCTGCAAAACCCTCTCTACTGCTTGAGTAAGAGTATGGGAAGCAAGCAGGCTGACATTTGAAAACTTGAAACTGCAGATCTCATTGATCTCTTGAAGCTCTTAAATGATTGAAGTGCAGTACACCTGACAAATTGAACAGCATTGCCAGTTGGTGTAACATAGAGCAGCTCTGTTGACTTTGTTCCTAATTTATCACTCTAGGATTTGATCCACTGAATCCTGAATTAGATTTTTATATATTTGTGAACTATTTATACTATATGAAAAATCAATACCTTTTTATTGTCCACCAGATTTAGGATGGTTAAAAGGAATATTTCACTATTCTCCAGGGTCAGTGCAGAGGGGCCTTGAATGATGAAAGATACAGTAGTTTTTGAATTGAAGAAAAATTTCAGGGTAGAAAAGAAAGAGTGTAATTTAGGCTAAATATCTTTTCTATCAATGATATGAATAATACATTTTTTCACAAACTCACGACAAAACATAATGTCCTTTTAGAAGATGACATATAGTTCTCTATCTCTCTTTAAGAAAAAGTTATTAATTTTGAAAAATCTTCTTTCTGAATTTTTTTGCATTTTGTATGAGCCATAAAGCCTCCAAGGAGTTATTTGAATTTCAATAATGTCTCATACTTTTATTAAAATATACTCTAAACCTGCTTCAGTAATTAACATGAAGATAGGACCCTTATTTCTAGCAACTGAAATCTCAGTTATTTCAGATTTTCCTTAAGTATACTTTTGATTAAATAATTACTGTATAACAGTATTAGCAATTTGTGTATGATAGGGAACATAGCACAAATTTCCTACTTGTGTTTCTGCAGTGTATGCTTTTGCCAGTGTGTTTTATGAGTATTTATTAAAGATGATGCCTTGAGTTAATAACATAAAATACCTACTAGTTTCATAATCATTACTGCAGTGCAGAAAGCATCAGAGTTACAGTAGTTCTGCATTGACGACATCAGTAGATTTACTGCATTCATTTCCTTATGCAAATATTCAAAAAACATACATTACTTTATAACCTTATATAGTGTATTGCCTACACCTAAGGGTATCAAAGCCTATGAACATGCAGAGTGGACTTTAAAGTTGACGGTGCAAGTCGTGCTGTTTCTTCCTTTCTTGTTTCTCTGTTGTCCTAATATTAGAGCTCATTTAATGCTCATTTTTGTAGACCCATACACTTCTGCACATTCCCTACAGTAAGAGGTGGGACTGCTAACGGTCTTTACATGACAGACTACACTGCTATCTGTCTCAGTGATGCAGCATACTGCTGCTCCTAGAGAAGAGCAGGAATGGAATAGACACTCATAACTAGTCTGTGTGTGATTTAAGCAGAGACCTGTCACGCGTTCTCTCCCTGCAGACACACATGATCTGCCTCTGCGTGGCAGAGCTTACTTTTCTCTTGAAGGACAACCTTGTTTGCTTCTGAAATTTGTGCAACTTTTTCTCATTCTCAAGAGAAGCATGTTGCTTTTTGCTTTTACTGCCTCTGCTTCACCTCAGAAAGGGAATGGTGGAAGGTCTGCTTTGCTGGCAGATGTCTAGGCTGCCTCCTCGGAAGGTAGATGTTTGCAATGCAGAGTGTTATGATGTAAGATCCTGGAGTAGGAACCCTGAATGACGTTCAAGTCACTTAAAGAAGAGGGTCAAAAGGGACCCTGAAAGATCTTGATCTTCCTTTGCTCTTACCCAAATCAGGATCAACTTATGTCTTACCTAACTCATGTCTTGACTGGCTTGTTTTTAAATACCTTTGGTGACAGGAACTTCCTAGACTTCCCAGCAATTTATTCTGTTGCTTCACTCTCCTTACCATTAAAAGCTTTTCCTGAGGTCTCGTTACCTGTGTGACAATTTAAGCGCGTTACTTACCTGTGATAAATCTATTTTTTCACACCTGTAATTCTTCTTCTTGATATTCTCTGGACTCTGTCTCAGTGATTTATATTTCTTCTTAAAACATAATGCTCAAAGCTGGGCACCATATTCCAAATGTGTCCCTACTAGTGTTGAGTAGACAATAATGTTTACATTCCATATCTTGCAGACAATGTTCCTATTTATTAATCTCAAGTAGGAAATTTCCCTTTTTCACAATATGATACCACAGTGTTGAGCCATGCTCTGCTTCTGACCTTCCGTAGCCTTAGATCCATTTCTGTGGAACTGCTACCTTGCCTGTTGCCCATCTTCCCATATTTGTGGCAATACCTATGTGAATAATTTTATGGCTGGTCTACTTTCCATCATGGGTTATTTTGGGAGCCAATATTAATGTGTAGCTGATCTGAAAAAACCATTGCTTTCTGGAACTTGGAAGACTTAATAATCAAGCTAGCTATCAATAACTCTCTGCCCTCTACTTACCTGGCAAACAGATAGTCAATTATGCATCAAAATAATGTAAAAATTAATACATAATAGTAGTCAGCAATCAGCAATCAATTTTAGAACAATTCTTTTGTTTCAGGTACAATCAAGACCACTTTCATAGGACATTACATAGAACTATGTATAATTTTACAGAATAATATGTCTTAATTAAACATGGAGAGTATCTGCAATCGATACAGATGGAGAATGCATTCACATTAATCTTATTGAAAGAGTTTAAGTTTAATTTTAGGAAAAGAGGAGTACAGAGAGTTCTAGTCACATCTTGAAGTCCTTCTGCTACTGCTGTCATGGAAGTTTTACTTGAGAAAGGACTATAGGATTTAAGACCTGCATTTCAAGTGGATTCCTTTATTAAAAAATAAACATAAGTGAATGAATACATGCAAAAGAATTCTAGCAGGATAATAATGGAAACAAATAGAAAAAATATTGAATGGATTAGCACACTTAATAGGTCTTAGGTTGCCTAATGAACAATTAGCCTAGTGTTTAATCTCCCTTGATCCATTAATTTTTGCAGCTCTTACTCTCTGAAGATAAACAGGGATGATTCCGAATGTGCTTTTGTTTTTGAAACTACTTATATTAGTATTACATTGTAATCACTGGCATGGAAACTGTGTTATAAATGGGAATGGACAAAAATGGGACATGCTAGAGCACCTATTACTTGGTGTTTTAAAAAAGTGTTGCAAAAACCTTGCAGCATTCTAAAATAGGACTGAGATGACTCCTGTTGATTAAACATAGGTGAGTCTACATGGAAGTTGTTTTTTAAGGCCTAGGGAACCACTGTTGACCATCTAACAAGTGGCATTATAATGCTAGGCTCTGCTGACTGTGATCACACACTGTATCTTAGGTACTTTACTTAGCATGATCTAGGTTCAAGAGACAACATATTGGATGAGTATTCAGGATTGCTAAATGCTGAATGCAGGTATTACCAGTGGAGGAAAAAAGCATCAAGCTGCATCCCGCTGGTTGCCTGAATGTGCCCCCCTGTGTCTTTCTATCACAGACAGTAAAAAAGTTCTCCCTCACATGTAGACCCTTCACTCAGTGCATCCAAGTAGTGTTTATTTAGTAGTCCCAGTCTGATCAAGTTAGACAGAAGGTAGAGGAAAGGGGGTACTTGAGAGTACATAATGGTGACTTGTACTCTGATAGAGTCATGCCAGTTAAATCTTCAAAGCAGCTGCTTACCTGTTCAGTGGGAATTCAAGGCTTGGAAGTTAATGGTCAGGAACTAATGAATTAGACTGAAAGTGTTTTAATTTACTGAGATATATTAAAAGAACATGTTGGTTAGTTTGAAGGCTAGAGGGGACTTCTTTGTTGCGATGTTAAGGTGCTTTGTGAATTACTACAGATACTTGAGTGAGTCCTTTTTATTTTTTTCTTCCTTCCTGAGGCTTTTTTGGTTTTGATAGTAACTCCTACTCTTATATGCATGAACCTAAGAGCTGTAAAGGGTTCTTTAAGGAGCTTTGGGGCAAGTACCTGTAGCAGCTCCATTAGGACCCTTCTGATGTTATCCATGTCCTGGCCAGTTTGGAATATGTTCTAGGCTAGCCAGGGAAAAGTTTGAGTCTTAATAAAAGAAGAGAAATTAAACAAGAGAGGCAGAAATGGTGTCTAGGGGGTATGAAGTTCTGGATTCTTGCCTAATGCCACATTCATCAGGCTTAAGGTAGGTGAACTCGGTGTGGGTTTGCCAGCAGCAAAGTCAAACTTGTCATTTGAGACTTCCTGATTCATAGCTCCACAGTTATGATCCTGAAAGAATGAGCAGCTTCTGCCTTTTCATGGGCCTATAGCTGGAATACCCAAATGAATGCCAATCCCATATTTGTATCCATCACTCAGCTCTGCAACATTCACTAGTATATTTTATGCTTGGAGTTGGTCTGGAGGCTTCCCTTCAACAAACACCCCCAGGAAGCTTTTCTCTGACTTGTGGACAACCAGGCTGATAGCTAAAGTTAGTGATCATGATGGTCACTTCATACTGAACGTGCTAAACACGTGTCATGCTAAACATGATACATGCTGGACAATGCAGCAGTTAGGCATCCCTCTGTTTAGTAATGATTGAACCAACAGAAGCCATCACCCATGCAGATCCCTCTGGCAAAGACAAAGCAACAGGTTGTTCAAATTTCGTAAGAAATTTTCTTCTGAAATATTAATGTGGATGTGAAGGTTGACAATTGTTTGGTTGGAGTTGTATGTGGTTTTGAACTAGAAATGGCCAGAAACAATCAAGAAAAAATGTAGCAAATTGGAAGATGATAGGACAACAACATCACTATGCTTCTGTGAGGCTCCTGAGGGCTCTTTGGTCAAAATGTTGACTGGAATGACACTTGGAACATAGAACAAAGAAATAGCAGAAAGGATTTCTTTAAGGAATGTTGTATTCAAGACAAGTGAAGTCAAGCCATTCATCAGCTATACTTATCTTTTTGGTATGGGTCCAAATGGGCAACTGGAGAAGGTCCAAAGGAAAACAGCAAGAATAACAATATTCTAAAAAAAGCACATGGCTAAAAGAAAAGCAGTTATTTCATTGAGTCAAGAGGAGATGACTGAGGGAGGCATTACATAAATGAACGTTAAAAAGCCAAAATCTAGTCTCTTTGCTGTATAAAAGGCTGGAATGGAAAGTACTAAATTGCTTCTAATTTCCATAGCAGAGAGAACAAGAGTGATAGCCTTGATTGCAAAAAGTGGGTTTTAGTTTAGTTAAATTTTTGGAGACCTTATGTCCATAAGAACAGTGAGGCACAAACATGTGCTGTTGCAGGCTGTGAAATCTCTGTTGTTGCAGATTTTAAGGGAATCATTCAACAAGTATTAGTTAATAAAGACTTGGAGATAGTTTATGCTGTCTTTGGAGGGGGAGATGGATCAGATGAAGTCCTTACTGGTGTCATTATCTGTGGAACTATAAAAGCTATGTTCAGGAAAATGGAATGTTGTGTACAATCTTTGAAAATGAAGAAACTTACATGAAAATAGTCTCTTTCTATCCATTTCTACCCTAATGGATAGTTCACCTTTTCAGGATAAGTTCTAATTGGGACCTTGTGCCCTCACCAGGAAATCACAGGGACTAAGAAACCCTATTATTCTCTGCAGCCGCTCCCTGGACATTGATTTAAGGTATCTAGGTCTAAATGAAACTATTTGTCTACTTCCTTCCTTAAAATTGGTGAATGTGAAATAGACAGGCAGATTGAAAGGAATATGTGAGACTTGACTCCATCTTCTTACCTACTGGCCAAAATACCTAGATTAGTGACATTTTAGGAAGCAGGAACATCTCCCACAGATAAGCAGACAACAGGGCACTGCTGGGTCACACCACTCCCTGCTGTTACAAATGGATGCTTCAATTTACATTTCGCCCTTTGGCCAAGAAACCTGGGCTTCAAGTCATCTGCCAACAATCAGGAGCTGACGTTACCTCCAGACTAGATTCTTCTTCCTTTCCTCATACCGAATAATGCCACTAGGAATATGTTTATCCGAGCTTGATACTCAAAAGTGTTAACATTAAGCTTTCACCTGGATATCTGCTTCTGGGAAAAATTTTGATCAGATGGACTGATATAATTGAGAAAGTCATAGTTCTTAGAAATCTCAAAAATGTCAATGAAACAATAAAAAGATATCAATCTTTCCCTATTCATCAGAGGGCTCTAATGCTGTTGAAATGCCTGATATTTCTAACAGTCTTTCAAATAGTCTCTGAAACTGTTAAAAGAAAGACACCTTTCCCACATTTTCCTTCTCTGCCTTTCACAAATGATGGTTCTTTTAACCTCCTTCTCCCCTCTTTGTTTGTTTAGAGGATCAAAGCTTTTTTATTTATTTCTTTTTCCTCCCAAACAGTTTCTGGAGTGTTAAAAAACACCATGGGTATACTGAGTTTACATTACAAACAAGTTAAAATTCCCAGTCTGTCAGAGCTTTTCTCCTAGGATACCAAGGATAGCAAAGTTCAGCTAAGCTGCACAATTAATCAGAGATCACTTCTGAATGAAGAAGAAAAGGTTGTTTTAAACAGAGCTATTCTCTTTTTGGAAATTTAAAGTCCACTTCAGAAAGCAAAATTATTATTCTCTGAAAGTTATCTCACATTATTTGTATTCCTGGAACTACCCCATTAGGTCATCTTCCCTTTTCACTCATAAAATCATCTTAATGAATCAGCTGTGGGATTAGCCACATGTAAATACATCCTTATTGACAGCCACACTGACAAGTGAATGGATGAAAAAGGGCATGGACTGCATGTTGCTTTTGCTAGAACAGCAGTCATTTTTGTTCTGCTTTCAAGACCCTGAGGCAGACAGCTTATTTCTCGGTTATGAAGAAAATGCTATTTTTCAAGGTAAATGTATCCTGTAATAATGGTAAGGTAAAAAAGCATGTGCTGGGTGGTTTAAGTTTATTTGGCTGAAACAGACTTCAGTGTTGATCTACCATTCCCACATGGGCAATTGCTACCCTTTTCTCAACTTTTGAGAGCAAAGACTAGCCTGATAACTCAACCTAGTGCATCACTCCCATGTAAGATGGGCTTACACCTTTTTAAAAAAATGCACTGTCTGTTGATCTCATTGCCTGTTATTGTCAGGGGTCTTCTAAAGCCCTCATGGTTGCAAGGAAGAAAGTGAGCAAACACAATTAAGAGAGCCCAATGGAATACACTGAAAACAGTTGCAAGGTATATTTGACAAGTGTACTTTAGTGTATTCTTACAGCGTTTGGAAAAAAAAATGTTAAGAAGATTCCTATAAACTTTGTAAATTTTCTACTAAAATGTCATTCTGTGGTAGCATTTTGTGGACAAGTATTTCATAGTGAGGAAAAGCAGATCCTTATTACTGTCTATGCAAATAATGTGCTGTACAGACCAGCATTGTAAGGTATCCTTTTCACATAATTTTGCTAAAGTTTAATTCAATATTACTGCACTGATGTCCCACATGAATTGGGAATTCCAGATAGTAAGTCATCTTCATCATCTGGATGTGTTTAAGGGTCGTTTAGATGCCATGCTGGGGGATATGGTGTAGGGGAGAACTTTGTAGAGTAGGGCTGATGGTTGGACTCGATGATCCCAAGGGTCTTTTCCAACCTGAATGATTCTATGATTCATTGGGGGCCCAACTTAAATGTCTCTGTGCAAACACAGGTAGCACAGGGAATAAACAATAGGAACTAGACTTGCACACACCTGCACAACTATGATCTTATTGGCATCACGAAGATGTGGTGGGATAGCTCCTATGACAGGAGAGTCGGAATGGAAGGGTACAGGCTCTTTAGGAAGGACAGGCAGGGGAGACGAGGAGGGGATGTCACCCTCTATGTCAGTGACCAGATGGAGTGCCTGGGGATGGATGAGGAGCCAACCGAGAGCTTATGGGTCAGGATTAAAGGGAAGGCAGGGACAGGTGACATTATACTGAGGGTCTGCTACAGGCCATCTAATCAGGAAGACCAAGGCTCTCTACAGGCAGCTAGGAGCAGCCTCACATTCACAAGCCCTGGTCCTCAAGGGGGAATTAAACTGCTCTGATATCTGTTGGAGGGACAAGACAGCAGGGCTCAAGCAATCCAGGAGGTTCCTGGAATGCGCTGATGATAACGTCCTTCTCCAAGTGATAGAGGAGTCAATGAGGGGAGGTGCTATGCTGGACCTTGTTCTCACCAACAAAGAGGGGCTGGTGGGGAGTGTGAAGCTCAAGGGAAGCCTTGTCTGCAGTGACCATGAAATGGTGGAATTCAAGGTTCTTAGGGCAACTAGTAGAGTGTGCAGCAAGTTTGCTACCCTGGACTTCAGGAGAGCAGACTTTGGCCTCTTCAGGGATCTGGTAGAGTACCATGGGATAAAATCGTGGAGGGAAGAGTGGCCCAAGAAATCAAGTTAATACTCAAGGATCACCTCCTCCAAGCTCAGGAGCGATGCATCCCGACAAAAAGGAAATCAGGTAAGAACACCAGGAGACCTGCATGGATGAACAAGATGCTCCTAGACAAACTCAATCACAAAAAGGAAGCCTACAGAGAGTGGAAGCAAGGACAGACAGGCTGGGAGGAATGCAGAGAAACTGTCTGAGAAGCCAGGGATCAGGTTAGGAAAGCTAAAGCCCCAGTATAATTAAATCTAGCCAGGAACATAAAGGGTAACAATAAAGCTTTTAGAGGAACATCGATGATAAAAGGAGATTAGGGAAAATGTGGGCTGTCTCCAGAAGGAAATGGGAGACCTGGTTACCCAGTATATGGAGAAGGCTGAGGTACTCAACAACTTTTTTGCCTCAGTCTTCATCAGCAAGTGCTCCAGCCATACTGCCCAAGACTCAGAAGGCAAACGAGGGGACTGGGAGAATGAAGAACCACCCAATGTAGGAGAAGATCAGGTTTGACACCATCTAAGGAACCTGAAGGTGCACAAGTCCATGGGACCTGATGATATGCATTTGTGGGTCCAGAGGGAACTGGTGGATGAGGTGACTAAGCCACTATCCATATTTAAGAAGTTGTGGCAGTCTGGTGAAGTTCCCACTGACTGGAAAAGGGGAAACATAACCCCCATTTTTAAAAAGGGAAAAAAAGAAGACCTGGGAAACTACAGGCCAGTCAGTCTCACCTCTGTGCCTGGCAAGATCGTGGAGCAGATCCTCCTGGAAACTATGCTAGGGCACATGGAAAATAAGGAGGTGATTGGTGACAGTCAGCATGGATTCACTAACGGCAAATTGTGCCTGACAACCTGGTCTAGTGGAAGGTGCCATGCCCATCACAGAGGAGTTGGAACTAGATGATCTTTAAGGTCCCTTCCAACACAAACCATTCTATGGTTATATGTAGGTGGTTTTTGTCCCCTGCTTTTTCAAGGCAGTGTTAAATACTGGTAAAATACATCTGTTACAAGGTTAAATCAAGTTCTTTCATCTACTGAATACTGAAACATCTGGAATCTTTTACTATGGAACCAAATTAGATGTCAGCTGACATATAGTGAAGATGTCTTGTTGACTGACTGAACATTAGTAAAAATGCCATTAAAAATCTATGATAAATAAACAGAATGTTTATGGCCATATTCTCAACTAGTGACACTCAATGCTCAAATAATTACACGATCTCACCAAAAATTATAATGAAGCTTTTTAAAAACTCCCTCATCATGGCAAAACCAGTTATATTTTTTCATAAAATATTAATTTTTAAATGTTCTTGCAGATAAAGTAATTTTTGATATTTCTTAGCCATGTGAGCTGATCCAAGCAATCAAACTATTTTAACAGCTCAGAACCGAACTCTACACGTCTTACTGTACAATATCTTTCTCTTTGTCTCCATTGTTTTCTCTGTTTATTTGTTTTCTCTTATGAAAATACACAGAAGTGAGGAAAGAAAAAAATCACTCTATGAGTTCTGGAAAATCCACAAAATTTACTTCTTTATTTTTATCAGATCTCTGGCTATTTGATTCTAACAGCAGGGCAGACAATTTCTGCTAAGCATCACAAGCGTAATGTAATATTTTCAAACACTAGCAGAGCAATGTCTTCTCATGCTTTCCTAATAATTTCTTCACTGGATGATGCAACCACTGTGAATGAAATTAATAATAATGATATAAATATATAATAGCTATAAAATAATACAGAAATTGCTAGGCAGTAAGTACCGGATCAAAAAACAGCTCAGCCAAAGACCTCCTATAAAAAGTACATGTAGAAATGTTCACTTAAGCACAGTTGCAAGTCTCCCATCAGGAAGGCATGACACATACAAGCTGAAGCTGGTATGCGATCTAAGGAGCCTTAATCACAGCTACGTTATATAAAAAAGACAAACATCCTCATGCTATAAGCTCTACATTAAAATGGTCAAGAATTGCAATGAATACCCTACATAAGACAACCAAGGTCAACAAGGTCAAGAATGGTCTAAGAGACTCTCAGATAACACTCTAGCTTTCTCTAGGGCTCCATTCCTCACTAGAAAAGAGGAGTGTATCTAGTCTGTAGGATCCCTTTATTCCCATAGCAGAGGACTGGGGTTGCGTGACAGCTTCTGCACCACCTCAGCCCTGCTATTACATGTCCATGGTGCAGGGAGCCACGCCATTGATGGAATAATATTTAAGGATTTTTAGTGATAAAAAATTTTAGGAATAAATTTAGCGAGAAATTTTAGGAATTTAGGGAGGAAACGATATTTTGTAAGATTGTAATGCTCATTGGTTTGATCACACAGTATTCAATGACTGTTACAAACCACTACTGTCCCTGAGTGCTAGATCTGGCATCTGACATGCTAGTTTTGCTGGAAGAGGTTTATGGAGTCGTACCATACATTCAGGCATCCCCTTGTCACTTATCTCAGCCAGCTTCTTTGCAGGGCTAATTCCAGAGAAGAGTCCCAGTACTGCCAAATCTCAGACTCAGTAAATTGCCTTGCAGCATCCTCCTTCGCAGACTGCAAGGTATTATCTCAGTCAGCCTAACTACATGTGTCTTTGAGGACCAGCCACCACAAATGAGAGAGGCTGAGGCTTTGCAGAGCCACAGATTATGCAGCTATATAGTTACGTTAACCTCTCCAGATGCAGCATTTAGGTAACACAAAAATTGTCTCCGATTTGGGTGTCGACTCATTAGTGGAGCTTTCCATGGGAATGGAAGCTAATATATGAGTCTTACTATGTTTCTCAGATGAGGGTGCATTCAGTTGCTACATCCTGCACACTCTTTTTGCTCTGTTTTCCACCAGCATGTCATCTTCTAGACAAAGGTTTTGCACAGTTTTCATGTTCCCTTCAGCTTCTTCCTCCTGGCTAGCCCAGTCTCTGCCTCCTCCTCTGTACCAGTGGTAGGTGACTTCCCTGTACCACCCACCCCCTGTGCTCCTCTTTTCTTTCTTTTTTTTTTTTGGCAGTTCCTGCTTCCAGCCTTTGTCTGTGCTTTTCCTGATTTCATCTCAGTCCCAACCCTTTCATTTTAATTCCCTATTTTATTCCTCCCTTTGTTCTCTCCTCAAGCACCTCTCATTTTCTCAGAGCAGTCCTGTTTCTTCTCACCTGCATAATCTACCTCCCCTTCTCAGCACCCCTGCTCTCAGGCAGTACCTTAAAGTGTACTCTAAGCTAACGTATTCATCCTTCTTCCCATGAATACCTTTCTTCTAACGCACTAATTCTCCTAATACAGTTCTGACCTATGAATTTGCTGACTTTGTGGTCACCCACTGAGCTTTTGACTTCATTCTCCCTCGTGTGCACTTGCTTATTTTTCCTCTGGAATCTGACAGTCTCTCCACTGACTTCCTAAGAGATCACATCAATCTGCTTCTACCTCCTTTGTTTTTACTGCACTGTCTCTGGATTTTATCTGAAGCCCATGCATTGCTACAAGTTTCCCCTCCCTCCTTTTCTCAAGGATATGCTTAATTTGTTGATGTGTGCTCACTGTATGCTGATACCTGGTAAGACTTTCTGGTCACCATGAACTTCTCTTACATTCCACCTCTCCACCTAGCTTCTTAATTTTTCTTATTCCTTTAAATTACCTGGAAAAAATCAGCTTTATGATATTTTTTCTACTAGCTCACCCTTTCCTACATCTCTGCTGCAGTTCCCTTCCTCAGTCAGTATGCCTGAATGCAATCCTCTGCCTGGTTAAATTTTGCAGTTACCACTTCCATAACATAAACAATATATTTCCCCTGCTAGTTGGATCACAGGATAATTTCTAATCTCTTTAATGAGAGTGTCTTCTTCACCACCTTCACCTGCTTTATAATCTCTCCATATTACAACTGACTTACCATTCCATTTACTTTTCTTCCAGCTTGAATACTCATCTGAGTGTCTTTACTGCTCTTTCTTTCCTTTCCTATCAAGCTATTTTCTTCTTTATTTTTCCCATTTTATCTCCTACAGATCTATTTTTCTCATTTTTTTTTGTCTTCACAACATTTTTTCTTCTCTATTCAGTTTTCTAATTCACAGTCTAAGAATTTCACAGTCTCACAGTATCCACCAGAAGTCTGCTCCACGTTCCCACTTCATACATGAAATGTTCATCAATGATTCCCTCCATACACACCTTGCTTGATGCATATTTAACATAGTTTGTATACTTGGTCATCATCCTGTAACCCTTTGGATGTACTGGGAAAGGGGCTTTCAAGGTCAAGGCCATCAGTACTATTAAGGTCAAGCCACTCGCTAGACTTTATAGTGCTCTGAAGGAAGACTGCCTCAGTAACTGAGGTTAAGACCATGACTTTGCATGCAGATAAGTTGAGTCTTAGGTATTTGAGGCAACCTATTGATTTACATGAGGAGCCCATGTGTTCCTATATAAGTACTACAATTGCTAACTACATAAATGCTCCAATAATCTCAGCATAGCTATGAACAAGAGCATGATAATAGTTCCAACTACATCATTTTATATTTGAGAGAGACAATATGAGATAAAAGCAATATAGTTCTACAGCCTTTCTTTTGGGTGTAATTTGCTATAGCTCTAGTAAATTCTTTTATTTTTGACTTTAATGGGTTCATAGAGATTTGCCCCCTACGAAAATTTGCTACATTGCTTTGGAAAGACAGCTGGAAACAAGACAGTATATTACTTGCAATATTTTTGAAAATCTGAACATCCCTGAAATAGTATGTCCAAAAACCTCAAAAAACAATAGATAAACTAGGAAATTCATGTAGATCACACACTGGATTCTGGATTATCTGAAAAAAGAACCAATTGCACTAATCTGTAATAGTTAAAACATTTCTAACAATGAACTCTGTTTTTGTCTCAGTGGAAATATCTGACAATTGCACTGAGGCTGTTCCCAGATATCGTTGTGCCCAGAAGGAATTCCTATTTTTTTGTCATTTTACTCCTACTACTAAAATAAACAGATGATTTTCAAGCCAATGTGTATTTTCATAAAATGAAATGTGTCCCAGATTTTTCTGCCAGTTTAGGGCTAGATTATCAGAGTGAAAGTTGTCCTTATTAAGTTCATAGCCAGTAACAGTCACAGGCAGACAATTAGAAAGATGGTACCAGCTGAAGACTATGCTCTTTCCCTACCACCTTTGGAGCCCAGGTCCATCACTGCCATGCTACAGACATTCAGCACAGGTTGCAGGGGCAGGGTGGTTAATCATCATTCTGGTCACCCCTTCTCATTGGCTGCAGATACCCCTCCATTGCAAATGCAGCCCACATAGGAATTAAAGCACAACCTTATTCTCCAGTAGAGAGCAAGAAGACAATCTTCTCTTTAACTCTCTGACCTGGGTTAAGGCCTTGATTAAGCTTTAAACCAGCTGTCAGTTTTATATCAACAAGCAGGAAAAAAGCCAGTCAATATTACATGATCTACTTCACAAGAGCTTCTGTAGCTTACTGTGGTTATACAGATTCACACACAAACTGTAATGCCTTCTGATCCTGGAGTGTGCCAAACATCTCTGTGGTGTTCTGTGGCACCCTGAGAGTGATAGTATGCCTAGCATTTTATCACCCAGAAAAATTCATACTAACTGATCAAACTATAGTACAACATGTTGGAAGAAACAAGGTGCAGAAATCCTGATAAACATTTATTAGGGTTTTGGAAACAGCTTTCAAAAACTGAACAGGGTGAAGTCTCTTCTACAGGATGCTGTTGGCAAGTTCAACAGTCTCATAGGCAGGATCTCACACCCTGTAAAAGCTTTAGATTGGATTCTCAAATCACACTACTAAACCAGACTCTTGGTGGGTACACACTTCATGTGACCCTACGGAATTCTTGTAGACCAATAGAGAATTTAGCTCACCAGGTTTAAAGATAAAGTTGCAATTTGACCCCAGCATAAGTGACATTAGAACCAGGTCATTTAGGTCTTACAGTATTCTATATGAGACTCTGTGAGCTTCAGAATAATTTATGTGCTGTAGGACACTTCCATAGAGAGTTGTGTTTGCACAAAACATCTGAATAGCTCTTTCTTTAAATGCCAGTACATCTCCTTACACTTTCTTAATTTCCAAATTCAGCTCCACTTACATAATACAGACCACAGCACTAAATGATACCAGTATTTGTAAAGTATTTCTTTTCTTTTGGCTTTCCAGTCTGATTTAGTACTTTTCTTCATCACAATTTAATTAAGTGTAAAAACATAAAGTGAATCCAGAAAGATACTTTACTCCTGCATCTTGCTTTAGAGTCACTCTTTCAATGATAAAATTAGAATCTTACTTCTAGACAAGGTGTCAACATTTGCCTAAAAAACTTTATTTGTAGAAGCTTATAAGTAGGTCATCAGCACAAGTAACCCAGACAAACATAAAGAGTGACTAGAAAAGCATCTCGGCTCTTGGACGAAAGTCTTATTTTAATGTACTTGATACCAATGCCATTTTGCTTGTTTTTATGTTACAGAACAGTAAAGCAGTTGGTGAATTTTCTGTTTTGAAGTGTGTTTTATGTTTTATATATAATGCAGGACTCCAGAAATACTGAAAGTAACAGTGGACGGCATCATTCTTTAAAAAAAATCTACCAGCAAAAAAGCCACAGAAATTAAAGTATGAAATATCCTAGCAGAGGACAAATTAGCTTGCGTTGCTCTTCAAGTAATCAATTTATTAAGAGGGATTTGCGTGGATTGTTACTGTAAATGTCACTCGAAGAGTGAACATTACAAAAGTACAATTTTTCGATTACCCTAACTGTGAATAAAAGTAGCTTAATGTGCAATTTTCAACAATATAACTGAGGAAGTTACATTTTCCTGTAATATTTGTATTTATCAATATAAACAACAGCAGAAGAAGTCATAATGATTTAGGTGTATTTGAAGAAAATGAAAAAAAGTAATTTTCCTGAAATATGTATTTGATCAGGTGGGTTGTGTGCTTTTCAAATTGTTTTCATGCATATTTAATCAATGTGAGACATATACTTATGCAAGCTGAAATAGGTACCAGTCTGTGTCCCAGGCTGTTGTGTTTCACAG
Source organism: Strix aluco (assembly GCF_031877795.1). Lineage (NCBI taxonomy): Eukaryota > Metazoa > Chordata > Aves > Strigiformes > Strigidae > Strix > Strix aluco. Next base: position 80,577,789 of record NC_133935.1, on the reverse strand, counting down.
TCTTCTGACTGGGATTTTTAAAAGCTGAATTATTTAAAAAATGAACTAAAATAATCTTCAGCAGGTGGCATAAACTGAGAAAAAGACAAAGAACTCACAAACTACCAGCAAATCCTTAGTTCAGTTCAATGGAGCATTGGTAAGGTGCCTAGTTTTTCAAGAATTGCTTGGTTTTTTTTAATCTAGATTGCTGAAATACAGGGATGTATGTGTAAAATGATCCATGGAAACACTGCAAAAACCTGAGGGGGAAAAAACCCCGAATCCAACACGCACCCCAAATCCTACCTACACAGTGGCATAGAGATACACTTTCTCACCCCCACATGTGTATCTCAGCAGATATGTGTGCCTGACACACACACAGATGAAAGATACAGACCCACACACCTCTAGGTCTACACAGAGTTAGATAAACACTGTCTAGGAATATAACCACATAGGAATATAAGCACATTTTGTGAATCTATACATATAATACATCTATATGCATCCAAGAAAGCACAAGTGTAGATATACACACATACACACCCAGAGACATAGGAACACAGGCACGGCACATACATAGGCACAAGCAGCTCTAGAAGGACACACATATACCTTTACAGCTGGATGCATACTCACATGGACAGATAGATATACAGGCATATATGAGGGAGAGTTTACATTGGCTCTATCATCCCTGATAATTTCTCCTTTCGTTTTGAAGACTTCCAATTTTAGGATCCTGGAGTGAGCCAGGTCCCTGCAGGGGAGATACCTCAGGAGGAGCAAAGCATTTCCAGTTCCTTTAATGTTCCCCACCTCTCTTCCCCCTCTCTCCCAGCAGCAGATGCAGGGAGATGAGCTGGGTACCCAGCACGGCTCTCCCAGCTGCTGGCTTGCACTTTGCGCCCCAGTTTAAGGAAGGGTACAGACGACAAGCTTAAGATCGCCTCCCCTCAACCCCAAAGCCTGCCTCTGCGGGAGCAACATCTCTGGCCAACATCTGGACACAGCTGCTTTGCCCTGGGCGAACCAGCCCATTTCTGCCCGTCCCCCCACCCCCAGCTGTGCACTGGAGGGGGTCTCCCTACACCCTACCTGCCCTCTGCAGGTGTGAAAGCCCTTGTGTCCCCTGTCCCCCCCTGCACCCCCGTTTCTCTTGCCCCCTGACTCCCGTCAGCAAACCCCTTCGCAAACAGCCGCTCTAAACTTTTTCCCCGGCTGCACAACCCGCAATCCCCCGGGCAGCGGCTGCATCTCCGCGGGAGGGCGGGACAGACGGGGTGGGTGCGGGTTGCAGGGACCCGGGATGCAGGGATCAAGGCTGCAGGGTGTGGGATGCGAGGACTGGGATGCGGGATGCGGGGTTGAGTGGACCGGGGTGCACGGATCCGCCACGCAGGATGCAGGGACCGGGATGTGGGATGCAGGGACCAGGACGCGGGATACCAGTGCCCGGCTCCTTACCGTGCAGTGCAGGTAGGTCCCAGCGAGGGTCTCCAGCTGCTCCCGGGCATCGCGGGCCTCCCGATGTGCTCGTTAAACATCCACCGGGGAGTCTAACCCCCCAAACTTGTGTGAGCTGCTTCCTCTGGGAACAGTCACGCTTTCTCCCCCCCACCTTGGATCGGATCCCGGTGGAAACTCATCAAGGCCTCCTAAGCGGTCAGGGGTAAGGCTGGGAGGGAGGAGGAAGAGAAGGGGACAACGGGAGGGAGAGACTGCAATCACCAGGCAATGATCCCCGTCCCTTCCCCTCTCCTCTGGAGCACCCGCTTCCCATTCCTCTGAACAACTTTGGCTTTCCTTGGCCAGGCAGCGCCTGGTACCAGCGCTGGTAACTGGGGTCCCTTTTCGCAGCCTGGCATCTTTCTAGATTTCCTCTCCTTGCCGGGCAAAGGGGATTGGTGCAAAGCTTTAAATTAGGAGGCGACCTAGAGTTGCAAAGACAAGGAGTGAGAGCCGGCTGGCATTTGCAGGCTGCCTCTCCCGGCACTCGGGGCGTGCGGTAGCTCCGCAGCCGGTGCTACGCGGAGGGGCTGGCCGAGGCTTAGTCCTACCATTTATTCATTTACTGCCTTTCTAGTTCTAACTTTGAAGCTGGCCACCGCTCCTGGCACGGCCGGGAGCGGGGCTGTGGCAAGGAGCCCTCGGGCGGAGGCGAGCCGCTGTCCCCATGCTGCGGGGCTGCGCTCCCCGCGGCTGTTTAACAGCGCCGGCAGCGCGGGCAGGAGCGCAGCCCGGTCGCGGGGTGGGGGAGGACACGGAGGTGGGGGGGGTGGGGGGGGGGACGGGACACGGAGACGCTGCTGTCGCCTGGCAACCCCGCATCCCTGCCCCGAGCATCCCTCCCCCAGCGCCCTGATTGGACGGGGCCGGGGGGGGGTTGGGGGGGACGCCCCTCCGAGGATGCTGCGCTCTGGCACTGCGACTTGTCGCATCCTCAAAAAGCCGGGAGCGGGCAGGGGGGACCGAGAGCAGACGGGAGAGACGAGGCAGTTCAGGGTGTTGTATCACTGTCCTCCTGCCTTCTCTCTTCCAGCTGGCTTGATATATTCCCTTCTGCTCTACATCTCCTAGAAAAAGAATGTGTTTGTGTATGTATATATACACACACAAAATATACAAATATATGTGTTTATATAGATGTATATAAGTAAGCATATATATTTTATACATGCTATCTGTATTATATTCTTTGTGTTATCTCTCTATATTCTAACTCTCCCATATGGCAAGACAGAAGAAGAATAGTTACTGGGGAAAGATCACTCCAGAGTGCAGCAAAGCTGAATGCAAAAGGAAAAAGACAGCTACATTTTTGTGTTATATAGATCTGAAAACCAAAGGTTTACATCACCTGGAGTGTTATCAGGAGGTCGCGGTCCTAAAGAGAGAATTAAACACCATGAGGTGAGTGAGCTGTAACAGTCAGTGAGGGTGGATACTTTGACTTCAGAGAGGGTGAGTTTAAGCCGTGCTGCATGGGGCACCGTTGGTATTACGTGTGGCTTCGTTGCTCATTCTCTGCTACGGGGAACAGCAAGCACCTAGTTGAGTGTAGTATGGAGAGGGTGTCTGTAAAATCCCAATATCTCCCTTTCCATCCCAGCTCCGGTTGGGACACTGTGAATTTCTCACCTCTAACTCTCCAGCAGAGAGAAAGCCATCATCCGCTTCTCCCTGAATGCTCCTTTCCATCTTCGGACTTGCCCCCAGCCCAGCTCCCCACTTGCGTACCATCAGTGCTCGGGTAAAGCAAGGAAAGAGGCACTGCAGTCAGGAGCTGCAATCCAGCAACTCACATGGGGCCACTATTGTCTCAGCAGCCACGGTTCTGGTAAGGAATTAAGCCAAAGTAAAGTGAAATAAAACAAAAAAATCCGTTTCTGCTTTTTAATATTTTATGTTATTTAACATCTGCTTGCTTTTGTGATCTACCCATTACATTTGAGCTACTTGGCTAATTTTATAAAAGTTCTTTTCTTGGAAGCCAAGGACATTTGCTAAGATGTGCATGTTAAACTGTTTCATTAAGGGCTTCAAAGTCAAGCAGGGAGCAAAATGAGAGAGTCCAGTTCCTCTCAGGTTTACTCTACTGTCAATTGGATTAAAATATACATAAGACATTGCAGTAACGTCAGGGTAAGCTGATATGAATAGGAAATCAGTCCCATGTCTTTGAAATCATAGCACAATTTGACAAACACGGCTGGAGTACTTTTTTTTCACAGTCTTGCAGGCTGGTTGCCAGGAAAGACTAGTGGAAGAAAGAATCTGATTCTGCATTGCCTTGTACACAGCAGCCATGGATCAAAATAAGTATGAAAGTAACTTTTTGGTTGGGTAGGATATAAAACCCACTGTGTATGAAATTGGTCACCACAGGCACCACGTGAAATTTGGCTAAGATGTATTTTATGATTTGCAGCAGACCACTTGGAGGCAAGGAGGTGACCTGGTCATTCATGCCTTTGTTTCGAGAAGAATCCTTGTCACTGATGGTTCACTCTTTTTCCATGCCTCCTGTTGTGCAATATCTGATAACAGTCCCTAACATGGCTACTACTTGCATTTACACCTGATTTATGGCTACTGAGAAGCAGGGAAACAAGCCTGATCAGCTGACCAAGCTGTAGGTGAAGGCACAAGGGTTTCAGTCCCACTGTCTGTCAGTGAGCTTCCTCAGCTGGTTCTCCTGGCACAATGGGGTCTCATTTTAGCCATGAGAGAACTGACCAAGTCATCCCAAAGAAGGATTTTGGAGACCTTATTGCAGTGTATGATTCTGGAAGAACCATCTTTAATTTGTAGGGAAAACAACTGTGCCTCGATTCCCCTTTGGGATAGCATGTGCTACATCCAGAGCATGTGTTTTCAGACAGCCAAATGCTGAGACTTACAGGTATACACAATGTTACAATGCAGGGTAATCCAAAGATCTCAGTGAAGCTCTGTGCTAAGCTGTGTTTGGGTGTTACTAGGCAAATTACTCACTTGAGGCTAAATTGCGCACCTTACACTACGCTTAACTGTAGATATACTCATGGTTAGACACAGTAATCAGGCAGTATAAATTCTGCCAGGGGACAGCTTTGAGAAAAAAATCAACAGCCCGCAGTGTCTTTGACCTGGATCCAAAGAAGGAGTCTTAATATGAAATTTATTTATTTATTTTCTGTCTCTGACACAAAGATGTTAAAGCAGCATTAAAAGTTTCTGAAATAGGAATATTTTGCCTTTGTGAATTATCTGTTAGTGAAATGATAGTTATAGCTACTTAAAAGATAGTTTCCTTTCAAATTGAGTTCCCACATCACACCAAATTGAATTTGTAGAAAGCTTTGATGAGCAGAAGAATTTGTTTTTATAAAATTCATGAATGTGATTAATTAACAGACCACCATAAATAAACAGATGCATATCTTTTCCTTACATGGAATTTTAGCACGAGCTTCAAGACTGTACACATGGGAACTTTCCAATTTTACATTTGACAGCAAGATACTGTTCCAGCAAAACACTTTGTAGGGTTCCCTAACTTGCTATAAGCAGCTGTTTTGAGACACGCTCAAGTTATTTGCTGATTAAAGCCTAAAGTGATGCTTTAGAAAAATTGCAAGTGTGCATGTACAGCCGGTGAGTGATCTATGGATTGGGCCCAGCCTACCTGAATAATTCATGAGGCCTGTGATCTTTCCTCCTTTCCTGGGGACCTTACAGAAATGGACAGGGAATAGGGCCATGGATCAATGAGTTTTTTCTAGTAAATTGCTCCCTGCCACCTGATTTCCAACAGCTCTGCAGCTGTTTCCTTTGTGTGTGACTGGGCATAATCCCATTCTGCGGCAGTTGTCCTGAGCTAACAGTTGTGGTCATCACCACAGCACCAAGCCTGGCATATGTCAGTGGTTTGAGGCACACATCAGCAGCACCTAGAGATGATATCATGTTCTCCTGGGAGTCTACCAATTTCAGGGTGCACAACACCAGTTAGATGGAACAGGAAGGCTACTGTCCCATTTTTGCGTAGCCACAAGGGTCTAGATGTCTCTTCATAACACTATGACCACAGCAGTCTCCATCTTTGGAGATGCAAAGATAAAAAGTTCATAGTGGCTGATGCAGAGATCTACAAAGCCCCACACTATCTGGCTCATTCCTACCTGCCAATTGTAGGTAACATTGACATACTCTAGAGGAACAGCCCGATGACACGGGGCTTTCAGAGAGACACGTGTCCCCATCTGGTAGTTCTTAGGGGAGATCCACAGCTATAAAAAGCGTAAGGGGTGTCACTCTGTCCTACTCAAGGGCCTCATGCATCGCTGTGGAGAATTATGCACTGTTGTGGTGGGTTGACCCTGGCTAGACACCAGGTGCCCACCAAAGCTGCTCTATCACTTCCCCTCCTCAGCTGGACAGAGGAAAGAAAATATAACGAAAGGACAGGGAGAGATCATTCACCAATTACCATCACGGGCAAAACAGACTTGACTTGGGGAAAAATTAATTTAATTCATTACCAACCATATCAGAGTAGGATAATGAGAAATAAAACCAAATTTTAAAAACACCTACCCTCCACCCCTCCCTTCATCCCAGGCTTAACTTTACTCTCCTTCAGGCATCCCCCTGCTCCAGTGTGGGGTCCTCCCCGGGCTGCAGGTGGAGATCTGCTCCCCCGTTACCCTCTCTGGGTGCAGGGCACAGCTGCCTCACCATGGGCTGCACCACGGGCTGCAGGGGAATCTCTGCTCTGGCACCTGGAGCATCTCCTGCCCCTCCTGCTTCACTGACCTGGGTGTCTGCAGGGTTGTTTCTCTCACATATTCTCACTCCTCTCTCTGGCTGAAGTTGCTTGTGAAGATTTTTTTCCCCCTCTTAAATATGTTATCCCAGAGTTGCTACCACTGTCACTGAAGGGCTCAGCCTTGATCAGCGATGGGTTGGTCTTGCAGCTGGCTGGGATTGGCTCTGTTGGACATAGGAGAACCTTCTAGCAGCTTCTCACAGAAGCCAACCCTGTAGTCCCCTGGCTACCAAAACCTTGCCACACAAACTCAATACAACTGTACCAAGAATAGCCAATCTAGTGAGTTTCTCCTGTGTAGTGGTTTAGTCCCTGCTGGGGTCTGAGACCATGCGGCCGCTGCCCCTCCCCCACAAAGGGACTGAAATACAAACCCCGGGGCTGAGGTAAGGAGAGGTTTAATACAACAGTGCAACAGCAACACAACAAACAATAACAATAACAGTGATAACAATGAACAGAGCAAGATGTATATACTGATACAGCAGTGAGAGGACCGGCTGCACCAACCACGCGATCACCGATTCTTCCCGCGCTCTGGCGCCTGGATGTGATGTCAGCATGGTATATGAATAACCTGGCTAGAGCTTCCCCCCCACTGCTGGGGAAACTTAACCCTATCCTGGTTAAACCAGGACATCCTGGAATAAGTATGCGCTTTCTCCTCTCTTAACAACACTGATGGTTGATTAGCTTCATCATGAAGCTTATCATCAAAATGGAACGTCTTCTTGTTGTTAAGTGGTTTTGAAGAGATTGTAGGTCAATACATATAGTACAAAAAGTCCCCATGTACATTACTACCAACAACGCTTATCCTCTTACAGCTGACTTGTGTGGCACCCAATGGGACTTCAATGACATTGTTTCTTGTCAAATGTCTATTGATGACTTTTTCAGCTGACTGAAAGGATACTGGCATAGCACCAATATGGAGAACACGCCATGATGTGCCCAGGCATTTCTTAGGCAGTCTGAGCCCAAGGGTCATTGTAGAGGGTGACTCCATTCTGAGGGGTGTCGAAGGCCTAATATGCAGTCCGGACCTGCTTCATAGGAAAGTCTTCTGCCTCCCTGGGGCCCAGGTAAAGGACCTCATGGCAAAACTCCCCACTCTAGTGAGACCCAAGGACTACTATCCTCTCTTGGTTTTTCAGGTAGGTAGCGACGACATCAGCAGGAGAAGTCCTAAATCAATGAAGATAGATTTCAGGGCCTTGGGGAAACTGGTTAAGAGGTCGGGGGCACAAATAGTGTTCTCCTCCATCCCTTCAGTTGCAGGGATGGATGAAGAAGATTACAGGAGAACTCAACAGATGAACTTGTGGCTCTGAGACTGGTGTTACCAGCAGGGCTTTGGATTTTTCAGTCATTTTTGCCAGACCTTTTGACAACAGATGGGATGCACCTGTCCCAGAGGGAGAAAAGGATCTTGGGGCAGGAGTTAGCTGGGCTCATTGACAGAGCTTTAAACTAAATTTGAAGGGGGATGGGGAGAAAACTGGAACTCCCAGATATAAGCCCCAGGGAAGATTACCAGAGTTTGTGGGATGGTGTGCCAACGACAACCCTCACCCTGCCATCTCAGTGGAGGCAAGGGATGGAGACATGCAGCACAACAAAGATGCAAGGGATATTGATGGATCAGTAACCATGGTAACACCTGTGAAAGGTCAGGCTGGAATTAGGACCTCTAAATGCAAAAAGGTGCTGGGGACATCAGCCCAACTGAAGTGCATCTATACCAATGCACACAGCATGGGTAACAAACAGGAGGAGCTTGAAGCCATGATGAAACAGGAAAATTATGATGTAGTGGCTATCACAGAAACATGGTAGGATGTCTCCCATGACTGGAGTGCACCGATTGATGGCTACAAGCTCTTTAGGAGGGATAGACAAGGAAGGAGAGGCAGTGGGGTGTCACTGTATGTTAGGGACTGTTATGATTGCTTTGAGCGCAAGTATGGTGAAGACAGGGTGGAGTGTCTTTGTGTTAGAATCAGGGGGAAGGCCAACAGGGCAGATATCACAGTAGGAGTCTACTATAGGCCACCCAACCAAGACAGAGAGGTGGATGAAATATTCTATAGGCACTTAGGAGAAATCTCACGGCCGCTTGCCCTTGTTCTTGTGGGAGACTTTAACTTCCCAGACATCTGCTGGAAATACAACACAGCAGAGTGGACCAGTCCTGGAGATTCCTGGAATGTGTGGCAGATAACTTCTTAGCACAGCTGGTGAGTGAACTGACCAGAGAAGGTGCCCTGCTGGATCTCCTCTTTGTGAACAGAGAAGGACCGGTGGATGATGTGGCGCTCATGAAATAATAGAGTTCTCTATTCTTAGAGAGGCCAGGAGAGGGGGCAGCAGAACTGCCATCCTGGACTTCCAAAGACCTGACTTCCACTTGTTCAGGCAACTGCTTGACAGAATCCTTTGGGAAATGGTCCTGAAGGGTATAGGGCTCCAGGAATGCTGGACACTCTTTAAGAAGGAAGTCTTAATGACACAGGAGCAGGCGGTCCCCAGGTGTTGTAAGAGAAGCCGGTGCCAGAGAAGACCACCTTGGCTGAACAGGGAGATTTGGCTGCAATTCAGGGAGAAAAGGAGAGTTTATGGCCTTTGGAAGAAGGGGCTAGCCACTCACGGTGATTACAAAGATGCTGTGAGGCTATGCAGGGCGGAAATCAGGAGGTCTAAAGCCCAACTAGAAACTAATTTGGCTTCAGCAATCAAGGACAACAAGAAATGTTTCTATAAGTATGTCAACAACAAAAGAAAGACCAGGGAGAGCCTCCATCCCTTGCTAGACATGGGAGGAAACATGGCAATGAGTGATGAAGAAAAGGCTGAGGTGCTTAATGCCTTCTTCACCTCAGTCTTTAATAACAAGACTAGTTGTACTGACAGAATCCAGCCTCCTCAGCCAGAAAACAGAGATTGGGAGAACGCCCCCCCTGCATTCCAGGAGGAGATAGTCAGTGACCTGCTGCATCACATAGACACACACAAGTCTATGGGACTCGATGGGATACACCCGAGGGTGCTGAAGGAGCTGGCTGGGGTGCTCACCAAGCCACATTCCATCATTTACCAGCAGTCCTGGCTGACCGGGGAGGTCCCGACAGATTGGAAACTGGCCAATGTGATGGCCATCTATAAGAAGGGTCGGAAGGATGATCTGGGAAATTACAGGCCTGTCAGCTTGACTCAGTGCCCGGGAAGCTGATGGAGCAGCTCATCCTGAGTACCATCATACAACACGTGCAGGACAACCAGATGATCAGACCCAGTCAGCATGGGTTTATGAAAGGCAGGTCCTGCCTGACAAACCTGATCTCCTTCTACGACAGGGAGACCTGCTTATTGGATGAGGGAAAGGCTGTAGATGTTGCAGGTGCTGATGCGGAGTCTGAAGCACATGTCGTACGAGGAGCGGCTGAGGGAACTGGGTTTGTTTAGTCTGGAGAAGAGGAGGCTGAGGGGAGACCTCATCGCCCTCTACAACTACCTGAAAGGAGGTTGCAGAGAGCTGGGGATGAGCCTCTTTGATGAAGTAACAAGCGATAGGACAAGATTTAATGGCCTCAACTTGCACCAGGGAAGGTTTAGACTGGATATTAGGAAATATTTCTTTACAGAAGGGGTTGTTAGGCATTGGAATGGGCTTCCCAGGGCAGTGGTGGAGTCTCCATCCCTGGAGGTGTTTAAGAGTTGGGTTGACATAGTGCTTAGGGATGTGGAGTGATTGAGAATGGTCAATGTTAGGTTAATTGTTGGACTAGATGATCTTCAAGGTCTCTTCCAACATAGATGATTCTGTGATTCTCTCAGCCACAAGGACAGTAGAAACTCTGACTACAAGGCTCAACACAACAAAACCCCGGGCTTCATATAGTATGGTATGGCACATGGAAGGAAGACTGAGTTCAACACTATGCATATGCAGCAGCATCCTCCCTTCTGCCTCCATCTCCCATGACCATCAGTGTCTCTACCTACCTTTACTCCCCTTTCTCCAGCCAACTTTCCCATTTCCTTCAAACAGTTTCCTTCTGCCTTTCTCACCTTCTTCTCTTTTACTCTTTAGACAGTTGGATGCCTGGTCATGCCTGTTGGTCATGTCTCCAGTTAACCTCAAGCTTTTCTTGTCCATTCTCAGCAGAAAGACCTTTTTCCATGGAAAAGAAACAGCAGCTGTTGTTCATCTTTGTCAGCTACAACAAGGGGAAAGGTCTGGCTTCACTGTGGGAACTAGCTGCCCTCTTTCCACCTCTGCTTCCTTCTCAGAAATCAGGTTTCCCAGCATACTGCTGTGGACACATATGACACCCAGCTGTCATCCAAGTGGGGTTCCTTCATAAAAATACATGAACAGGCAAGGCTCCCTCCAGGTCCCTGCCAGATATACAAGTACACATACTTCACTTGCACCCTACAACCCTTCCCTAGCCAAGATCCCACTGCAGTTTGTGCAGGTGCAGGGATGAGCATAGCCTAGGCTCTGTCTGAGGTATGCCTGATACATGCAGCACGCTTCAAACCACCTCCAGTTTCCATTGTTCCATTACTCTGGAGCCAAGGTCCACCATCAGTCTGTGTCTTCTCACTCCATCCTCCCCTAAGGCTGTGATATAGGAGGTGATATTTGTCTTCTGAGAGGAGACTAGCCTTTCTCAGAAGGAGCAGGGGTCTTCCTCATAAGGGGAGAGGGCATGACACAGTAGCACATTTCATTTTCTGCCATACTCTTTAAATTAATACATGCGGATGACCCCATTCTACAAAATCATGACAGTTATCTCTTTTTCCTACCATGTGAATAATTGGGTACCAGATACTGAAATCACCTAACACATTTTGCTTTTGATTTAAGTCACCTTCACATTTCCGTGCATTATTATTATCTTTATTAGTATTTCAGCTGCTACTACTCTGGCTTCTTCAAAATACTCCTTCCTCCCCCCTGAAAATCCCCTAACAACATTTCTTCTCTTCTGAAACACTTTCCCTTCCCCATCTCTCTTCTCTGTAGGAATTACTGCATTTACATATTTTGTTTAAGGTGCTTAGGAATTATTGACAAGTTTGCTTTGCCCCTGGGGGGTTTATGCGACACAGTCAAGCTGTGAGCCACTTAAAGCATTGACTGGCTGATAGAAGGGATTGCTTGTGACTCTGAATTAGGGCACGGGCCAAGAAATGTAGCACGGTGCTGTCAGGGGCTGTGGCACACAGATCCATTTCCTTTATAATCCTACCATATCTATGACCTACCACATACAGAGCAAGGCAAAAGAACTACATTTTCCCATTAGCTCAAGATATGGGCTTCCCGTGAAATAAATTTACTCACAGCCCCTTTGCCACTGCTTTGCAAGCCTGAAAACCCTGTTTTTATTATGTCAGTGAGTGTATTTCAGACTTTCTTCACACTGAGAATCCATCTGGTTATACTACTGTCTAAATGTCCTGCTGAGATTCTGCTTTGCCACTAGTTAAAAATGAATGGCTAAATTTATAAACAGGAAGTTTATTGTGTTTGTCTGCTGAAAGATATTCTGGGTTTTATCTTGGCTGGGGTTTTTGTTGGTGGTGTTTTGGTTTTGTTTTTCTTTTTTTTTTTTTTTTTTCCAAACCATTTAATTTCACTAACACCCCTGAAAGGAACAGTGAGCCCAGAGTTAAAAAGCTGAAATAAAAGGGATAAAGTTCCTGGAAATGAGACTGGGGGAAAAAAAAAAAAAAAAAAGAAAACCCCAAACTAGTCACAATCTAAAGATCTCGACTTTTCCTTAACAAAGACAAACCATTTTCGAAGAAGGAAGACATACCTGTGCTTGGAAAACTGCTACTAGCACAAAATATAATTGAGCAGATGGTGACGGAAATAACACTTGGGCTGTTTTAGTCTTTTATTGAATGCCTTTTTTTTTTTTTTTTTTTGTCAGAATGCTGTTGTCCTCTCTAATTTAAGAAAAGTGAGGAAATACAGGCAAATTGAGAGAGCTGTATGTTTTTCTTCAGCTTGCTCTATTTAAATTGCAAACCAGTAAATGTGGTTAGGAGACTAACTTAAGGTTGCAAAGCAATCCAAATTTAGGAAATATGAGAATTAACACTGACAGTGGAATCTTCATTCAGCTCCCTTGTGCATGAGCATGCTGATACGCTCTTTAATTGGTTTAATACTGTCTTTTTTCTTTTTCAGAAAATCCTGATGCATTCAGCACCCTAAAGAAATAGGATTTTGTCAATAGTTTGATTTCTCTACACTGCTCAGTGACTCTGCCTTTTATACTATGCACTATTCTTACCCTGCATTAGAGAGAGAATGGTCCATTTCTTCTCCAGAAAAACATTCAAGTGTTTTGCAAACTAATTTTTTTTCTTCATTTAGTTTTACTACATTCCTGAGGTAAGGGCTGGTACTTTGGTTTTCCAGTTCACAGATGGGACAGAGGCATTAAAACCTGAAAGTATTCATGACTTCTGAGTGCCTGATTTTTCACATTTAGGGGGTATATACTTTCTGAATAGTTGACATTATACCTTGAAAAAATGGCTGTTGCTCACCTTATTTTAAGTCTGGGCTCCCAGCTGAGTTTTATTGGGTTCTAGATTTTGGCTGGGAGAACAATGTGGTTTTCTTAGACTCATTCTTGTAAGTGACTAAATCTTTCTGTATGAAATTATGCATAGTGACAGACAATCAACATGGAAAAGTCCATGCTGACAACTAAATTTTAGCAAAGGTGTAAGCCATTATAATCAGAGCTTCATGATGAGAAAACTCAGTAGTTAGACTACTCCTTGGTATTAATCCTGGAGTTCTAACAAACTCCAATAACATGGTATTAAATAATGAAGAGAATTTGGTTTAAAATACCAATTAACATCAGCAAGGTAATAATCGTACATTATCCAAAGCTTATTGATACCTTCACTCTACAAAGCCAATTTCATGAGTCCTGTGAGATGGCAGGGGAGCCGGTGCCTTGCTCTTTTATTGGTTTCTGTCTTTTACAGGCTCTTTGCCAAATATATGTTATTTCCAAACTTCATAATGACATATGTTAGTGAGTCTTTCATCCCTCCTTCCCAAATAAGGGAAGGCTGTGATCACCTTCAGATAGTTGCTAGAGATGGTGGGCTTTGCTCAGACTTCCTATTAGAGGGGGCTGCCAGTGTTGGCTCTTATGTAGCCCTAAGACCCAAGCTGTGCATCAGTACTAGACAGTCTGACTGCAGATACACAACAATAATTCCGTCTACACATTCTAATTTTCCATGTAAAGCCTTAATGAAGGAAAAACCCCTTAATTTTCCAAGTAATAAATGGCCACCAACCTCAAACCCTCTCACTGTACTATGTCCTCATGTCACCTAGCTTAACTTTACAGCATGCTCTAAAAGGTCTGGACTTTGGCCTATTGTGGAGGAAGAGTGGGAGGGAAAAGAAAAGAAGAGTGAGTGAGAAGATCTCCGAAGATGGATTATGCCATGGTAGCTTTCTTATGGTATGAAAGAAGCACCTCATGTGGTGACAGTTATCAGAGCCTGGCCTGGGAACAGAAATACCTTTCTAAGAACAGTATTGTGGGATCACGCCACATATCCATCCAGGACAGTATTTTGTATCTAGTGATGGCCAGTAGAAGATGCTCAGGAAAAAACGGAGACTGGACAAATTTTTCTCTTGATATACCACTTATAGCTTCCAGACTTTAGTCTTCATTTGATGCCATTATTCTGTTTGCCTTTACAAAGCCCTGCTGTGGGGAATTCTCTCACTGAATTGGGTGGTGTGTGAAAAGCACTTCAATTTTTCTCATTTTAATCCTGTCTCAGTGAGAACCCTGACTTACTGTATTCTGAGAAACCACAAATACTTTTTCCTTCCTCATCCTCTTCACACTGTTCATGCCTTTAGACATTTGCCGTATCCCTCCTCTGCATGAAAGTTGAAAAATTCTAGGCTGCTTAGTTTTCCTTTCTCATGATTTCCTTCTGGCCACATTTTTGCCCTTCTTTATTCTCTTTTTACCTTCACAGTACCTTTTTCTGAGATCAGTAGACCACCATTTGAAGCCCTCAAGGTGTGGGAGAAATACCTATTACAGTGTCATAACGATGATACTGGTTTTCTTTATTTTTTTTGTTGTTCTTTCCTGACAATTTCTAACATTTTCTTTGGCATTTTGACAGCTGAACTGGTATTTTCAGAGAACTGTCTTAAGCAGTAATAATTAATTTGGGGTCCACTGTATCATACGCATAACTTGAGTAGTATTTTGTCTCTTCTGCAGTGTTCCACATTCATTGAGAGTGAATTTTATCTGCGATTTTATTGTCCAGTCAGTCAATATTGTGAGATCTTTTTGTGCCTTGTAGCTGTTAGTTTTACTTGTTAGTTTTACTTTTTACTATTCTGAATATCTACATGAGTAGCAGTCTGATGTCTCATTAGCCAATCATTTTCCAGGTCTTTCCAGACTATGTTAAGCAATATACGTTGCAGAACAGACATTTGGGGAAGACACTGGGTGGTCTTCCTTCACAATGCAAATTGAATGTGAATCCCCACCCTTTGCTTCCTCATTTTCAGGCACCTTCTACCTCCTCTTGTCTTCATTAAGTTTCCTTGAGAGTCTTTTATGAGGAAATTTGTCAAAAATGTTGCAAAGATGCAAATAAAGGTGACCCGTATCTATTTGCGTATGGGCTCCGAAGTGCTCTTGCACCCATGTGCAGCACAGTTTTCTCCATATCAAGAACATGTTCCAAAGATATTTTTCCACACATTAGTTAACACCATTCCTTACCATTGTTTTCTTAACAATCTTCTGGTAAGACAAACAGATTTATTCATCTGTATTTCTCCAGATCACTCAAAAAATGCTTTTGAACAACACCTGATGTATTCTATTCTTTTGGTAACAGGGCTGATTTAAGAAATAGGTTACAGACCACAGGCAGTAGGTCAGCAGTTTCATATCTGAATCCCTTTATTGCTTGGGTCTGGCTATTTTTTATTGTTCATTTTATCACTTTTTTATGTATCCCTTCTCTTGACAACTAGATTTGAGAGAGTTCCTCAGACTTGTCACCTGTAAAGAAAGGCTATGGCAAACACTGATGCAAAAAAATAATTTGTGTTTTCTGTTATAGCCTTAACATCCTTCAGTGCTTCTTCTATATCTGGACTATTTTTTGACACCTTAACTGTGGCAGCTTTCTTCCGATGTAGTAAAGAAAAAATCGCTATTTGCTTTTATGCTTTTTCTGCACATTACACCTTAAAACCTTTTTCCATTTAATGTGTGACAATGAAGATTTTATATATCATAAAACAATTGCCTAAATCCTATCTCTAAGACCAATAGGCAATTCACTGCAGAAGAGGGAAAAATGTAAATAAGCTATGCTGAAGATGATCTTCCCAACTATTTGTGAAGGCAGGGATATTTGTGGCCATTTGTATGGCATCTGAAGTGACTCGTACAAGTCACGTTGTGAGTCACAAGTCTACGTTGAGGTAGATGCAGGACTCCTAAGGTCAATTTAATGAAATCTCAAAGTACACTTCCAGCTACCTCTTCCATCGGTCCAGCGACACAGGTTTACTTCATCAATTCTTATCAGGCTGTCAAGGCTTACTGTAGAAAGCCTTGCAGAGAAATATATGGGAAATACTTTACTGACCCTGCTCCAAAGAACTCTCATTCTTTGGACCGACTATTTCATTTCTGACTCCCTCACCTTTCTGGTCATACTTCTAAACATTAAGAGTGTCAGAGATATTACCCTAGCAGTAAAAAAGACCTTTTTTCTTCTGTCTCTGTTTCATATTTCCTGGATTGTTTTTATGAGAGCAGAAAAGGAGAACAGGAAGTGAAATGTCTAACTTATTACACCAGACTGATCAATATATGTCTTTTTTGCAGTACAGTAGAAAGATGAAGTTGGTTTAGTTGGTTTCATAGCTTGCAACTAACTTTCTTTACTTCAGGCTAGACAGACCCAAAGGAAACCTGTGCATGCTAATGAATAAAAAGGCTTGAGGACGTCTGCAGAGAAAAGGTGTTTCCCTCTGGTTCCAAAATAATGGGTCTTGTTGACATAGCTCAACTAGAGAAAGAGGAAAACTGGCACTAAGTGCTTGCAAAAGGCCTGGCAGATTTACTACAAACATCAAGTTACAACAACCTGTATACAACATATAAACACATATTCCTAAGTACCTGAGACAGCCCTATGCTCAGAGGTAACTGTCAAAGTAACTTTGACTTTACTAACTTGCTAGTCACAGACAAAGTAATAAAAAGCTAATCAAACATATAATTACATATGAACACAAGTAAACCAAGAAAAGGTATTTCTGAAGCACATGCTGGTGCTCCCACAGGGGATCAGAATATCTCCAGGTGGAAAAGTATGATAAGGAGATGGCATTCCCTTAGAAGGAAAGCATGTGGAAGGACAAATTTTGAATTAGAGACACAGCTGGTGTAATCCTAAGGCTACAGTTTACAATAATTCTTCAAGCTTATGTTATTACAAGGATTGTTATAACTAACATTATGCATAATTAGTATCTGTTATATATATATGTTACACATAAGTCATAAACATGGTGCACAGAAGCCTTAGCTGAGATGTGGTGCCACCACAATAAATGCTTTATGTGTTACTGGGACTCATCCTTTCTGCAGTTATATTCAGTCAAAACACACAAATACGATTGCTTGTACAAAACAGTGATGCTTGTATTTCAAGTTGCATGGCTCCAAAGAGGGACAAAATGCAAAACATGTGAGTGGAACTCCATAACTGGTATCACAACCTCTCAATATATGCCAATGCTGGTTTGTGTCCCTACAGTGAGTCATGTTATCATAGAATCATCATAGAATCAGAATGGTTTGGGTTGGAAGTGACTTTAAAGATCATCTAGTCCCAACCCCCTGCCACAGGCAGGAACACCTTCCACTAGACCGGGTTGCTCAAAGACCCGTCCAACCTGGCCTTGAACACTTCCAGGGAGGGGGCAGCCACAGCTTCTCTGGGCAACCTGTGCCAGTGCCTCACCACCCTCACAGTAAAGAATTTCTTCCTTATATCTAATCTAAATCTGCCCTCTTTCAGTTTAAAAGTTACCTCTCATCCTATCACTACACTCCCTGATAGACTCCCTCCCATCTTTCCTGTAAGTCCACTTCAAGTACTGGAAGGCTGCTATAAGGTCTGCTGGGAGCCTTCTCCTCTCTAAGCTGAACAACCCCAACTATCTCAGCCTGTCCTCACAGGGAAGGTGCTCCAGCCCCCGATCAACTTTGTGGCTCTCCTCTGGACCTGCTCCAACAGGTTTATGTCCTTCTTATGCTGGGGGTCTGAGAGCTGGACACAGCACTGCAGGTGGGGTCTCACAAGAGCAGAGTAGAGTGGGAGAATCACCTCCCTCGATCCGCTGGCCACATTTCTCTTGATGCAGTCCAGGATACAGTTGACTTTCTGCGTTGTGAGCATACACTGCTGGTTCATAGTCAGTTTTTCATCCACTACTATTCTTAGGTCCATCTCCACAGGGTTTCTCTCAATCCCCTCATTACCCAGTCTGTATCTCTGGTTAGGATTGCCTTGATGTGCTTAGGACCTTGCACTTGACCTTGTTGAACTTTGTGAGGTTTGCACTGACCCACTTCTCAAGCCTGTCAAGGTCCCTCTGGATGACATCCCTTCCCTCTAGCGTGTCAACCACACCACACAGCTTGGTGTTTTTGGCAAAGCTGCTGAGTGTGTGCTCAATCCCACCATCTCATTCCCACTGTCCATGCCGCCAGCAAAGTTGTTAAACAGCACCGGTCCCAATACCGACCCCTGAGAAACAGCACTCGTCACTGATCTTCACTTGGATATTGAACCCTTGACTGCAACTCTTTGAGTGTGACCATTCCATCAGTTCCTTATCCACTGAGTGGTCCCAATTCCTTATCCACTGAGTGGCCCAGCCATCAAATCCATGTCTCTCCAATTTAGAGACAAGGATGTCATGCAGGACAGTGTCAAATTCCCCACATCCTTTCAAAGGTTCCCTTCTTCTCTTCCTAATAAGTGCACAGCATAAGTCATGAACCTTACAGCAATGCTGAGAACGACAGGTCTTGGCTTCAGAGGTGATTATTGCACACACAAGGAAGTACAATGTGAAAATGGAGGTATCAAATTATGTGTGGCAACTCCCATCTGTATGGGGCTAAGGCAAAGTCAATGGCTGAGGTGCAGCTGCCTCAGGTTGGCGCTGCAGAGGCCATAGGTGCAGGCAGCAATCAATGCCTGCCACTGATGAAGCAGGTGAGAGAGGCAAAGGAAAGATTTGATTTGCCATAGATTACACTCCAAGTGACTGAGACAATGAAAAAGGCCTGAAACCCAGCTGACACATCAGATGTGAATTGTAGCACTGAGAATTAGACCGCAGGAGTGTGAAACACCTGTGGCATAAATGGGTCCAGTGGATTAGCCACTTTTGGGTCACTATATAGCCAATGGAGAGAAAAAAAATTTTTTTTTCTTTTTTTATTTAATGAGTGTAATTGATCTTATTTTAGATATATCTTTTTAGAATCAGGGTGTTGATTCACATCCTTAAATGGCCTGTTTCACTCTGCTAATTGTAAAGTGAGTCTTGGAGGCTGACAGATAGAGTTGCACCATAGACATTGGACCAGATGAACACCTCTGTAAATGCTGTAGTTGATGTGTGTGTCTGAACCCTAAAATAAGCTCTGACAGACATTGGGATGTACGTGGTGAGATGGTCAGAGGGGTCTGCAGCCTCCCTCCAGCAATGCTCATCCGTCCCTTAAAGTCATGCAGCAGCAGACCCGCAGTGCCCAGCCCTGCAGCTCACACGGCCACAGAACAGCCACAAAACCATTCCTTTCCTCTGCAGTGTTACTAACGCTGTCACTTGCTGAAACGGAGAGAATTAATAAAAAATAAAGAAAATCTCTATTGCTTTTTTGCCTTGGGGCAGCAAAGGACCAGAGTAACGGACACGCCAGGATCACCTTGATTTATAGAATGGCTTCCTAGTCAGTCTCACGTATTTAATCTTTTTGTGCCAGCAGGAAGTTGAAAAGTCTGGACTGCAAAAAGTTTAATTACATACTTATAAGGCTAATTAAAAAAATGAGTTGCAAAAAAAAAGCCTTTTTAGGATTTGTAAAACCTTACCTACTCTAAACCTATAATTCATTTCCATGTGACTGAAGGCATTCCTTTAGCAAATGTGAGGAAATAACATTGAAAGGAGAAATAAAAACTACAGATTGTATGGTTTTTATTTTTCATTTATGTCCTATTCGCCTTAGAGAAATATCAGCAAATACTTTTGTAACAGACACATACACTGTTTTGCTCTGAATGATGCATTCATGTTCAAATTTTAATGTTGCTAACGGCTATTCTTTCAGTAAAAGTACATTTTGGTGAAAAAACTCTGCTTATGTTGTTTCTTATAGTGCTAAAACTTCTACATATATACCTATGTCGGATACACACCTGTGATACAACATGAATGGAATATATTGCAAAGCCATTTCATGACTGCATATAAAATGAACTTTGCAGTCTTTCATTTGCACTGTTTCCCAATCCATTTCTCTCAGACACTACTACTACTGTAAACCTCTGAGGCACTCCTAATAAAAACATAACAAACACAGCAAAATAAAACTCAACTCACCTCAAAAGTGGCTTTATTTTAAATGAGGATTCTTCAGTTTTTCTCTCTGTCCCCGGAATTACATTTGTCTCAAACCTAGAAAATGCAAGATCCAGCATGAGCCACATTCTACCCTAGTTATGTTTGTTTACACATAGTCACCTACACAAATCATTCTATTTTCATACTTAATGTCTCTGTTTAATGTGGAAGGGAAGTTTATACCATGAGAAAGAGACTTACAACTTTTTGATAAGACTTATCACTTATTTCTAAGTATTTAAGTTTTTAAGGCCTTGACTTATTCAAAGAAAAATAATTTCATTTTTTGGGGGGGGTTGGGGATGAGATTTGAAAATGGAAATTAAGGGCTTGAAGATATACTAAGATGTCATCTAATGCAGATTCCCCTGGTATTCACAAAACCTCATCTCATTGCACCTAAAATCCCTCATTTTGGATATGTCTGCAAGGAACTCTGGAACCTGCATTGCTGCAGCTGCTGCATGGTATGGAGCCATCCAGTACTCACCTGTTGATTAAGTCCCCTCAGCACCAATGAAATAGTCATCTGTTTGCTAAACATTTCCTGCCTTTACTGTGAAGCCTGATCCAAAGCTGTTTTGCTTGTAGCCTTTTAGAAATCCATTTCTTCAGAGCCTACCATACCTGATGCATGCTCTGTGCCTGCAAATCCTGCAGACATCCAGACAGCACCACTGACAGCCTGATTTCCTCTTGGGTCCCTGGTTTGTGAGCTTCTGTTTGACAACACTGACAGAATAGGTGAGATTCATCTGATTAAAGACAGTTATTAATAACATAAACATATTTCTGTGATCTACCCACCCTGAGCTTGTTTTCTGTATGTCCACTTTAGGGTGAGGTGAAGTGGCTTCTGAATGTGCTTTTTCCTCTCCACTGGCTCCAAAGGCAGCCTCAGGCAACCAGCTCATGTGAAGGTCTATCCTGTAGAATTAGGAGAGATGGATCCCATCCCCAATCTAAACCTAATATCCCCAACCTAATATCTAAACCTTCCCAATGTCTAAACCTTCCCAGGTGCAACTTGAGGCCATTACCTCTTGTTCTATTGCTTGTTACTTCGTTAAAGAGACTCATCCCCAGCTCTCTGCAACCTCCTTTCAGGTAGTTGTAGAGGGCGATGAGGTCTCCCCTCAGCCTCCTCTTCTCTAGACTAAACACCCCCAGTTCCCTCAGCCGCTCCTCGTACGACATGTGCTCCAGACCCTTCACCAGCTTCGTTACCCTTCTCTGGACACGCTCGAGTCATTCAATGTCCTTTTTGTAGTGAGGGGCCCAAAACTGAACACAGTAATCGAGGTGCGGCCTCACCAGTGCCGAGTACAGGGGTAAGATCCCTTCCCTGTCCCTGCTGGCCACACTATTGCTGATACAAGCCAGGATACGCATCAGTGCTTCCTGCATGGGTGCAACCTGCAAAGTCAGGCAGTCAGATATGCCCCTATTTATAGAAATGGGCTCATTTATGCTGTGTACAGGGGTGTATTATTTTCAGTTTCTTCTGGAAAATAAACGTTACTTTCTCATTACAAGATATAGACCTTACATTAAGTTGGGATAGGGTACACAAAAGACAGAAAAGCAGTGTGTAATGATCATTTCAGGCCTTGTCACACTAGAAATGATCATTTGTCTTAGATTATACAGAAACATTAATTTAGAGTGCTTATTTTTAGGCCCTGTCCCTTTTCCCTTTCATAAATCCTTTTACCTCTGGGGTAGGACTTTTCTCTTCCCCCAGCCTCTGACAGGCTCCACGTCCTTCCCTCTGACTGCCCTTTCAGGTTCATTGACTTTTGATTCCATGACTTTAAAGAGCCTCCAGCCTTCATCCCAAAATATTTATTTCCTGAATTTATCTCTTGCTATGCATCAGTCACTTGCCTTTTCTTTTGTTTAAATTTCAATTATTTTCCCTCACTCTGTGGATTAACAGTATCTTGGTAGTCTTGAGCTGCTTCAGCTGGGACCTATTCACTATCAGACCAAAATACATTTCCTGTCCCAAAGAACCAACAGAGAAGTAGTAGAGATGGCTCCTTTACAGCTGAGTGCCCCTGCTGCTTGGCTATAAAGCCACCTTTTGTTGTGCCATCTCTATCTTTGAAATACTTTAGAATGATGGAGTGTCCCATAGCCTGGGTGTGAAACCCCTGAACTGGTCTCATCCATGAATGGAGACATTGCTGAGGGCCAGTCTTGGTCAGACATCCAACTTGCAGAAAATTATTACCTAATCATTCAGGTCATGCCTTGTGAGTTTTGTTTTGGTTGATTGGCTGGGTTTTGGGTGTTTTAGGTTTGTTTGGGCTGTTTGGATTTGTACTTTTAGTGGGTTTTTTGTTTGGTTTTTTTTGGTGTTTTATTTTTTCTGTTTTGTTTTTAATTGGTTAGTGGTTCTATTCAGCATATTTATTCTCTGGATCACTCTTCACAGTCACTTTCCTTGCTCTGAGTGTCTGCATAGAAAGCCTAGCCACCCAGTTAGAGTAGCTGTGGAATTTTCATATGCCACTATACTTCAGTGCCTGAATAGGTGTCCTGGAACTTGATGTCCTCTTTAGCATTTCCAAGATGAGGAGGCAACTGCAAATGAACCCAGTATTTCTTAATCATAAAATGTCTGAGTTTTGACTCCTCATTTTGGAAAGCCTGAGGCTGGCAGGTTTGTTATGATAACCTTTTGTTAAACTTCTCTGTTCTCTACTAAGCCTTACCTCTTCATTCTTCTCCTCTTGCCCAAGTTCCTTTGTTTCATTTCACAGAGACTATACTATAGCAATTAATTTTGTCCAAGCATGTATTTAAATCAACACTCTTCTTCTGGGTACATTTACTTGTAGATAAAAAGATGTAGAAGAACAGGACTTAGTAAAAGATCTCAGAAGTTTGTTCTGATGCTGGGAAAAATCACTCTTATGTTACTATGGCAGAAAAGCTTTTTTCTTCTCAGCCTTTATTCCATCCCATGCTTTTGTTTGGAGGGTGAGATTAACAGCATAAATACTTAAAAAATTGCAGTGTTCTTGAGGTGACACCTCATTTCCATTTGATTAATGAGCCAGTTTAATCAATGAATCCTCAGATACTCAATGCTTTACTTAATGGTATTTGAAAATTCTATACGACTTGTTTCTTCATTGTTTTAGGGGTTGAGGAGACCTTCTTGTTCCCCTTCTGTTCTCTCCTCCATTGAATAGCAATATAAAGTCATACACATAAAACAGAACATTTATGAGCTGATATCTTTCCAAACAATTATGTTTTCCCCTGAAAGAAGTACAAACAGTGTATTTTCTCTGCTGTGCAAGTTCATGCTCCTAATCAGTTAGACCACTGAAAACAAGCATAGCAGACAGAGAACAACTGTAATTTCTTATTATGTGCATTTTGGTATGGTGTAGAGAAGTGAAATTACAACTCTAGTTTGGGTGAGGTGTTATAATATGACCACAGAGAAAAATAAGTGAAGATAACAATTGCCTTACAAAATTACGTGAGGCGAGTTTTCCTTTCTTGTCTGTCCCGTGATGATCCAACTTGACCTAGAAGTTTGGCTTGTGCCTTCAAACTCTACTACTTTACATTTAAGCCTTGGATGCTTGTGGTTCAATTCCCTGTGGATTGCCTGAGAACACAGTTATCAGACTTCTATTTAAGGGAGACAAAAGGTGGAAGAAAATAAAGAAATGGCTCCTTTATGTAAACAAGCGGATCAGGCACAGAGATGGATGCATCAAAGTACTTGCATGCCCAATTTCTATTTCTCTTGGAGGGAATGTAAGCATGGAACTATTTTCCTAGATTTGACCCAGAGGCTAAGCAGAAGACTTTTGAAGTACATATAACACTTAAGCACATAAGTATTTTGTAAGTAAATAGTCTTTAGGTGCTGTTGCGCAGAAGCAGCCTGACTTTCAGTTTTCACATGTAGGAAAAGTTCAACTCAGCCTTTTAGACACATCTGTATGTGAAAGTAAGTTTGACAAAAAGGCATCCCAAGGAGACTAAATTACCCAAATCTTTCTAGTATGAACAGAAAGTGGGAGTACAACCATGAAACCCTTCTGTTACCCCAGAGAAAAAGCTCCAAAGTGACCTCAGAAGTTCGTTGGTCCCTATTTCTGCTTGCAGACAGGATCTACTGTGCTTAAATCAAACCAGGCAACTTAAAAATTACACTAATCAACAAAGAAGGTAATGAGGAGGTTACTGCACTCCTTCGCCCTATTTAGGACCTATTTTTGATCCTAATGCTGGAATGGAGAGGCCACACCACCTTGACTCAAGCTGTGACCAAAAACTATGCTACCTCAAATTACAAAATATTTCTACTTTGTGCTTTCTTCTGCTTCATTTATACTTAATGACTTTTAGTGGCAGCTGTTCCCCATGCTGCCCAGCAGAAGAAGGGCTGTGTGCAAAAACCAGCACACCAGTTTATCTGTAAAATTGTTTCTTGACATTTTTGACACTAAATTTTTGTGTATGAATAATCCCCTATTCTGTTGAAGAGATTTCATGCAAAGTCTCTGACAGAGCCAGGACATAAAACCTTGTTTTCTGAGTTTTATTCCAAAGCCTGAAGTATTATTTCTATAAGCAGTCACCAGTGTGAGACTACATCAGCTCCTTCACTCTTGAGATGAACTGTACTACCAGAGGTCATATTTGCTATACTTACAGTCAGCAACATCCCAGACAGGAAGGGTGGGAGCTTACAGTGCTTACAGCATGGATGGCTACACCTGACCGTGCAGTCTGTTTATATGGAGGAGATAATCCTTTGAACAGCATTTTTCTGACCTTTTACAGAACTTAACGATGGGAGGACTCATTCCCTCAACTTTACAGACTATTTTGATTTGACCTTCTTTGACTAGAACAGGAGATTAAATAACTGTCCTGAATAGAGTCACCTGGCTGAATGAAGGCATGAGGGGTATGTCAGTCACCTAAATGCAGGCCTGGAGTGTCATTTGAGATACCCTAGAACACCCAAGCTACCTGCATGCCTGTAAGACCCAGAAACTACTGGAGGCCCATACCTTTTTGGAGCAGCAGCTAGAGGCCAGTCAAAATCCTACAGAAACCTGTGTTCAGACAGCTGTTTTGCACCCTTATACTGCAGACACCCCTCATCTTGAATTTAGTCAGGTATCCTACCCTACCTCTCTACAAGATAGCACTGTGATATAAATAATTATAAAAATTAAATTTTACAGTCCTGTTAGTGATGAAAAGTGTGGATATTTTTGCTCTGTTTCTGAAATGTTGTTCAAAAAATCCCACACAAATAAAGAAGAAAAGATCTTGCCCTTCTCCTTCTATCTAAGATCTATCTCTTGACTCCGTGTTCAGCTATATAAACTATTATGCCTTTGATCAAAATCAATGAAATCATGCCAGTTGACTTGATGTGAATATGCCCAAAGCTTAACCAGATCACTTACTAAAAATATAATAAGAAGACAAGGACTGCATCTATATCTTTCAACCTTAAGTTCCCCAAGTACTAAATTAACTCATGCAATGACTATGAAATGTTGTGTTATTAAAAATGTTCAGATGCAGTTAAAGCCCCAACTGTTACTCATGACCCAAATTCAAAATGGCCTTCAAATTTATTTTAGGCTGTAATATGATGCTTTTGATTTTTTTTTTCCCACTCTTGATCTGTTGGGGAAATTAAAGTTTTTGTGGAGGAACAATGGACTTTTTGGTGACAGATGACCTACCTAGTGAAGTCTCTGGGGTGAGTTCCCCTCTATCTTCTACTGGTGTGAAGTCAAAAGTAACTCTTAAAACAATTAATGGCATTACACACATGTGTTACATTTAAATGGGAGTATACCCTAGGCAGAATTACTTCCTAATTCACACCTGGGCAGTGTTAATGAGGGCAAAAGAACTTTGTAATTTTTACAAGGGAGAAGCTGGCTTAATATTTCAACAATAAAATGTGCATGATATGCATGAGAGTACAGAATCAAAATACAAGCAAGAATCCCTTACTTTGTTCTCAGGGAGGAAAACCATGACACTTAATCTATATTGTTTTAAATCTACCATGTAAACATCTTTTTAAAAGCCTTGAAATTTGGAATGTAATTGTTATCAGCTCTTGATTACATACAGGCTACATAATCTATCATTGAATCAAATAATCGTTATTACTGTTGGGAAATAAGGAATTATACAAGAGCCTAAAGGAGAACACTGCATAGCAGGCAAGAAACAAACAAATCAGGGTTGGGCAATCAATCTCTGTACCATAAAATGCTAATGTTGTCCTAATAAATAAGAATTCTCTTCCATTGTTTGATATGCTCCCTACCAAGAATGTCACTTAGCCTGTGGTATGCTTTAGTTTAGTTTAAAGTGGCACAACAATTAGTACTTTAACAAAATAATAATAGTTCCCTTTCATTTTTATACAAGTAATTAAACTTATAATTTTTCTTGTTAATGCAACAAGCCAACCAATAAATGGGAAAAAAAATGTTTAAGTTGTGGTATTTTCAAAGTAGCATCCTATGCAGCATGGATTATTCAGATATGAGGTTCTGAATTAATGATTATTAGGAAAAAAAGAGGAAATAAGAGAATGACATCGGGGGAAAACAATTCCTGTCAAATCCTGTATTGTCAAAATGGTATTAATTATAGGATAGCTACTTATACTTCATTGCAAGCTCACAATTTCTTCAGATAAAGCTAACCTGATGACTCCAGAATGATACAGATATTTAAACTGCACTTAAGTAAATGAATACCTTACCACAGTGAGAAGTGAATTGCACATTGGGATGGACTTGTACTTTTCAAGATACATTGAACCTAGAGGATGGATTGAATAGAAGGATGTGTTCTGCTCACAGAATATAAATAAAAGGGCTTTGAAAGGAACTGCACCATGAAATCTGCTCAGAGATATAGCAATGGGTTAAGAGAGGAAATAACATTCTTGGAGAATTTATAATTTACATTGACTAAACTTCAATCCTCTCGTGAATACAAATGCTCAATATATTTAAAAACAGGTCCTAACATATTACTCAGAGACAGGAATAGAAGTCTGTCTTTGATTTATGATCTCAGAGAAGGAAGAGACAGAAAGAAGGGCAGTCCCCAAGACTATTTTGCCTGGGTGATACTTTCTGCAATCTGACTGGTAATGTTCAGTGTGATGAGATTCCCTGTGCCTTTGAAGGTCAGTTATGCCAGAACAAAACTCCAGTAGGAACTTTCTGCTGATCTTCCAGCCATATGCTAGCACGCAGAGGGGGACATCTGCAAACTCAGCTGCTTCACTATAAGCAAGAGAAGAAAAATAGAGGTGTGTGTTAAACTCAATTGATTTCACCTCATCACACCATGCTGCTAGAAAGAGTTGGGGTTTGGATGTGTTATCCCTGCCCCTCAGCTGGCAGTTTATGAACAGGGACAAGGAAGCTGTTAGAAGGAAACCCACCAAACAGGGTATTTCTGATCCTCAGGTGCTGAGAGTAGGAAGGCTCATGGGGATGTTGCCAAATTTTATGAGTAGCTTCTTTTAGACTTTCTGACCCAGGAAAGTGATCAGTGAGGATTTATGTTATAAAAATAACTTTTTTTCCTTTTTCTCCATGACACTTCCATAACCTCCTTTAACAAAATATTGTGCCTTATAATCATTGCTTGATAGTCCTGTGGGTAAGATGCTTGATGTGACAAAGGAGACACATACTCCTTGTTCTGTTGCAAAACTGGCCTTGGACCAGATCTTTAAAGGTGTTTGGACCACTAAAGGTAAGTATATGTTCCAGCAAGTTTTTCAAGTCTACTAGCTTAAAGTACTTTTGCCTACTTGATTTCATTCAGTCTTATGTGCTTCAGGTGTGAAAATCTCACGTGCGTATCTTTATCAGTCTGTTTTGCCCTTCATTTCTCAGCATAACAGCTGTCTTTAGCTTAGTCTTTAGAAAATTAGCAGGGTAGAAACTATCTTTCTCTTTTTATATACATATGCAGGCAGCACAGCATGAGCAGACAACAGTGAATAGTGTTTCTGCGCTTAATTGGATGACCATAAGATTTGGGAGCAAGAAAATTGTCTCCAATCAACACAATTTCTAAACAAGCGTTTTCAAATTTATTTTCAGCCTTGAATGGGAAATTAACAGATCCCTCTCATTTGGAGATCTGTGACCTTAGTGAATACTGGAACCAGAACACACCAGACCCTTAACTTCTGAAACATTTATGGAGTAGGGCTTTGTTTTCACTCTCTGGCCATATCTGATGGCAAACTTGCATTTTTAACAATTTATATTATGGCCAGGAAGACAAATAACTCTCAGTATCTAAACACTTCCCTAGGAATGAACAGATGAACAGATTCCAAACTCAGAAGTTTTCATCGTGATCATCCAATTTGCTTTTCCTATATAAGAGAGGTTGTGGTATGTCAACTAGTAAAAGATGCTGATTTTCAAGTTCAAAGTCTGTAGCTAACTCTTAAAGAAATCTGTTACCCTGTTTTGGAGAGATATGAGGCACAGTGAGATTAAACTTCAGATTCTGCAAAATTCCTTTAATTGCTCAATATGTTAGAATACCTTGACCTGTGTGACTCATGTAAAGTAACGCACAGAGCCAGGAATAAAATTTGGATTTTGGAGTCCTAGTACAGTGTTCTCCATGGCAGGAGTCTTGACTTCTATTAAAACCAACATCTGGGTTTTCCCACAAGCCTCTGACTCCTACTAGACCAGCAGAAGAGTGGTAACTACTGCCTATACAGTAAACCAGAGCCACAGAGTGTGCTGTCAAAACAGCACATTTGTCAAAGAAACATTTTAACATTTTACAATATTTTAAGAGAGCAAGCAAATCTTTTTTCCAACAGCTGAAGTGATTACTTGCCCCACCACAAGTTTTAATGTCTATTTAAGTGATAATCTCTGCTGCCTTGAAATACACAAAATAATGAACAGCTGCTCTGGCTGATCAAATGCAGAAGCAAAGTTGAGGTACTAATCTCTCATAAAAACAGTTTATTGCATCTGGAATACAAAAGCAATAGGGGGTTATTGATGCAGAACAAACCATAATAGAGATAAGAACAAAATAAACGTAGCTTCATCCTCTTCCTTTCTGAAATCTGTGCTACATCTGTAACAGACATTTGGATGTTGTGCGCATAAACATGGTTCTTAGGAGGGAGTATTCAATTCTTGGTGTTGTGTCTGGATATAGTGCCTTTACCTGTCTGCATCATTTAGACGAGTATTTAGTTACCTATTGGTTGTGGTTTTGAACTACAAGTGAACTATATTTGTTTCTCTTTTTACACCCAGTAATTATTGTTATTCTAGACAAAGCTTGTGAACTTGGAAGGAGAGGAGTGTGTAAGGAACACAAGGAAATTACTTGAAGAGGAAAGAAAAGTTTAGAAGCAGCAAAGGCCTATGAGCTTATCCCAGCTGGACTCCAGACTTAAGCAACTGTAATAACCCTGGACTTATTCTGACCTTATTCACACCATTTTTGAGCAGGGAGTAACCCCATTTGAAATGGTGGAATGAGATCTGGACAGATAACTTTATCGTTAAGGAAGAGTAATATTTCATAGGACTAAGATGTGACATTTGCCAAGGGTGGGATAGTAAAAAGGGAGCCTTATCCCCTCCTGAATATTGTCTCTTCAAATCTTGGATGTCTAGTCTGGCACTTTTTTCTTTCAGGGTCCTTGCCTAGAAGTAGTTCATCTTGGTCTAGGCTGATAGCTAGTCCTTTTTTCTTTTTGCCTTCCTGGGTGAAGGAAGGAGAGATTCATAAATCTGCCTGAACTTGGGGACTACAGTTCTACAATCCTATGTGAAAAAACCAATACTATATATCCACATAAGACCCAGAGTCTGACCTGTCCTCAGCTGGGGCTTGATCTTGCTACCCTTATTTGAAATTGACTGAAATCTCTTGCCGAACAGGGTGCTGCTCAGAGAGGAGAGGTTACGACAAACACAGGTTCTGAAATGAACACACTGGCCATGAAGCTTTGCAGGCATTTCCTTGCCCAAATGCAGGAACAGAGACGGATTCTGATTCTTGCTGACTTACAAGGGATTCTCACTTTATTGCCAGTTTTCAGCTGGCATAGATATAGGAGTTGTTTCCTGCCCTCACAATTTGATGAGAGGGGTGGAGGTAAGAGATAGACACAGTGCAGATCTTCACCATACTTTTTGCTGGTTTAAGAGTGTGTTGGTGTTTCTCATTTCATGCTGGCTGAGACCAATCCATTCAGGCAGAGGTCTGTGACTACCCCAGGGTGACTTTTCCCCTTTGCTGCACTGAACAGAAACTGGGTGCAGAGAAGAACCTGTCTACTGGGTACTCAACCAGGGCACTGGAAGTGAATTGTCAAAGGATGACTGCTTTTATTTGAGAACTTGAATTATAATCCTTTATGTGTTGTGTTGTTTTTAAGAAGATAGTTCATATTTAAATATTTACAAAGTCATGTAAGAAAGAGAACAAAAGAACACCATGGCTTCCTAGAACAGTCGTTGAATATAAAAGATCAAGCAAACAGTATCACACTAGAAATTTTGTACAGGAATTCAAACACATCAGCATATAATATTTACTTAAAGATGAATGGAAGAGTCAGGTGAAACATACTAGTGGTTCAAACAGAAAAAGGGCCATTGCCAAAGAGTGTTCTCAGGGCAGGTGTGTGGTACATCACTTCCTAGAATGAATCAATCAAAAGTGAAGACTATGGAAAGATAAGCCCACACATCATCGTGCTAACTGGCTTAAATAGTCAGGCCAGAACCACGAGTAGTGTAAATTTGCAAAGCTCAGTGGAGATTTGTTGAGTTACAGAAACAGGGGATCTGATTATTTGTACTTTAATTTTTTTAATATATAGATGCAAGTGACAGAAGTGTTAAGTGCAAAGTGCCTGATTTTCTTCTCACTTGTGTCAGTGTTAATGAGGAATAACTTCACTGAATTTACTTAACACGCTTCTTTCTGCCCTCTGGCTTTCTTATAGTCATTCCTAATTAGAATTGTCCAAATAAAATTGTGCAAATAAAAAAATAAGATAAAAAGGTAAAAAAAAAAAAAGAAATAAAATATCTTAAACTGAATAAAGGATCTTAGATGCAATTTGTTGTGCCAAAGGGGTTTTCTCTTGGCTTGCAATAGAGAACATGTTTATCTAAGAAGTAAAGACTCAAATTTCTTTGAGGCTTGAGTGGTGTAAATGGAGATCCATACTCCAAGTCAGGTAAGAAGCAGTCTGGATGTGGGGTTTCCATACACTGCAGGATATTCCAGTATCTGAGATGTACACAGAAACTGGGGAAACAGGCTCCAGTTTTGTTATTAGTATCTGTTTTTCTAAATGTTACCTCCCAGATAATAACATGCTATTATGGAAGTGTCAAACCAAAATATTTCAATGTTCTGCAGGAGGATTTTTTTTTTCCAAACATAAATGTTGCAAAAGTGATGCTTTGGATCCCTGAAAACCTCTTTTGTGTAGGACAAATAAGTGATTTGTAGGGTTGTCTTTATTTTTTCTTTTTTTTTTTTTTTTTTTTTTTCCTCTGGGTAATACTAATTTGCATCTGTGTAAACCAGAAAAAGTCAGACCAATGGGATTATGCTGACAAGTGCCTGGTGCAAGCAAGAGACGAATGGGAGCTGGCGTGGCTGATGGAACCAGGCTGTTCCTCTCAGCCCAAGTAAGTAAAGGTCCATTATTCCAGGGCTGCAGCATCAGCAAAGCAATTAAATTAAGGAATTCTACAGACTTCCTACATAGTTAAAATGAACGAAAACAGATTGAATTTAGAGCATTACACACCAGGGAAGCAGAATAAGGAGAGTGAGGTTAGAAAATCAAAATCCCAGAGTACAAACCAAAGAGAAGTAAAATGCTCAGCCATAGGAAATTATTATGATGATAGTGAGAAAGAAACATCTTACTGCTTGCAGGATTTTGGTTCTATTTTATGAACCCTGTTTGTATTTATGACCTTTTGACACCTCTTAAGAAAACTGTGCTCAATTCTCCATGTGCCATGAAGTGTTTTATTAGGCCATTCGTGCTTATACAGATTGAATCTGATACTATTTGTAAGAGCAGGGATACAGAAATATCTATCCGTTCAATAAATAAATACTGTAAGCGCTGTCTGTGAGGACTGACCAGTATGAGCTTTTCTCAGAGTTGTGAAGCTGCAAACGTATGCCTTGAAGTTGCATGGGTCCTTCTGGGACTTCTCTGAATCCAAGTAATCTCCTTGAGCAATGGATTCACTTGATGGTTCTCAGCATTGCTGCCAAGAAGAGATTTGTTATGTCTTTAGACTAAGAGGAGAAATTCTGCAGTACTAGCTAAGTCCTCTCCACAGGGGAAATCAGCATATTCTTCTGGTTATACTGCAGTCCTATGATCAATATATTTGTTCAAATTTAATGCTGCATGTGAAAACCAGTATTCTCATTTTGTCAAACAGCTGCAAACAAATAGTGACCTATATATGGGATTTGTCTTCCTTCCAACTTTATTCTTAGCAGAACACATCTGCAATTAATTGTAAATAGCTGGATTTGAAGGTGTCTTGATTTTTGTGGAGTAAAGTTGGCATTTAAATTTTATTCTGCCTGGCTAGTCAATAACAATGTTCTTAGCTTCTGAAACTTGGATAGATTTATAGCTTCGGCAAACTCTTTCACACTGTCATTTTTAAATACACATCATATATTTCATAGAGATCCTTAGCAAAATTTTTAGACATACCAACATGATTTAGAAGTCTAGAGTGTATTTAAATGTGATTGAAGCATTTCTTAAACCAGTGGATGATTGAAGTCACTGATAGCTCAACTTCCTACCAGAAGAGTGTCAAGCCCATATATTTGTGATACTCAGCATATGAAAAAACAGTGAAACACTAACAGTGCTGGGAAGAACACTGAATTTCATGGCTAAGCACCACCTGGAGTAACAAGCAAAGCACCTACCTCTAACCTAGCCCAGTGTGGCAGCAGTCCTTACATGTCCCTAGTATATGGATAAGCAGCAAGAGAGGAGTGTTTCTGGTTTCCAGATAACTTGATTATATTCAGCTGAAGAGTAGAAAGGTTGTTTTTGTTTACTCTCAAATGCCACCACTCTCTGACAAGTTGTCATGTATGAGGAATATATACAACCACCTGGCTTCTGCTTTTGGAGGCAGAGAAGAGGGAACTACTGGGATTTCTGAAGTGCTCTTTCTGAAGGTTTCTCACTGCACATGGGACCATTAAATGATGACTGAGATGGAAATAAAAAGTTGGGAGGAGTCTTTGACCTGGGCAGGTAAAGCAGTTCTTGACTGAAGTGCTCTCCCTACTTGCCTCGGAATCGATGCTTAAAGCTTACTTTGAGACTGGGGATCAATATCTATTCACAAAGAAATGGGGTTTATGTTGAGGTGTCTTGTATCTCCATGTACTGTTTCTAGACTACTGGGTAAAAGACCACCTCCACAGGGGTTTAATTCAGACCCTCTGTCCCACTAATGAGTGCTGCAGCCAGTGAAATACTGCTTCTGAAGATGTAACATCTTTCCTTCTTTCAATTTTCTTTTTTTCTTCTTATTTAGGACTAAGCCTACAGGCTGTCTATGTGACATTTTTGTCAGTTCCACAGCAGTAGGAAGATCTGCAAGATGATCAAGAACATCAAATTTCATGCAGCCTGTGTAAAGGCTACTGAGGCTTACAGCTCTGGAGAAGTCTTTCAGGGACCTGGGATGTTGACCCTGGAAACAAAATACTTGAACGCAGCTAGGTTTTCAGACTGAACTGCCAGAAGCCTCAGTTGCTGAGAACCTACTGAAACCTGAAGTGCCTTTTTTGCTGTCTGCTACAGACTCTCGGATCCTGGGAGCCTGTCTTACGGCTTCAAGCAATAACTCAGCAGTACAGTCCACCTGGACATTGTAACAAAGCTGGCTGCACAGAAGTCACAAACCCTAGGAAGGCTGGCATATTGAGCCCCATAGGTTTCATCCTTTCAGCAGGATGTTTTGAGCGAAACTTCAGCTCAACGAATACTTAAAATTCTGGGCCCAGAATTTTATGGTAAAACTGGATTGCAGGTTAGTAAGTTGCAGTCACATTTAGAAATGTTACCTGATGTCTTTCAATGTGTTTGCACAGCACTTAGCCCAATGAAAGTGAAAAGAGCAGAGTTTAAACATGTATGATGTGGGATGAAACTATTATAAACACTAAGTTAAGAGATCCCCTTTCAGTTACCTTTGTGATATATACTTAGTGCTAATTAGTTCTAAATCTCCCAACTCCCATTTTCTTAACTGTGGGATTTTTTTGAATTATTCTTTCCTGTAGATGTTTGAATTGGATGGGTGCTTGAATTACACAGCATATGTCTCCGAATTGTTATGACTTAATAGAAAAGTATGGACAGAACTGTGTACTGTTATTCTTCTGCTCAAATGTCATTTGTACAGCTTTTAGTTTCCTGCGATCTTTGCTGAGTTTAGGTTTCAGGATCACAGCTAATCATGGAAACAATTTCCAGGGACAGTAAGGATGAGAAAATTATCAGAAGTAGTAAGCATGGATTCACCAAGTGGAAGTCATGTTTGATCAACTTGTTAAACTTCCATGATGAAGTGACTGGCCTGGTGGATGAGGGGTATTGTCTACCTGGTGGATGAGGGGTATTGTCTACCTGGACTTCAGTCAGGCCTTTGACAACGTCTTCCATAAGATCCTCAGAGAGAAGCTGTTGATGTACGGGCTGGATGAGCAGACAGTGAGGTGGATTGAAAAGTGGCTGAATGGCCAGGCCAGAGGGTGATGATCAGTGGCACAAAGTCTAGTTGGAGACCAGTGACTAGCGGTGTACCTCAGGGATCAATACTGGGTCCAGCCCTGTTGAACATCTGCATGATGGGGCAGTGTACCCTCAGCAAGTTTGCTGATGACACCAAATTGGGAGGAGTGGTTGATATGCCAGAGGCTTGTGCTGCCATCCAGAGGGACCTCAACAGTCTGGAGAAATGGGTCAACAGGAACCTCATGGAGTTCAACATGGGGAAGTGCAAAGTTCTGCACATGGAGAGGAGCAACCCCATGCACCAGTGAATGCTGGGAGTCACCCAGCTGAAAAGCAGCTTTGCAGAAAAGAACCTGGGGGTCCTGGTAGATGTCAGATTGAACACAAGCCGGCAATGTGCCCTTGCTGCAAAGAAGGGAAATGGTATCCTGGGCTGCATTAGGCAAAGTATTGCCAGGAGGTCAAGGGCAGTGATCCTTGCCCTCTACTCAGCACTGGTGAGGCCACACCTGGAGTACTGTGTCCAGTTCTGAGCTCCCCAATATGAGAGAGATATGGACATACTGGAGAGAGTCCAATGAAGGGCTATGAAGGTGATTAAGGGACTGGAGCATCCCTCCTGTGAGAAAAGGCTGAGAGAGCTGGGAATGTTTAGCCTGGAGAAGAGAAGGCTGAGGGGGATCTTACCAATGTATATAAATACCTGAAGAGAGGGTTCAAAGAGGATGGAGCCAGGCTCTTTTCCATGGTGCCCACCGTGTATTCAGTTTACATAGCAAGGTTTTGGTAGCTGCGGGGCTGCAGGGGTGGTTTCTGTGACAAGATGCCAGAAGCTTCCCCCATGTCCAACACAGCCAGTTCCAGAGAGCTCCAAATGGACCCACCGCTGGCCAAAGCTGAGCCCATCAGTGCCACTGGTAACACTTCTGGGATAACATATTTAAGAGGAGTAAAAACTGCTGTGCAACAGCAGCTGAGAGAGAGGAGTGAGAATATGTGAGAGAAACAACTCTGCAGACACCTAGGTCAGTGAAGAAGGAGGGGGAGGAGGTGCTCCAGGCACTGGAGCAGAGATTCCCCTGCAGCCCGTGGTGAAGACCATGGTGAGGCAGGCTGCAGCCTGTGGAGGATCCCACACCAGAGCAGGTGGATGTGTCAAGCTACAGCTCATGGAGATCTTGCACTGGAGCAGGCTCCTGGCAGGACCTGTGGCCCCATGGAGAGAGGAGACCACACAGGAACAGGTTTTCTGGCAGGACTTGTGACCCTGTGGGGGACCCATGCTGGTGCAGTCTGTTTCTGAAGGCCTGCACCCCATGGAAAAGAACCAAACTGGAGCAGTTCGTGAAGAACTGCAGCCTGTGGGAAGGACCCACATTGGAGAAGTTTGTGAAGGACTGCATCCTAGGAGTAGGACCCCACAGTGAGGCAGGGAAGAACATGAGGAAGAGGGAGCAGCAGAGAAAACGGGTGATGAACTGACCACAACCCCCATTCTCCATTCTGCTGTGCTGCTCAGTGGGAGGAGGTAGAAGAGTCAGGAGCAAAGTTGAGCCCAGGATGAAGGGAGGGGTGGGGGAAGGTGTTTTTAGATTTGTCCTACTCTGATTAATTGACAATAAATTTAATTCCCCCAAGCCAAGTCTGTTTTACCCCTGATGGCAAATGGTAAGTGATCTCCCTGTCCTTATCTCAACCTACAAACTTTTTCATTGCGTTTTCAACCCCTTCCTGTTGATGGAGGAGGAGTGGTGGAGCAGCTTGGTGGGCACCTAGTGGACAGCCAAGGGTTGACCCAAAGCTAGGAAGAGAGGCAATGAGCACAACTGAAACACAGGAGGTTCCCTCTGAAACACTTTTTTATTGTGAAGGTGGCTGAGCACTGGAATAGCTTGCCCAGTGAGGTTGTGTAGTTTTCATTCTTGGAGATACTCAAAAACTGTCTAGACACAGTCCTGGGAAACTGACTGTGGGTGGCCCTGCTTGAGCAGGGGATTGGACCAGTTGACCTCCAGATCTCCCTCCAAACCTCAACCATTCTGTGATTCTGTGATCACATAACTGTAATTATCTACATCAGTCCAGCTGGCTGATGATTGTCCTGTGAAGCTTCAGGATAACAAAACAAATAAGAGTGTTTTTATCATCAATGCACTAGATTGTATTGAGAACAAGATACTGCAAAAGAAGTGGGATGCTTCATCGTTGATTCACTAATCACAGTCTAACTTACCTTGACTGGATTCTGGTCTCATAGTCTTATCGAACACTGAAACATCTTCAGTTAGTTTTGACTTACACTGATCCAAAGGAGAAGAGAATTCATTAAACTGCAAGGAGAAATATAACCACAGAAAATGTTAATTTTCATTTCAATCAATTCTTTTCAGTCATAATTTCAATCTTTAAACAGAACATTACTTCAAACTTCATAAACTAGAGAGACTTAAATTAAATAGCTTTCCTCAGAAATTCAAGTTCTATATAGTTTAGTACCATAAAGGGCATCAGGTAAATATCTTTTATTATCTAGTATTTCCCTATTTTGAAACTGGTAATTCCAAAATTAGTTCATACAAAAGTGGAGTTCCATTCAGCTGTTGGAAAAGATCAGATGTTAGGTGGGTGACATTAAGGTTGCATACTAATAATACCTGATGAGCATTTTCTCTACCAAAGATACTCTGAATGTAAGCCAAAACGTCTTGCTAACATGGACTTTGTGCTAATAAATGAAACTCTCAGTAGTACTCAGAATGAATATCTACACAGATTCTGTTGGAAGTGTGGGAAAGCAAAACAGCAAAAAATTTGCAAAACACACATTTCCTTAACACATGGTGCCCAGAACAAACACAGGACAGGATGGAGATCCAGTGATTTGTGTTGCTGTGGCACCAAGGAGGAATGTGAAGTGAGGTGGAGGCTGCACGGTCCCATTCTTCCACTTATCTCAAGGAACATTTGACATGACTATGCAGATGTATCTCTTGCTCTTCCCCTTCTCTTAAGGATTGTTTTGCACAACTCTGCAGACCTTATCTCTCATTCTTCCTAGTTCCCCACAAAAACAGCACCTTGGACCAAGGAATGTGTTGTGTCATTACTCAAGAAACAATGGCTTGACCACAGTCCCACTCACTCACACATACATACTTAGATAAATACTACCCCGAGTTAGATACAAATTCGGAGGAACGATAATCCGATACCAAATCAGAGGGACAGATCGACGGGTCTGTGCTCCTCACCCCCCCCAGAAGGGACACCTTTTGGTAATATTTGGGCCCTCAGCTATGCGGAGTGATTACCTGGAAATTAAGTGTGTGTGATTGGCCTCAAGTTGTGCCAAAGAAGTTTTAGACTAGATATTAGGAAGTATTTCTTTACAGAACGGGTTGTTAGGCGTTGGAATGGGCTGCCCAGGGAGGTGGTGGAGTCCCCATCCCTGGAGGTGTTTAAGAGTAGGGTTGACATAGCGCTGAGGGATCTGGTGTAGTTGAGAACTGTCAGTGCTAGGTTAACGGTTGAACTAGATGATCTTCAAGGTCCTTTCCAACCGAGATGATTCTGTGATTCTGTGACTGCACTTGTTTTTTGTGTGTAGTGCTATATAGCCAACCTGCAGTTTGTGCATTTATCGTAGGCAATCTCAAAGAATCTGTAGATGTTGCATAAGAATAAACCGTACTATTCATGAACCTGACTGCTTCTCTTGAATGCAACCAGACCTACAGCGTACGGGCTGTTCATGCATCTGGTGTCAGGCCTATAGTTACGGCCATCATTGGCATACCTATTAAGAGATAAATTCAGCCTCCTCTAGCCCCTCTAATCTCTGAGGATCGGCCAGAATGCAAGGGGATTCATCTCTTATCAAATTAATTAATTATTGTTGCATTACATGCAACAGATTCCATTTAGGTATCTATTATATATCCCACAGTTTCACGATGTAGGAGCAAACTTATGTGACTGAGGGTCATCATTCAGTCTTCAAACTTAATTAATACTGTACTCCCCCATCTGCAAATGCTTCATAATATTTTCTGGGGCAGGATAATTTCACCTAGGAGCGTACCAAAGAAACTTGTTCTGGGACAAGTTTCACTTTCTAGAGAGAAAAATTGCAGTGAAAATCTCTTTCATCTTCTAAAATCTAAAGATCATTTACATAAGGAAAATCAGAAAAAGGACAGAGTGATCAGGGTTGTAAATGTCTGAGAGTAAAGATAAGACCGGATCTGCTGGTATGAGCTTTCTGTGTGGTGCATCTCAGATGATGGAAAGCAGCTGTAAACTGGTATAAGCAGCATTTGTGATTCTCTGCATCAGTGGAGCAATGCCAAAGAGCTCTGGTGTATCAACAAACCCAGAGCAAGTGGCAGCTGCATCTTTCTAGACAGATGAAGCTTCTACTGAAAGCAGTTTGAAGAAAACATTTGCATATATACAGGAGTGTATTTGTTTGTATGTGTGCATGCATGCGTGTTTACATGTACACATGCACAACTCTGAGAGTATGTGCTGGGCCTGGTAAAACCACCTGGTATTGAATCTACCCAATCATCTCTGCTACCAAGAGCAGTCTTTTACAGTCTTGCTAAATGCCAGCCAGAAAACTAAAGTCTTCCATACTATCAATAACCCTTTTTGGACTCAGGCAGAATAAAGGAGGAAAATTTAAAAAACCCCAAAATCCAGATGCGCACATTAGGTCAAAAGATCTAGTGGGAATGGACATGTGGAGGAAAGACTGGAACTGATTAACTGTAAGTGTATGCCAGGACTGGTAGGGTGGGTAAAATAGACAAAGAGGCATGAAGGGATGGAGGTTTGGGTAGTGAGCCAGTTTGGAAAGTGTTGCAAGCCCATTTGTTGATGCACAACATGGAGGTAACATGAGAATCTGGAATATGGAACATATTTGGGCAGGATGGCTAAGGGCTACAGATCAAAGGGAATAAGAGTTAGCATCAAAGTACAAATAAGACAGATCTTAGGGTGCTAGGAGAAGGGACAATGATGACAGTTGTCCAGTAAAAAAGGCTGCCCAGGAACGGGAAAGTAGTGCAGGGGTTGGTCAGTCCTGGATGCACTGGTAGTCCGAGAACAGGCTTGAGTTGGGGCTCAGAGATGTGAGAAGGTAAAAAAAAAAAAGGAAAATCTCAAAGAAGAGTGAAGAAGAATATGGCTAGCCAAAGAGATGGGAACTGTTTGGGGCATACTTGTTTGTTGCATTGGAAATGATGGATGGGACACCCAAGCACTGATGGGACTTGTTGGGAAAAGCATGCTCAGGTGAGAAAGAGTGCTATTGCTAATTTCAGTTGTTAGGCTCAGAATAATCTCTCTTAAGCATCCATGAACAGAGATTTTTTTTCAAGGCTTTTAATTTGCTCATCTCCTTGTAGATTTTCTTATACACAGTGAATAGAACGACCCAAATATCAAATCCCTCCGCAAAGCATCCTAGAGCTATCTAATCTTTCTAAGAAGAAATGGTCCTCATACTTTTTTCTAATACTGAACAACAGTATTCTCAGGAAAGTCTTAACTGTTTTGATTCAAACAAACTAGTTCTGTGTCTGCCTGGATAGCACCAGCATGGAAAATTCTTAATCAGAATGATTAGGAAAGTTATGAGTAACTAATAAAAGTTCCTAAATTAGGGAGTATCGAGCAACACTAATTACAGGAAATGCTGGAATATTTATAGACACATACACACATTTTTGTGGAACAACCTCTAGGCTTTCAACTTTCCTGGAGTAATCTCAGCGGAGGAATCCTTTTAAGTGATAACCTAAATATTTTGGTTCAGTATGTTTATATGCAACCCACAGATTTCCTTGAAAAAATGAATCAAGTCTGGCACATAGTTGGGGTTATGGCTGACTGTATGTCTTATTCACTAGAGAGTTTATTTTCCTATAAATGTATTTTTTTATTTGTTTGGAAGAAACTGCGTTTTGACTTTATGATTTTTTGAAAGATAAGGCTGAAGCAATTGTTTACACTCATGTTTTATTGTCTGCTAGCACTTCAGCTAGTGTGCAATCCAACAATTGCTAAATGCATCTTTGGTTCAGAAACAATTTATTTTCTCCTATTATTACCAACGATGTGACACTTTGGCGAGTTCTTTTGTAGCAAAACTCAGAGAAGCCTCACTAGAAGAAAAAAATTGGGCTTGCTTTATGTTTTTAAGCATTAGAATCCTTCATACTGACTTAACAATTATCCAGGATAATGCATATTGATGAACACAGTCAAAGCACATTCAAAATGGCAGTAATTTCACATTCAGACATAAAAGTTGCACCTACAGTTTGGTGTATTGTATGAAAATACAGATACTAGCTGTGGAAAGCCAGCGATATTGTGGTGATATGGGGTGGTTAGTAGAAAAGACTTTTACAAGCAGAGCTCTTATTCACAGAAATTACCTGTATTTTTCCAATTATAATGGAGCTGGAAATCTTGTTTTAAGCATTAAAGCTTATTATACATTCCTGATACTGTGGGATACAGAGAAAAGAGCCTGCTTTCCTTTTACACTCCCTTTGCCTTTTTGTATAAATGAAATGATGTTACTCACAGACACTTAAGTCTTGATTATGATGCCCTGCCTGCAGACTCCTACACAAACACAAGCAGAAGGAAAGGTGACATGTTGATTCATCTGGCTGCAGGTAAGGTCTATATTCCCTACTCCTGTATTATGTTATAGGGCATCCTGTTTGTTACACATCAGAGTCTGTGGCCCAGGAACAAGCACTATTGTGTAGTCATATCTTCAGGCAAATATTCAAGAGTATGACATTTACTGAGGTGTTACCAGGAAATGACCACTTAGGACATGAAACCTAGGGATAGGAAAAAAATGTCCAATAGTAAAATGCCAGCTTCTCAAATGGTCTTAACCGCTCCACTGAACTTTGTGAAAATGCTCCTTTACACCAGCTGAAATCTTGGACCATGATCTTTTAGAATAGACATCCATTTCTCTAAATTGCTTGTCAAGAGGAAACACAACACTATATTCACTGTTACTCAGCTAGCAACTATGTATTTATCATGATACTCCAACTATGTCCTGCTGCTGTTAGGCATCATCTTAATGTTTCTTTTTACCTAAGAAAAATAAGATCAGTGTCATCTTTGGGATTCAGTTACAACTGCAGCTTGTAGGTGGAAAATATTCCTTGCAAGCAAGCTTCTTAAAAAAAGAAACCCGAAAAATTCCACAACTCTTCCAAATTGGGAGCCTCAGGAGAAATTAATTAGAAATGGTTACAAATAGTAGCAGTAAAAATATTAGATCTTGAAAATATTACAGATCCCTCTCTAGTCTTTATGTGAAAAAAATCTAGGAAAGAAGCAGGCACTGGTGCTTCTTTTAGTGCTTGCATGAGCCATAAAGTAAAATGTTTGGAAAATACCAATATTTAATGACAAATGCTGTAATTTAGAGTACAAACGATGTTTTATTTTTCAGCAGTGAAATAAAATAGCTCAACCATTCCAACTTCTGTATCAATCTGCCATTTTGTTCTCTGATGATGTCTTTGGAGTAAATATAAAAATAAAATATTTCCTTAAGAATACCCAAATGATTTGTTTCAGGGCTCATAAACATTTTTTATGAACAGCAGTTTGTTAATATCTAATGTTAAGGAGTACCAGCGGTGGTGTAACTATTCTAGACTATGGATACCTAAGAAATAATGTTTATAGGGTTTTTTTAGACTGATCTGATTGAAAAATGACATCTGCTTTGGGGGACAGAAACCTTGTGAAGCTTATCTATTTTTTCCAAACTGATGTGATGTTATTGTTACACATAATGCTTTGGAAGGTACACAAATGCTGAGGGAAATCAAAAAGTCCTTGGGCCTTTTGAGGCTTGATTTTTATCTTGCTTATGTATGCACTCAAAGGAGTGGTCACAGCAGGCTTGCTTTCTGTTCCCAGCTGCTCTGGATATTCTGGCCACCTTGACTTTGTACCGTGAAGCTGCACACTGGATGAAGTAGCCTTCAGTGGGATATGTTCCAGGCAAAGTGAGTGGGATTTCTCATTCACTTTGTATGTTCTCAGAGATCTGAGTGAGCAAGCTTGGAAGAGTATTTAGACATATTTGGGAAGTGGTGTTTGAATATCTGCAATACCATTTTATGATCCTTCTTAAAACTAATCTCTGTCATGATGCACACAAATGTTGACTGTAGTTATATTGTTTATGTGCTGTGATAACATCCCGATCGTATTAATTAATAGGATCTCTTGCTACTCTGCATTCTTCTGTCCATCTATGGATTCCTGCCTTACATTTTATATTGCACACTTGTGTCTTTACAGCACTTATCCTGCTGAGATCATGGTCCATGACTATATTTTCTATCTATCTCAATGAATTAACAAAGAGACCTAGCATTGTTATCAAAGCTAATGTGGTAGTTTTGAAAATTTACTGTGCTGGAAAGTCTGAAGCAGAGAAATAGTCATGCTACCCAAGTTAGGTAGACTGTTTATGCTGGGAATAGGATTCATCTTATTCTAAGACTAAGATCTATAGTAGGAAAGATGATTCACTCCCAAAATGTGATTTTTAGTTTAATTTTGTTTTTTCTCTTCTGAATATGAAAATTATCTAGATGTTTAAAATTAGGGGAGATGTATGTTACCTATGTCTTGTTGTAATGTCTTTTTGACATTTATTATATAAAGAGACAGATCTGTCAGCTCCAGAAAACAAGAATAAATAAATAAATAAATACAGCCATCACTCTTCACTGAAACATGCTGGAAAGTCAGGCACTTATATTAGTGGTTTCAATGTAACTGGTGTGCATTATAGTAACAGAAACTGTCAGTAATAGCAATAACACTGGAAAGCTTTTATCAAATTAAGTGATGGGTCTGTATCAGCTCCCAACAGCTATGACTTCACTTCTCAGAAACCAGCAACTGCTTATCTGTAGCACTTTTTCTTGCAATTCCAGCAGAATCCTCATGGCCTGAATGGCTGGCGGGAATTGCTTCCAAGCTATGATCAGCACTGTAGGTTAAGACAGTCTCACACAGCTGTGCATGGGTAGTGATTAGTCCCTTCATTGAAATACTGTGATTTGAAATAGGAGTTGTTAATGTTGGCTGACAAGTGTCTTGGCAGAGAGGAGATGGGCAGATCCCTTCTCCTCCCTCAGTAGTTCTTGTATCTGCTGTTTTATCGAAACAGCTCATCATATTTGTAAGCTTCAATGCGTAATTCTTAACATACTCCCACATAAGGATCCATTGAACAACTTGCATTGTCTCAGCTACTTTTGAGGAAAAACATCTCTTCAGGAGTGCTCATGAAACCTACAATCACTAAAGTTTCAAAGATAGTAAATGTCAACTTCTTCAGCCCATTACAGGAGGTAGTTTCTTTGCCACTTGTGAAGATAAAAGTTAGGAGGAATAACATTGCCCTTTAAAAGAATGACAAAAACCTAGGGTAGTATACTAGGACCTCAGCTCAGGAGTATGGTAAAAATTGTGAGTTCATTCTTGGAAGGGAGAAGTTGGAGCTAAATCCATATTAGATGAAAAAAATTTAATCAGTTACTAATCATACTAGTAACCTTTAAAATGAAGGAATTCCCTTTCTCTGGGCTTCTTAGTGGTTATTTCTTTTCATACTCCTTAAGAACAGGCAACCTTTATCTAAATCAGACAATATGATTGAATAATTTTAGTGGATAATATAGTGAGAATTTACTAAATAAAGATTGTATAGAGACCAATTTCCTGAAGGGGCCATTTCCCTTAAGCTTATTGCTACTTTAAAATAGAATTCAGGGGTGACTTAGGCTTTTGGGAGCCTTGCATCTCCGATGATTTGTGGGACTAAGACTCTTCTATCTCTTAAAGTGTATTGCGTTCCAGCTGCCTTAGGTAGCTCTAAAGTAATTTGCTTGGATACAAAAAGCAGTATAGTAGGTTTTCATGGCACTTTGCCCGGACTAATATAGC
The DNA here is from genome assembly GCF_031877795.1 of Strix aluco. Taxonomy (NCBI): domain Eukaryota; kingdom Metazoa; phylum Chordata; class Aves; order Strigiformes; family Strigidae; genus Strix; species Strix aluco. The sequence goes on along the minus strand of NC_133935.1, from coordinate 80,532,834 downwards.
TACTTCTAGCTGTGTTAATTAGTCACAGTGGATCTCCACAATAAAGCTTGTTTGTTCAGCACTTGCTCAGGTATCTTCATGCTGCACTGCTCTATGACATATAGGTATAGTCTTGGGTGCTTCTAAAATTGTAATCTCTTGCCAAAGAGAAAATGAACATAAAAATATCCATGCATATTCCATGGTTTTTAGCTGCTTGTTGATTTCCAGATCTGATGCTCTCAGACTAGGCCAGACCTCTCCTGCAATACGTCACTCCATCAGCAGGGAAGTTTCAACAGGATTAAATGTGAGTTGAAGCACTTTTTAGCCCTTATCATGCTGTTAAAATGTGAGCCATAAACTCTATCTCTGTCCTACATGTCTCGATGTTGCAGAACTAACTCAAATGAAGAATAATTTAAATGTATTTAGAAGAAAGATTGCATTGAGTAAATGATTCCCAGTAGAAGCCAGTCCCTTATATCTATGTTATAATTTGAGGAATGTCTGTAGGCTTTCTTCAGGACTGTGCTCACTGTCCAGTTTGGAAGCAGAATTGCAAATATAGTGAGGAGCTGTAGAGACCAGACTGCATCCAGTTTTATTCCAGTTCAGCTCTGTTTGGGATGGGACTATTAGGAGCTCAACTTCTCCTCTACTGGACTTACAGTCAGATACAAACTCAGAGAAGTAATAAGTGACCCACACAGGTCACTCCTTTTGGCAGCTTTCTAAAACCTTTTTTACTGTCTTTCCCCCATTCATTAAGCTAAGAATGATAACGGAGGAAATGCTTAAGAAATCAATATGTTGAGAAAGAGACAGCATTTTGTATTTGGCTCCTTGTTGGATTAGAATTATAATTCCATTTTTCTTTTCTCTATAAATGCAGCACTGGTGAAAGGTGCCAGACTGACATGCCTGGAGAATGAATACCTCTTTTTACACACAGTTGTAGTCTAAGCACATCAGAGGTTCTGGGCTAGTAAATCTCCCTAATCCCAAGAGGTAAATTCCTAAGAGATGCTGTTGGTAAATGTTAACTATTTTCCCTGAGATGGAAGTCAAAGTCAGAGAGAAAGAAGATGAAGAAACACAGAGACATGCCCAATAATTCTGAACATATCACTGGGAAAGACCTCTCTGCCAGTTTGATAAGGAAATGTCCTGCTCTCTCATCTTGCTTTGAATGTGCCTACCAATTTCGTATTGAATGTCAGAGCCTTCAGCCACTCTACAGTTGACCCATACAATGCAAACACAAAGCTGCTAAAACACAACCTTTAGCTTCTGATGAGGCATTATCTTGAAGACAAAACAACTGTGACAGTTTTTCTTAAAAGTGAATTTTCTACTCATGAAAAACAGCAGTTCAGATTTCTAAAAATAACTGGCATCTTTGCATGCCAAAGTTGAGAGGTCTAAAGGAATGTGTCAATTAATTGAGTAGGGAACTTAAAAATGAAAACTTGTTACAGGGATGTGTCTGGACTGTAGATAGGGAGGAAAGAAAGATGGAGAGCAATGTGTGTGCTGGAATTTCTACCCAATCATGTAGCTTGGACCAGGCACTCTGAGCCAGATGATACTAATGGGGAAGGAGCTATTGCTCCCCATCCGCTCTCCTTTGCCAATCTTAACTGACTCATTGCTTTGGAAATTCTTGCCTAACATATTCATCCATTTCTCGCAGAAACTAAGTGTTTCAGCTAGAAATAAAACAGAAGATGGCTAGTAGTGACATCTCTATGAAGAATTCATAACACATGACTTCGCATCTCAGAAACGTCAGAAAAGGTATAATTTATTCCTTTTCCCACTCTGCAATATGTCTAATACCTTTGGTATAAAAACTGCATGACCCAACTGCTCATATTAACAGCAGTGTTGAAAAGTGTTTTGTGGTTATGAACCCTTCATTCCAGCATGCACAATAAACAGGACATGGAGCTACCAACCGCACACCTGATGAAGGAACAGGCCACCCTGTTAACGGAAGGGAATATGAAGACTGATTTTCTTTGTATCTGTGCCCTTAGAATTCCCCTTGTGCAGCTCATGGGACTTCTGATTCCTCTAAAGCTTTTCTGGGTGAATAGGATGTCATGCACTGTTTTTTCAAAATTACGGATGCTTGAACACTGGGGCAGTACCTGAGCTGAGTGCCTCTGGCTTCCCTCTCTCACAGTGGCTAAGCAGCTGACATTTAGGTGTCTTTCACCACAGCAGTGGAACTACTTTGAGACTCTTACCTCTCCCTACCAACAGTTCTCATCAAATACTTATGAACTCTATCCTTCAACCACCTGTATTTCGGTAAAATTAAGCTGCTTTCACATATTCAGTTTAGAAGTTACTCTGAATAGGTGACAATGATTTTTTTTCATTTTAAACACTTGCACAGCCTAAGACTATCTTTGGTGCTGATACACTGTCTTTCCGGCCAGAAAATCTCCAGCAAAACTGTTTTTCCTTGGGAAACAAGCTTTTTAACAGAGCACATTACAAAATATGTCTACTTTAGATGGATAATTTTGATATTGTCTCCAAAAAAACCTCCCTGCCAAAACAAAATGTTTTGAGTGCAAAAATCCTTATGGCAGTTATGGTTGATGGTGTCTGAATGCAGTGTACCCTTCTTCTCTAGGTCTTCTCTGCTTCCAACTGACTGCATTGCTGACTGTCAGCTCCCATAATGCACAAGTCCCAAGAGTACAGGTTTATGATGCCTCATGGGAGTTAGAGTCTGCTCTAAAGACACTGTCTGCAGAGGAGAAATGGACCGTGAAGAATCACCTCCCATAAGGCACCGCAGTAATATTTCCAAGAAAACATTTATTTTTGTACTTAAAAAAATATTTTGATTTTGAGGGGGTAGACCCATGTCAGATATACAACCAGAATATTTTTTGAAGCTTTTCTTATGAATTATTCAGTTTTCCTGTGCGTCCTCCTTGCCAATAAAACTCTTACGTTGGAGACAGATATCTGAACACTCTTACAAGGACAGTTTGCAGCGACAGCATAAAGAAGATGGTGGAGTCAGCCAACTCAACCAGCTGCAGTAGTGCTGAGCTCTCCACAAACACAGGAGCATTCCAGAGGTGGAGTAATGACCGCAAGAGTCTCACAGTCAGCACATTTATTTGGTTTTGAGGAGTAATGTATTTGATGCCATATGGTGGAGCTAATCTTGTTTATCAGTGCTTCCCCATCCATTTGGTTCATAGTAGGAATTATCACACAAATAATTACTGATGCAACCTACTGCAGAGCAAGACACAGGTGTGAGTGGTCTGAGGAGGTCTTAGCACGAGACTGCCAGTTGAGACTGAACCGAGACAAGAAAGCTCATCCATTCTAAGTTACACTGAAACACCCAACATGGGATACATAAATAACTCAGCTCTGAGAGATTACTGGTGGACATAGCAAACTGTTTACTTATTTCAGCTCCATATTTCTATGCTATAGTCAAAAGACTCTATTACCAAAGGTGCCCTGCTAGACCTCTTTTTGAACAGAGAAGGACTGGTGGATGATGTGGCGGTTGGAGGTCGACTTGGGCACAGCTATCATGAAATAATAGAGTTCTTTATTCTTAGAGAGGCCAGGAGAGGGGGCAGCAGAACTGACATCCTGGACTTCCAAAGACCTGACTTTGTCTTGTTTAGTCACCTCCTTGACAGAATCCCGTGGGAAATGGTCCTGAAGAGTATAGGGGTCCAGGAAGGCTGGACACTCTTTAAGAAGGAAGTCTTAATGTCACAGGAGCAGGCGGTCCCCAGGTGCTGTAAGAGAAGCTGGTGCCAGAGAAGACCACCTTGGCTGAACAGGGAGATTTGGCTTTAATTCAGGGAGAAAAGGAGAGTTTATGGCCTTTGGAAGAAGGGGCTAGCCACTCACAGTGATTATAAAGATGCTGTGAGGCTATGCAGGGTCGAAATCAGGAGGTCTAAAGCCCAACTAGAAACTAATCTGGCTTCAGCAATCAAGGACAACAAGAAATGTTTCTATAAGTATGTCAACAGCAAAAGAAAGACCAGGGAGAGCGGCCATCCCTTGTTAGACGCAGGAGGAAACATGATAACAAGTGATGAAGAAAAGGCTGTGGTGCTTAATGCCTTCTTCGCCTCAGTCTTTAATAACAAGACTAGTTGTACTGACAGAATCCAGCCTCCTCAGCCAGAAGACAGAGACTGGGAGAACGCCCCCCCTGCATTCCAGGAGGAGATAGTCAGTGACCTGCTGCATCACATAGACACACACAAGTCTATGGGACTCGATGGGATACACCCGAGGGTGCTGAAGGAGCTGGCTGGGGTGCTCACCAAGCCACATTCCATCATTTACCAGCAGTCCTGGCTGACCGGGGAGGTCCCGACAGATTGGAAACTGGCCAATGTGATGGCCATCTATAAGAAGGGTCGGAAGGATGATCTGGGAAATTACAGGCCTGTCAGCTTGACTCAGTGCCCGGGAAGCTGATGGAGCAGCTCATCCTGAGTACCATCATACAACACATGCGGGACAACCAGATGATCAGGCCCAGTCAGCATGGGTTTATGAAAGGCAGGTCCTGCCTGACAAACCTGATCTCCTTCTATAACAGGGAGACCTGCTTATTGGATGAGGGAAAGGCTGTGGATATTGTTTACCCTGACTTCAGTAAGGCCTTTGACACGGTTTCCCACAGCATTCTCCTGGCAAAACTGTCTGCTCATGGCTTGGATGGGCACACGCTTTGCTGGGTAAAAAACTGGCTGGATGGGCGGGCCCAAAGAGTTGTGGTGAACGGAGTTAAATCCAGTTGGTGACCAGTCATGAGTGGTGTCCCCCAGGGTTTGGTTTTGGGGCCTCTCCTGTTTAACATCTTTATTGATGATCTAGATGAGGGGATCGAGTGCACCCTCAGTGACCTGGTGTTTTGATTGACAGCCAGATGAACATGAGCCAGCAGTGTGCCCAGGTGGCCAAGAAGGCCAATGGCATCCTGGCTTGTATCAGCAATAGCGTGGCCAGCAGGGACAGGGAAGGGATCTTACCCCTGTACTCGGCACTGGTGAGGCCGCACCTCGATGACTGTGTTCGGTTTTGGGCCTCTCACTACAAAAAGGACATTGAATTACTCGAGCGTGTCCAGAGAAGGGCAATGAAGCTGGTGCAGGGTCTGGAGCACAGGTCGTACGAGGAGCGGCTGAGGGAACTGGGGTTGTTTAGTCTGGAGAAGAGAAGGCTGAGGGGAGACCTCATCGCCCTCTACAACTACCTGAAAGGAGGTTGCAGAGAGCTGGGGATGAGTCTCTTTAACGAAGTAACAAGCGATAGGACAAGATTTAATGGCCTCAAGTTGCACCTGGGAAGGTTTAGACTGGATGTTAGGAAGTATTTCTTTACAGAATGGGTTGTTAGGCATTGGAATGGGCTTCCCAGGGCAGTGGTGGAGTCCCCATCCCTGGAATTGTTTAAGAGTCGGGTTGACATAGCGCTGAGGGATATGGTGTAGTTGAGAACTGTCAGTGTTAGGTTAATGGTTGGAGTAGATGATCTTCAAGGTCTTTTGCAACCTTGATGATTCTGTGATTCTGTTTGTCTATAATGAATTTATTGACATATCCTGAGGTACTGATACACAGTGGGTCTAGTCTAAGTCCTTAACAATTACAGTTTTCCTGTTCATGCCTGTGTTTTTTCAAGGTTAACACACCATCCAGTGTTTATGCTATTTTACCTTACCAACAATCTGCCTTTGCAGTAGCTAATGTTACTTTACTGACTACCTGGGGTATCTGTGTCTGCATCAATTTGATGCTCACCTCAACCAACAGCAACAGGAGATTCTTAGCCACTGACCACAGACATTGTGTGTGAAAGGTTCATGCCTTGAACTATTGATTGGCAAAGTAAATGCTAGACTGAGCGTGGAAACAAGAGATCTTTTCTGTTAACCTTGACAAAACTTTTAACACACTCAAAAGGGCTAAATACCTCTTTGATACAGTCCTGAGTTGGCAGCAGCATATCACCCTCTGCAATTTTACTGGCACCTTTTTATTCTCATGTATTTCAAGAGGGCTAGGATTGCTCCCAGTGTAAGGTTTGCCTCTAACACCACTGAGAGCAGGCACTTACCTTCTGCTGTTCAGTAGCCACTGGAAGAACATGGCAGGGTAACTGCTAGAAGAGGGATGCCAGCTACCAGCTAGCCCTTGCCTATTTTGTTCCAGCAGGAACTGGTGGAGACAGCAGCCAAATCACTGCTTGAAGTCCTCGATTCGAATGGGTGAACTTGTACAACATCTTCCTTTTCACACACCACCCTGAGTCACATTAGGAGGACTACAGAGTGCCAGCTTTCTAATGTCTGTGAGAAGCAGAGCAGTGTTCACACTTCCCAATGCATTAGTCATTCAAATCCACCCTGTCTTTCTTCTGTCATACGTTTATTTGTGCATGAGCAGGTAAGCTCAGAATAAGTTAGAATCTCTTCTTGGAAAAAAGGAGCCATGTAAGGCATTTCTGTACAAGTTTTGTACTAAAATTGCTACAACTCCACTGATGTGTGTTTCACTTCTATCTGTGTAAATCTATCAAGGTTATAAGATACCTGGAAGCAAAAGCTGTTTGCATGCTTGGGAAATGTTTTTGAGAAGTTTCCTCCTCATTCTTCTACTACAAGAAAGCAGTTCTCCCAATTACTAGCAAGAATGAGGGGTAAAGTTTAACCATCCAAACCCATCTTCTTCCTTCTGGCCTTCTTGACACCCGCTTGCACCTCACTCCTGAAGCTTGGTTACATGCTGAGTATTCACTGCACACAAGACACCAGCTGGAAAAGGGAGCCTGAATAGCTGTTGCTATCTTGTGTCAGGAGAAGTTGACAGTGGGGAATGAAATCCAAGAAAAACAAAGTTGGATGAGGGAGACATACTGTGGTTCTTTCATGTCAAATCCCAGAGAGTGAAAACACAGCAACAGTTTTAGCTCTATGAGTGCAGTCTAAGAAAAAAAAGTCATCAAACCTGCCTGCTTTTCAGACAGTCTCCACCTTCTGCACATTTTAGATATATGTATATGTATACTTATATGTATATGGCCTGAAGACAGTCAACACCTGTAATAATGTGGAGTCATCAAAGAATAAATCTCATTCTACATTGACCAGAATTAAACTGTTAAAGAACAAGAAGCAAAATATCTGCATAGTCCCCAATCCTAGCACCAGGTTAAGCACAGACAGTAATCTTTTCTCTGTCAGTACAGAAATGCACAGAAAATTGAAGAACTGGGATCAGTACCCTGCAGCAAGAGCAAGTGTTTTGCTGCTCAGTCTGGTGTTTGGAAGAAAACAAGTTATAGAAAAGGAGATTTATTTTCTCCAAAATTATATGTTCTCCCCAAACACACTAACAGGAGGTATGTTGAGAACAGTATACTCCAAACACAACAGTAAAACAAGCAACAGAAAAACAACTCCCATTATTTGGAAGTAAGCTAGAAAAGATGAAGAAGCAATTGTATCTTCAATCTTCCCAAATTCCTCTTCAACCGTGAAGAGGCCTAACAAGCAGACAGCTCTTCGGCAATTTCTTCCCTCTCCCCCTTTTCAGCATTGGCCTCCTAGAAAGTAAGCAGCTATGCTGTTTCATAGACCAAGAGATTATGTTGTGCCCTTAACTTTCTCCTTCCCACCTCTAGGAGCTTTGTTGTGCTGACTGTGCCTTTTCTCAAACTGTGAGTGTTTTCCCTGGGACATCAATGTCTATGAATTTGAATGAAAGTTTGCTCTCGTTTCCTCAGACACATGCCCTGCTGCTGGAGAGTGCTGCACTACATGCACTGAAGAGACATTTAGTGAACAGAGAAATGGGTGGGAGCCAAAAGATACAGTGCCAGTGAGGCACCCTTCCTTGGCTAATGGCAATGGACTGGTCTGATGATGGGGAGAGGCAACTCCCAGTGCCCTGTAGACCTGCAGTTCATGCTGATTGCCAATCTTTTTCCTGCTCTTGTTCAGTTGTACTTACAGCTCAAGCCTGCACATCAGCTGTCTCTCACCAGAAAGGAACTACTTTGCTTGACAAAGTACTCCAATGCTGAACATTTTTTGTCTGCGGATACTTGTCTCAGATCTTGGACATGGCTTTGGGAGAGGTTTTGCTGACACCATGGGTTGAACCAGCAAAGAGGTACCAAGCTTTCTCCTCTGGAAGTGAACATGTGTCTATGTCAGTGTTTTAGTTTGAACCAGAAAGATGCTTTTTGAAGATGATCTGCTTTTGCCCACTTAACATTTTTCACTTCACACTAATGGTCTCAGACCATGCAAATCATGCCCATCTTATATGGAGCTAAACCAGAAGATGCACCAGAGGAATACACTCAGTGTGCTTCAGCCATAGGTGTTCAATCTGCAGGAACAAATGGAAACTAATCCCCAATGCAGCCCCCATAAATGAATCTGCAGTAATGGAAGGTCTACAGCATTAAATATTTCACCTTTCAAATCTCTTCTATAGACTATACTATTTAGCAGCATGGACAGATGTTTCTTGCCTTCCTATCCTTCTGCCTTCCTGCCTTCCTGCCTGCCTTCTCAACAGGAAAATTAGGTAAAATTTGTGTTATCACAATAACAGATCCCTCATAACCTCAGTGTTGTCTCAGAGAAAGCCAACATCTGACTATCCTGCTATTCAGAGGAAGCCATCTCCAAAACCATTGTATGTTTCACCAGTTGTGTATCCTACTCTCTCAGACAGATGTGATCACCACAATAACTCTAGTTACAAGGAGAGGCTGCTGGAGGTGTGAGCTTAGGAAATGACACAATTCTGGTTGAAACAACGTGGATTCAGCCAGTGACCAAGCATGAGAGAAACATATGACACAAGTTAATTTTATTTGTTTGTTCTGCAAATGTAACGCTAAATTAACTGACAAGGCCAAAACAAATCCACAGAAACAAAATGCAACAAAATGTAACAACACTTTTTATCAAGTTGCACAAAAGAAATGTTGCTGAAAGTGTTGCCAAAAACTAGGAATACCACTCCATCACCACCCCTGTTCCAGATTTGGAGAAAGACTGTAAATCTCAACTAACAAAAGATTTACAATTACATCTAATTTTTGTGATTAAATTTGGGTGCAGATGATCATTGTAATTTAAGGAAAATGTAGGTTTATTTAACCTGATGAACCTTAATTCTTTTATGACTAAGAGTACCCTCAGATAATACATCCTTAAAACTGTTTGCCACTGAGGACTAAGGACAGTGAAGTTACTTCATAATGGTCAAAGACAGTTTTTGTGGGTCAGGTGATATATAACTCATCACTTAGGCCATATCTCCAAGCTTTCGATTACCTATCGGCTAATAAGGGTTTCCTCACAGAAGTGAGCTGTTAAAGAGAAAAAGGCTGAAATAATGAGCTAAAAAGAGAGCCATGTAAATAGCCTACATTGATGTGTAGATCTAATCTTTGTGGGAGCTATAAATTTCTTTCTAGAAACCATAAACAAAGGACAAAATTAGTTCTGGTTAAAATGTTTCTGAAAAACTCACTCTTACAAGCCTCACTGAAAGAAAACTTTCATCTCCACAGATAATTGAACTATCTGTAGGAAAGGAAAAAACCCAGATATTAAATGTGGGATTCACCTAACCTAACTTCATCTCCTTGAATTTTAAGTGTCTAAATTAAAGCAGTCCTCTTTGCTTTCCATATTGAGTACAGAGTGGGAGAAATATCTCTAGAGAGTAATTAATCTTCTGTCTTTTAGTCATCTGTCTTACACAGGTATGAGTTGCCTTCTAAAGGTATGTACGTCTCTCCATTGATTGTTGAGCAAATCCAGATAGGCTTAGTAGAAAAGCCTTAATCATGAAGGGTCAAGTATGCTCAATCCCATGGGTCAGTGAGTAGATTGGTTATGCCTAGAGACAGTGAAAGGCAGTGGTTTGTTTTTACTTTGAGAATAGCCTAGGACAGGGCTCAATATGTCTGATATGAAGGTATCAGATACAGAATATTAAGAAATTTATATTTCTTTCTACTTCTATCATAGCATATGACATTTTTCTATTTAAAAGACAGTGGTATGTTCTTGTAAAAATAGTTGTCCTATGAGCACATAAATCTGAAGAATGAAAATACACGGACCCTGTTTCCCCCCCCTCCTTTTAACTCACTCATTTCATTAGTTACTGCAAGTGGTAAAGCTAAATCCAATCTTACGGTGTGTTTTGGATTTCCAGTGGTGAACTCTTAGGTGTTTTGCAATTAACACAGCATGAAAGAACCATCACTTCTATGGATCTGTGAGTTCACATTTTGTTCTAATGAGACCCAAGATAAATTGTTCCTGTTTTGGTGTATTGGCTACCAAATTGACCCTGCTCCATAGCTCACTTCAGGCTTCTGTAATTCCAATAAACTTGTAGTATGTGCAGATTTACCAACTGCAAATGTCTAAAACTCACTCATGCTACTCCAGGAGCTAAGGCCAGAAGGAAAAACATATATTCTGCTCAGGTTTGTATTTTTTTCCTTTCTTTTCCAGTGCAATATAACACTTGCATCCATCGACACTGGTATTTTCCCCAGAGATGCAATAGGGCAGAACTTGACCTAGTGTTTCAACTATAGTGTTGGAATTATCTTTTTGACAGATGACACCATTTCTCCTCCTCAAAGTGAAAAATGCAGAGTAAAGAGGGTTGAAGGGAGAGAGGCAACTCTTTATGTCCACACCATGTTTAATAAACCTTGTCCATAGAGGAGTCTGACAGTGCACTTTCTATTCTGGGTCCATTTGTACATATTCCTCATAAGAGGCAGCATATGAATGAGACTGCTGATTGTTGCTGTCAGCATCCAAAGTGGATGTTACAAAAGAATGGATGAGGATAGTTCTCTGAACATCAGCACTTCCCAAAACTCACCTTAGTGATTGCACACTGTGAAATGTTAGTGTTCATACTGGGTATGTAGCATAACGTGTGAAATTCCTGGATCAGAAATCTTCCTTAATAGGTATAGGATGGGGCTCTGACTAGTTTGGAGGTTGTGAGCCATGAATTTCACAGATCCTACAGAGTAGCTGGCTATAGCTAGGTCCTGAAATAGTGACCATGATTAAAAAAAAGTAGAGGCAATCCTACCTGAGTTTCTAGTTCTGATGAGGACATATGAACTGAGTGCCACTGTACCGGGTCTGGCCAAGGTCAAACCACCACAGCCACTCACATGTCAAGAGGTGTGAGCAATGATCGACATAGTTGTCTGCACTCCAAACTGCCCTAGGAGCTCTTTAATGGGATATAGCGTGATCCATAACACTGGTAAGGTGCTGGAGAGCTGCTTGGACGTGAGCACAATCCTGTGTGACACAGCAGTGCTATACCAGTGTTTTTTGGTCACATCAGAGAAAAACTTGGCAAAATGCTGGAGAAAGGGAATGGTGGGTCAGTACGTTACTGGTCTTTACTTGATACCTGTCCTTTGGAGCCACATGTAAGGGTGCTGAGAGTGCCCTTGTCCCTCTGGGAGGTCAGGTCTGGCTGCCAGGGCTCAGAGTGTCCCCCATGCCCCAAGGCAATAGGGAGAGGCACCCAACAGCCTGTGGGGAGGCTACAGCAGGACCCACCCCGATCCAGGGTAACTCACCCTCAGCCCCCATCTTAGCTACAGCCCTTGCCACATCACAGTAAAATATTGGACTGCAACAGCAGTGCAAATGAAGCAAAAAATTAGCAAAGACCTGGCAGAAGAGATGCATAATATATAGACAGTATTTTAAAATTACATAGCTAGTAACTTTTTGTTTTCTTTTTTTTTGTACAGCCAGATTTTTCATTATTCATGCAAGTCTGAAGTGTTTTCATAGGAACTGTACCCAAAGCAGGACTGCCTCAGGAACTGAAATTTGAAGATCTTTAATTGATGATAAACTGCTTGAAAAAAAAAAAGCCCCAAAATTTATGCTGTATATTTTCCTGTCTTTGTCTTGATGTTTTAAGGTTGCATTCTTCAGATCTTGAGATGTTCATATATTCTCTGCCTGGCGTGCACACATGAGCTGAAGATAATGGCCTGATCTGGGATGTAGTGTCCCATCCTCCTCTTCAGCCTGTAGGCTTCACTCAGTGAAAAAAAGATCATTGCAGCAATAACCTGATTCCTAGTCAATGCAGCAGAAATCATTTGCTTCTCTCCCCTCTGTGAATTGCAATATACTGCAACATATTCCCATGTACTCAGGTAGCACTGTTGGATGAAATGAGGTAGGATTCATTCGCAAAGGAACTTAATGGGCTAGGAACAATACTGTCTCAATGTGTAGCTTCCTGCTGATTTACAGTGGCATTTGACTTCTGTCAGGCTGTTGGGTCTCTGTGGGAATTTGTAAAATCTCTGTTCATGGTAATGTTAATTTCTACTTAATGTTCTAGCATGCTTGGCATTTGTGTTTCTAGGAGCTAGCCAATAGGTCATTGTCCTTTTCACGATAGACCTCCAACAGAAAGGAAGACAAATCCAGTTGAAATGGAGTTTGAATATTGTGTCTTGGATCACAAAAAGTAAGATTTTTGCTCAACTATAAGGGTTGGATGCTTGTTTAATGAAAAAAAAAAGAGTTAAGTGTGATAGTTTTTCTTATATATCTTTAAGAAAAGAGTTATATATTACAGCCCATGATCTGATGTATCATAAATCTTCAAAAACTAAAACTGGGAAGGATCTTAATTTCCTAATCCCATACCCTGCACTGAGAAAGGCAAGTAATATGTAGTGAGGCTAACAGGTATTTGCTTGAAAATCTCCAAGGCAATTCTGCAACCCATCTAGGTAACCTGTTGTGGTGCTTCCTTACACTTTTAGTTAGAAAGTTTTCCCTAGTATCTAACCTAAATCTTTGTTGCTGTAAATTAAGCCAATTATTTCTGGTTTCACACCTACTGAACTCTCTGAACAATTGATCACTCTTCTTAATATCCTATGTTATTACTATAAAAACAACTACTGGAAGATTGTTATCATACCTTTGCTTAATCTTTTCTAGATTAAATAAATCCAATTATTTTAAGCTTTTATTTTAGGATGTGCTTCATAAACCTCTTACTGTCCTCCAGTCTCCTTTGAAATTCCTCTAGTATGTCTCAATCTTTCTTACAGTCTTAACAGATAAAAAACCATGTTTGCCTTACAAACAAGTCTTCTATAAATATTTCACACTGCTATATACCTTTTTAAAAATCTTATAAAATTTTGCTTCTTAATATGTTTGTGATTTGCTGTATTCCTTCAGATTTGATACTGTTTTGTGGTAGCATAAGCATTTTTTTATCTCAGTGCTGGATTTCTTTCTTTCAAATGTCGCATCTTTCAATTTTTTATTCAATTTCATTTGCTGATTTCAAATCAAATCTCTAGTTTACTGAGATCAGTCTGTATTTTGACATCTGAAAGTACTATTTGACAGATGAAATGCCTTCACATACCTCTGTAAAACACCACTGACCTGAATAAGGCTTCATTTCAAGCATTTTTTTTACTGAGATTCTGGATCAGGCCCAGGTATGAAGTCATTACACGGTCAATTATATGCCAGTCTGCCACAACAGTGTTTCAAGCACATGTACTGGCACTTTCTGCGTGTGGGAAATAAGATGAAGAACTTAAAAATATCTAGACTGACATTTCTGCTTTTCCATAATACTCTAGAAGAGTTTCTATATTTCCACTTTTGTCGATATATATAAATGAACTTGTGCACCCAACATTTATTTGCCCACACACTGTCTGTTTGGGTTTTTGCACATTTCTGACATACAACAATCCTTCTCCACTAATTTTCCAGTATTTTTTAGGCTGCTCCAGTGGTCTCTTACACATAACTAATATTTTTTTGTGTGGTCTTTTTTTCCCTCCCTGCAATTATCTGTTTAGACTGATGGGCACTTGAAAATGAACTATATTTGAAACCAATGGAGCTCAACAGGCGTGACTCAGTGTTATGCTAATTTAGCTCTTGGGTCTTTTTATATGTTTTCCAGGTCCATTCAGGTTTAAAAGTGAAGAACAGAAGCTTTTTTGTTACAATGTTTACATGAGTTTTGCCTTTTTATTGAAGTATAATGGTTGATATTTTTGTTTAATGAAGGCTTAACTGGAGGTAATACCTGATGTTGGCTCCATAAAGCTTGGAAGCTATCCTAGAGGAAAATAAATATTAGCATCCTGGCTAAGGGAGAAACTAAATAGAATAACAGTGATGAATTAAGAAAAAAAGGGTAGAAAATATCTTTCACACATCACAGGGTTTTCTCCAGATTTATGATAAAACTGAAAAGCACTTTGAAGATGGGAAATTGCAAATGCAGAAACTGTGTCTTCGTATCTCCAATATGTGTTGCCACATGCTTCAAATGAATGTGACTGGTAGAAGTGTTACCAGAAAACTGCAGCCAAGAATCAAAAAGGGACTGCTGAATTTTTAAATGTGTGATTCCTTTTCATGCCATTAAGGCAAGAAATGTATTTTCTTTTTCCTCTTCTTTCTCTCTCTGGCTTTTGAAACTTTTCCATAGACATAGTGCTCTGGAGGCAAGCTTAACCTTTGGTGTGTTTTATCATTCTCAAGCATCTGACTAGGAGAGGAGAGTGATGTGTCTTCTCTCTTTAAATGTCAGAAAGTCATGAGTCGTCATCTCCATGTATCATCTTAGTTTCTGAAGACACTGGGGAGGTTTCCTTCTGAATGCTTTTCTAGAAAATCTGTGCAAAAATGATTGATTTAAAAGCAATAAAATACACTGATAATGGAAGACAGACAGTTCTGAGAACTTTGACAATTAAAAGTTTGGCAGATAGTTTTGCCTTCTAAAAGATCCTGATTTTCAGAAGATTCTATATCAAAATAAATAAATCCACTTCCAGACAGCTCAAATTAAACATGCAAAACTGAAGTACTGAAAATTTGAAGCTGCATTCAAAACCCTTCCCTTAGATAATAGATTTCAGCCATACCCCATCTGTTCCCAAGGTCTTAAGGCCCATAATACCACTGATCAAATTCACTGTTCATGGGGGAAGTTTCCTTTGATGCCATCACTGGTTTCTTATCAGCTGAACTATTTTCCCAAGGAATTAGTCAACAGGATGACATTCAGTATAAGCTTCTTGGCAGCCTGAAATGAAGGAAATGTGTCAAATGGGAACTACATCCAAATTTGTATTTAATTTGATTTAGATTAATGAAATTATATAAATTATTTTGATCAATATAATCTTGATTATTTTTGTTATATATTTCTTATATTTTGATGAATATGATTTTATTTATCTTAGTTATATTTTTATTAATTTTTAATTGTTTGATGCTAGTGACAGATCCCAAGTTTATGTCAAATTTTGTATCGAATATTAAGAAATCCTTATAGTAGAAACATAAATTATTGTTGATTAACTAATCTATTTGCTATGAAGAAGAAGATACTATATTTGTCTTTGCTGGACTACATGAGGGTAGTCTTTGTTATTGTGAGCAATCTGAGTAATCAAAGAATCCAATGCAGAAGTTATGAGTAGGAAGTTGCAGACACTAGTCAGCAATGTAAAGTAGAATGACACATGTAAATTAAAGTGCATACGGTATTTTTCAAGCTCTAAATCAAATTCGTTGGGATAAAAATGGTGAGAAAAAAGATCAGACCTGCTCAAATCCCATTTTCTGAGTTGAGTCGAGAATCACGAGGCTTGAATCTCATTTTAGGTCATTGAAACTTAAACAACTGAAGGGTAAAATCCAAATCTCTTCACCTGTTCATCCTAACACTTAGAAATAAGGTATCCAGGCTCCCCTGTTATGTTTCATAATGATTCAGATCAACTTTACTGATCTCAAGGCCACTTTCATGTTACTGCAGAGGGTCTATAGCTTTGATGAGAGTCTCTGTTTAGAGGAGAGGTTACAAATATGAGCAGAAAGACAGCTGACACAAGACAGCATGTCAGGTATTCCATCCAACTGGATTTCATCACACCATGTGGGCACCTGTAATGTGTTTGGTAGTAACAGTCCTCTAAGCCATCAATTAAAATAGTCTTGATTTGGTTTTAAGTGGTCATAGTGTTTGTAGTAGTCTTTTCAGTCATGAAGTTGTCAAATGACTTTGACTCATGCTTTTGTTCAATGGTCTATCCAGTGTTGATTTTGGTGAAAGGTTAATAATTAACTATGGTTAAGCATATTGGAATCAAATTTCTGGTGTCTTAATCCTAGTTTCTACTTCTAGTTTCTAGATGGTTAGTATTTGTTTTGTCTCAGTCACTAATGAGATCAAAAGCTGCTTAGCCAAAGAACTAGTGTGAGTTTTAAAAGACACTTTAAAGAACACAGTTGTAGACGTATCTACGCTCAAGTCTCTTTAACCTGGCCTTAGCATAGAGGGCATCAATGACATTTATTTTAAATCACCTTCATAATATCAATGAGATTTCAAATGATTATTAGCTCTGATGTTTTCCCCATGCAAGAAAAACGTAGCAAATTTAATTTACTTTCTCAAATGTTTTTATGATGCACATTTAGAATTATTTTGATCTAACAGTCCTGGAGGCAGTCCTACTCATAATTGCATGCAGGGGACTTTGCTACTTCTTCTACTGTGAAGCAGACTGGTTTGTAATGATATTATGATTTTTGTTGGTGTCACTGACCTAGATAAGGCCTCTCGCTACCCATTAAATGAAGTGAAGGTCTTCGCATTTCTATATGGTGCTGCAATAGCTTTGGAACTTGCAGTCTTGAAGTACTCATACAAGTTATCTTTACAATGGATATTTGCTGAATTTCACAATCATTAAGTCCCTTCTTTGAATCTCTAGAATTTTGAACAAGATTTTCCATTGAGCATGTGAATGGGTTTCTGTCTGTTAGATTTATTTTAAGAACATGGCAACTGAGGGAATGACATAGTGAAGCAGCAAAGACAAGCAAGGAACAAATTACAGCAAGTTGGAGGAGTGCACAGAGAGAAAGTTTAAACCACAAAGTGGCAGCACTAATGCATCAGGAGGGGAAAGGAACCTAAGACAAATACCTTGGGTGGGTGGGAGGTGTCTGGAAGCTCTTGTGAATGATGGTAGACAGCATATTGTATGTGGGTGTCTACTGTGATCTGCTTCCCCCCAGCAACACACGAAATGTACCTACTCTCAAAGTCATATTTCCTCATAGTTATAGTTCTACGTGTTCTTTATTTTTATGTTCCATGCCCTCCTGAAATCTTAAATTTGAAATGATTTATGGCCTGTTCTGAACATTTGATTCCTAGAAAGATATCAGCAAACTAGAGGGACTTTCAAGAGGAGTGAGAAAGAAAAGCGGTGGAGTTGATCTGTAATAAAAGAAAATATGCATAACAGGTGACAATGGCTAACTGTGAAAACTACAATAGCTGTCCATTGCCCAGCAGGAATTTCAACACATGTCCTTAGAAAATACCCTAATCATAGTTCTTTTTGGGGGAGACATTCTGATTTGTGTAATAGTATGTTTGGGTACTTGCTAAAATGTAGAAAGGGGACAGAGGAATGGCTTTAGGCTCTGACTGCTAGAGCTTAGAAAGTGGAGAGGGGACAGAAGGAGGTAAATTGTTTGTTTTAAATGCAGATGTTCAAGATTCTGCAAAAAGAAAAAAAATGGGGGGTGGGGTGGGGAGAAAAAAAACTCTTAATTTTGAACGTGGAAATGGTGGATGAAAAATTACAGCCAGATTAATGAAGAAGGTCAGCTGGATAAAATAACCCTGAACTCCAACTCTGCAGCAGAAGAATTCTCACTCACATATCCTTCTGGCCAATGAATCTGATGGACATTTACCCTGGTGTCACTGAGATCACATTCTGAGGACAATGGTAGAATTGAAGAGAAGATTAGATCACAGCTCGTCTGACAGAACCTCTGTTATCACTGATGTTGTGTCAGAGAGAAAGGCCCACTGTCAGAAATCAAAGTGACTCTGGGTGAGTGGCTGTGAGGGGAAACTTGTTTTCCATTTGTATGATGAAAAAATCAGACCTGGAAGTGACTGAAGCGTAATGAGCAGAGGACAACAAATAACAAAACTCATTTTTTGCAGATTTACTATTTAGAGTAGGTACTAAAATCCAGCTCCTAATAGTTATATTTGTTCAAATTTTTATTGTTTAGACATTTAGGTTCATGTACTTAGAAGTCATTAGTGAACTCCTATGCTTCAATTTCAGAGTATTCAAATAGAAACCAAGAAAACTTCATAAAGTAAGGAGCACCTAATCTCAGAACAATAAATCACAACAAGATATTTTGATTTGGACATTCAAATCTTGAAGTGATCATAAAGCTCTTGACAGATTTGATAATATGGGTTTTAGTCTTACCCAAGAGTAGGATCACACAGTTATCTTTGTGCTGTTTGCACTTATGGGGTTACCATTATAGATGAATGTGTACTATATTGAAGAATATTAGTTGCTAACAGATTTAGGGAAAAAAATAATTTTGATGGATTAATTATTACTTCAGGTGATAGAGCTAACCTCAGAATATAGCAAGAAATTGGCTTCATTCTTCTGAATTCATAGCTGAACGTGCTTCTAGTTTGCTGAAGGTACTTAAGTTGTACTTGTAACCACAGAGAGCAGCAGACAGTAGGTTTGCTCTACTGGTTCTTCCAAACCGTGCTTTCACTACCAGTCAGTTTCTAAGTGTTTCTTTTAGTATTTCTTCAAATCTTGAGTTCAAGTTCTGTTGGTGCCTATCAAACCAAGAATGACATTTCTGGACAAAACTTATTAAAGCATTTAGCACTGTCATCATAAAATAGAGAGTGAACTTTAATTTGTCAGTTAGCAAACCTGCTTTGAAAGATAATAACACAATGGGTATGGAAAACAATTTATGCTAAATGATGTGCCTAAAGTCATGACTATACATTGCATTAGCACTGGGTGCTTTGTGCCTTTATAGTGTTTTGACTCCCCAGTAGATGCAGCCTGTGGCTTGGCAGGTTGTGCATATCAATGTGTAGGACACTTGGATGGCAAAAACAATTAGTTGTGACAATCAGCCAGTCAGCAATCTTGAACACCTTCCAACTTTGCTCCATTTATGGTCATCAGTAAATAAAGCAGTGTTCTTAAAGCTCTGTTTTCATTTATTTTTTCTGCCAGCTAGTGTCAGGCAACTTAATGCAGCCTCTCAACATTGCTCCCCTATGGAAATAATTTGAATCAACATTGTATTTTTTTCCCCCCAGCATAAAATGTTCTTTCTCTGTTTCACACTCCTTTTGCTTCATGAGCAAACAGCTCCATAGTAAACAAGTAGAGGGCCCTTGTAATCTTCACTATCATTTACTTAGATCTGTTTGTGCTTCTTTTTAAAGAAATACTTTTATTAGAGAGGAAAGGAGGGAGAAAGTCTGGTTCTACAGCTGCTAGTTCTCAATTCATGCTCAGAAGAAAACTAACAGTCTCCAGATAAATACTACTATTGAAGTTTTGAAGTGAAATGTGCTTCAGTCTGGTGCTTACAACCTGAATTGGGATTTTAGCATAGTAATATTTCTAATGTCAAATTAATCCTTTTTTTTGTGTCACTTTTCTTCTTGTTTTACAGCTAGGTTCAGACAATGAAGAAGACGACTTCCCTTCGCCCCTTTTCTTTTCTTTCCAGTTCTTTCAGGAAAAATTACATTTTCCATCCCTAAGGATGAATGTTTTCAAAGAATCTTGACAGCCGTAACCAAAAAAACAAAAAAAAACCCCAACAAACCAAGAGCAACAACAGAACCAACAAAAAATCCCCAATGACCTTATGGAAAGTGTGATTCTGTGATTCTGTGAAAAAGTGCTGGGCTGTGGGAGAGAAATCCTATAGCTCACATCCTGCCTTTCACAACTGCTTTCACATGTGACTTCAGGCAAATGACTTGATCTCTCCAGTTCTATCTGTATGGGCTAAGCAAATATCTTTTATTATATGGATACACAGCAACTAATATTCTCATCACTGCTGCTCTATTCTGTTACAGTTTAGGTAAAACTATCATTATAAGGATTTAATAGTGTTTAATACAAAATCAATTTTATATACAAGCTACATTTATTCCATGAAAACAAATGGAAAGAGAAAATATCTATGAATTTTCAGCTTATCTGGACAAAGACTGTTATTAGCTGTTTCCTTGGTAACTTTTTTGCAAGAAACCTTTAAAGATAATTTTGCATTTGGGAGTAGAGAATCTTGAAATAAGACAAAAGCTATTGAGAAGTCTTAATACAAAGGCACAATATATCCCAAGAAAGCATTCATGATGTAGCTTTTATGTCTGAATCTCTGAGGAAAAAAATATTCTGCAGAGAAAGGCACAGCATGAGGGCAAAGATGGTCAGATGAATTAACACACAGAGATAGTAACATCAAAGCAGCTAGGTTCTGGATTTTTTCTAGTTTTTTTTTTTTTTTGCTGTGAGTTGTTTGTTTGTTGTCTTTTTGTTTGTTTGTTTGTTTGTTTTTTTCTGAGACGCTGCACTAAGCTCAATAGCACTTCTCCAGCTGGAAGAAGCTGAGCCAAGAGAGAACATTTTGACTTCCTTCACAGGAGCATTCCTAAGTAGATTAGATATGTCATGAGAGATGATAAAGGGTAATTTGTAGAAGGAGATGATGCAATTAACAACCATGTATAGAAAGCAGAAACAGTCAGTAAATATTTCTGTTTCATAATTGGAAACAGGCGAGAATAATGTTCTTGTTTAACATAAAGATGATGAAGTACCTTTCAGTCCACATATATTCTACCGAGGATAAACAATGAGGAATTTGTGTGGCCTAGATGACTTATACATCACAGTCGAAACTGTTGATGAACATTCTGACAAATCCTGAGGAAAACTCAGAAGTAGCTCAGAAGAGTGGGAACAGTCTCTAAAATTTGTAAGTGTTCAAAAGGGATATTTGGTTATCAATATTTCTGTTTTCCCAGGCCAAAGGGAAAATAATGGAATTTGATTAACAAAGATTAAAGGCTTCAAATTTAAGTAATGCCAGTGTACTTTATGGTTGTGAAAAAAACCCGAAGAAGTATTTTCAAGGAAATTAGAATTTTGGATGCCAAATGCATCTGAATTATTCAAGTCATTATTAATTATTACATTGCTTAAACTTCTGTAAGGATTTAGGACCTTGTGACATTCTAATTAAAAACATAGCACTGTGCATTACCAAGAAGGAATTGATGAATAGTATAACTGGCAAATGTTAAGGAGTTGTTATTCTTGGAGAATTTTCATTATAGGTTTTTCTAGTGGGAAAATTCACCATGGAAAATGTACCTGATACTGCTCAATATTTTTATCCGTAGTCTGGTAGTAAATAAATCGTCAGTATGAATAAAATCTGTGGTTGGTGCAAAGACTAGAGTAACATCAAAACCTGGTGGAGGAGTCAGATACAATGACCAAGGCTGCCTGGTGAACCTGTTTATTCAATCAAGATGCTTTTTCAGTTCAGATAAATGCAAAGCTTTATCCATTTACGTATAAGGAATGCAGGTCATTCCTACAACAGAGGAGTAGGACTCCAGAAGATGATATAATTTAAAAGGTTCAGGGATCATAGTAGAGCATGAAACCAATGGTTTTCTGCATCAAAAAACATTCATGCCAAGTCTTGTATATGGCAGCAGTTGAAATAAAAGATATCACCTTCTATAGTACTGATGAGATGGATATTATCATGCTAGTTATATTTCTAGAGTCTACAATTCCAAAGGGATATAACAAAATTGGAAAAGAAATCTATTATAATTATTCAAGATCTGGGGAATATGAATTGCAGTGAATGATACTGGGGTTTTTAGCCTTTTTTGGTCTAGTAGGGAAAGGCACAGTGAGAAGTCTGGACACTAATGTAATTCAGATGGAAGAGACAGAGTTTTAATACAGTGGTTAGTCAGTAATTAAATGTGAATGCACTTGAGAAATTAATAAAATTTTGCTGAATTCTTCTCTCTTGATTTCTTCATACCAGAGGTCTTCTGAGAGAATGTGTTTTGGTCACAGACAAGCTGTTAACTCCACAAAGGAATGATGTGATGAATCATCAGTATTTGTGATACTAAAGAGTTTGGACTAGAGGATGATGTAATGGTGCCTGCTATGGAAAGAGGTAGTTATGGGAAGGGGAAGCCTGGCACTGCTGACAAAAAGCCAACATCTTTGGATCAAATTTTGGCTGTGTCAGTTTTCATCTCAGTTTGAATAGCTTTAGGCTTGTGGCAAGATTTAAGTCCAAGTATAAGGGTAATAATTCCCAGTGGCCTATCATTGGCATTAACAAGTGATTTCCTTATCAATATGTGTAATATCATGGAGATAATAGAAGTTATATTTACAGAAAGTGTATATTACAAGTTCCTCCCTCTCTACTCATTCTGTCAGGATGAGAGCTGTTGGTAGCAGTGCTTTATAGCTACAGCAGCTGATGATTTTCTCTGTAGAGGTACTGGGCTAAATCCCAGCTATATCAGCCAGCAGAGCAGCTATCACAACAGCAGCTCCTATGTTGGTAACCAGACAATTTTCTTTACCACACTCCTGAGTATATATTTTATGTACTACTGCTAAAAATATCAACTGAATTCCTTCTTTAGTAACTTCTTCCAGAGATCATCCATCAAATTACACATTGTATTTCATAAATAATTATCTTACAAGGAAATTTAGCTTCGTGTAAAAATAAAATGTCAATCCAATTTTTCTTCTGCAGAAATATCCTTATGCCAAGACAAAATGAATCCTTCACCATATGGCCATAAATGAAACAGAAAATATGTGATCTAATGGTGCTATGTTAGCAAACTATTCTAATTGATTTATTTTTCTTAGTAATTACACTGCTAGAACATATCTATGCTTAAACTGCCACCAGCTCTGCCTAACATCTCTTGTTTTAAACACTGGGCAATGAATGTGAAGAATTTGTCATATTCTCACAGTTGATGAATTAGGGCTTTATATTTCTAACACTACTGGAAAATGATTAAGTTTTAAAAAATTTATCTTAATTCTAAAATAAATGTAAATATTTGTTTGAGACTGGTTATTAACTCAGTAGACTGGGGTGACAAAGAGCAAAGTCAAAGCACTTCCTTTGCGCCCCCCCCCCCCCCGAATTTCTGAGCATATACTAAGAAGTTTGATATTGCAAATATTCATACTATTGTTGTTTCAAAGCTGTTAGGATTTTTTTTT
The DNA here is from genome assembly GCF_031877795.1 of Strix aluco. NCBI lineage: Eukaryota > Metazoa > Chordata > Aves > Strigiformes > Strigidae > Strix > Strix aluco. The sequence continues at coordinate 80,509,542 of NC_133935.1, read as the reverse complement.
GCTGACATGCCCCACCACAAGGAATTGAAAAACAGAATACACTGGCAAAAATGAAAACAAAAGAAAAGGAGAAAAAAAAGAGGGAGAGAACAGTGAACTCACTAAGCAGAAGTTTTTGCTTTCAAATCACTGAGACAAAATTATGAGATAGGTGGCCTCCAGCATTTGTACGACAGCTTGTCACTTCAAGTGTTCCTCAGGAAAGCAGAAAGGAAGATCTACATATTTTCATGTGAGCATCCATCATTTGTATAATCACTGAGATTACTCTTTAAAATAACAAATGAAGTATGAACAAGTTCCATCAGAACAAACACTTATTCAGAATATAATAGATGGTGCAATTTTATGCTATCCCAGGAGTTAATCTTAAAATAATTGGGGAGTCACACACTATTCTGTACCAGGTACTTCTGTGTTTGTGGAGGAGATAGTGTGGCATGTCACTACCTCATCACCTCATCCGAGTACTGCTGTCTGCTGAAAAAGTGTCTATAATCATGGTCTTCAGAGCATAGTTACCCACTGAGCTGGAAGGGTAATTAGTCAATAATTTAAACACTTAGTCAGTGCCCCAGCTTCATCACAAAACAGCTCTCAGGAAAAGTGTTACAAATGTGGGTTATGGCAAACATTATCTCTTTGCTGAGTACAGCCGTGATCCAATACCTATTCAAGTTAGTAACAGTCTCCATGGACTTTGATCAAGCACTTAAACCCTTGTCAACTTTTGCTACAGCTGGATTATGTTGCCCTTATTTCCCATTGTGAGCTTTGCTTATCTGAAGTTTAGAAAACTCTTGATGGACTCCTGCTGGAAAGGTTAAGTCATATATTCCCATGTACCTTTTATTGATTAAGTTCTATGTGCTGAAAACCGATGAAGAATCACCTGTTGGACAGTGTTGTCTGATTCTAATGGTTGGAAAATCTACAGCCCCATTAAGAACAGATTTCCTTCCTATATATTCCCTTTGTGATTTCCAGGCAGCTGTGTAATATGACAACAGACTCCCACTTTTCAGCCAAGGTGTATAATTCATTATTGAAAGCAACCTGTTTTAGACATCTGGGAAAACTGTTGTTGCTGTAGACAAAGTAACAGCAGGAAAATTATATTTTGAAGTACACATTGAAGTTAGCCATGAAAATAAGTATGGTAAGAATCAAATGAGAAGAGCAGGTATTAGTTGTTAGCCAGCTACTGGCTGTGAATTTTCAATATTAAGCCTCCTAGAAACACTCAAGTTAGGAAGGGCCTCTGTAGGACTGTAGTCCAATGTCCTGCTCAAAGCAGGGCTAATTGCAAATTTAGATCAGGTTGTTCAGAGTCTTACCCAGCTGAGTTGGCACTGTGCCCCACTATCAACCCTTGAGAAGTATCTCTCATGTTGAGCTGGTTAGCTAGTCTTGGAATAATTTTTTGGAACCATCTTTTGGGCCCAGCAGTCCAGTCTGCTTTCCATATACTTTGTGGTCTACCCATCCAGCCTTCATTTCCTCAGTTTGGCTACTGGGAGTTTATCTGATACTGTGTTTAAAGCCCTGCTTATTTTGAGGTGATCAATATCTACTAATCTCCCCTCATTCACAGAGTCAGACATTTCATTAGAGAAGGCACTCAGGTTGATTAAACCTGACTGATCTTAGTAAATCCATGGTAGCAGTTCACAATCAGCTTCTTGTCTTTCATGTACCCTTCATGAATCATTTTTCTTTCAATGCACTAATACGGGGCTCTTGCTGATTTCTTCTTTCTCCCACCTAAATTTTTATTCTAGTCTAAAATTTGACAAAATCGTCATGAGTAACATATTCCACATTATTTCTTCAGATGCTGTAGATAGTTTTCCTAGTGTTTACTCTTTACATGTAAGTGTTTTAACACATTCATGTAGGACAGAATATCACTATATATTAAACAGTATGACCTGTTAGTCACTGCAGTTCATGGATTTGGAGTTTGAATTGGTTAAACCATAAAGAAAAACTTATTAATTGGGAATCTAGCTTTAAATGTCTTCTAAGTATATTTAAAGCCTCTGTAAAATTTTTGTCTCTTGAGCATGAAACATTTGTCTTCCTTTCTTTTTCCAGTTTTACCAAGACTTTTGAAGATATCATGAGCAATTCAGATTTTTAATCCACATTTTTCAGACTGGGATATCAAAAATTTAGCACCTCGATCCAATGTCACTGTTCAGAAAACAGTCTGATTTTCAGGCAGTTCACTTCCGAAAATGTTGTCTTTAATTTGTCTGTCTCTCAGTCAGTTAATTCCCCTCTGATTCAGTAGGAACCAGACTGAAACTAACTGGTTTTCATATAGTTTACTGAACAGCCAGCAGACAGTAGTTACATCTTTGCACCATGAACGACCTAGGCCAGACATTTTCTGTGTTACTTAGCAGTGAAAGTCTCCATATATCATTAGTAATCTCCGGCACCATTTGGTGTTCCCTGTGCCTTTAGCAAAATGCAAGAAATTACAAGGATGAGATGCAGTGCAGGAGAGAGGAACACTATAAAAGGCAATATTTAGAAAGTGAGAAGTGGCAGTGCTCGCTTGCTAAGTATTTGTATAAAAACCCTTGAAGACGAGAGGAATAGAGGCATTCATTATTTTTTTCCAAATGCATTGGTGTGTTGCACATTCTAATTGAAAGTTGTGGAGCAGAAAGCTGATCTTGCAGTAATGTTTGTGGATACAATTATGGAAATCCTTTGAGCATGATTAAATTATACAATGTCTGGATATGGAAGTCATTTTGATACTTATGTCTGCAGTAGAGTCAGTGGCAATGCGTGAGGTGGCACCTTCCTGATTATTCTGTTTAGGAAGAACTGAAAGTGTAGAAGTTTGTCAATTAGCAAGTTTTTCCAGTGGTAAATACTAGCCATAAAAGAGTCAGTTCTGCATGGTCTATTGGACAAATTTGAACACATATGATGGGAGGCCACCCTTGAAAGATCACTCAGAAGCAATGATCAAGATAAAATGGGTCATGAAACAGAAGAGATATCATGTCTTCATATTAACTGGAATTTGAAGATTTTAGTCAATCATTCATTGCTAGTTCCAGGTTTTTTAGTGTCTTTTATATACATAGGTTTTGGATCTTGGTACAGTTATTTTTTTGAGATACTGTAATTTATTCATCACAAGAAATGTGTAGGTCTATTTAGTTCTTGATGTTCTTCTCAAAGAAGTTGTTCATTTATTTTGGTAGATAAAGAGTGTTTTAATTTATTATCTGTTGTGAACACCTGGGCATCTGTCCAAAGGTCCAGAAATTGTTAATAAACAAAGCTTGAGAATAGAAGAAGATTGGTTTTTGCACAGGAAGTATGAAAGTTGTAACTAGCATAAAGATATATTTTTGAAATAGTGTTACCTGTGAAGAAATCTGCTGTATTCAGAATGTTAAAATTTAAATGCTTAAAGGATTCTGGTTTTATGAAAAATATAACTCCAGCACAATGTAGGATTTTCTACAATACTCAAGCTCCTAAAATTCACCAAAAATCTTCAGACTAAATTCTGGTTTCCCACAGCACAAATACATTCTAGCTGCTTCTTCACTAGTAGACACACGAATTTTTTAAGGCCATTACCGATTTGACCATCTCCATAACTTAGGGCTCAATTTTACCCAGAAAGTGCTGTGATCACCCTGACAACTTCATTGTCAACTCACTTGCTTCTCATTTTGAAAGAAAATCACCCATGATTTAAAGACTGAATGAAGGAGTACATTCTATATCTATTAGCAAACAGTTCAAATGGTTGAGTATGCTCCTGCTAAAAAATTGCATGTCATTTCCAGTTTGAAGTTTTGGCTCTCAGCCACTGGGTCTTGTTATCATAGATGAAAGAGCCCTCTGATATCAGGCACTGCTCCCTGCGTAGGTGGAATGTTCCCCATGTTGTCCATATTAATCTGATTCATTGCTGCTACTGCATTATCTTTCATCAGTTTTCCTAACTGCCAATTTTCAAAATAAATGCTAGTTTCAATATGCTGTCAGTTTTTGTAACTGAGATGCCATGAAGTAGCTGGAGAGGACTTGAAAGAGAGCTTCATCTGGATGGATTATTACTGAAGGAAAAAATATATATCTACATCTTTGAAAGATGTCTTATACTTTGGACTATAATTTTCTGGCAACTTTCACCACAAAAGACTCATGTTTGCTTTAATAAATGACTGAAGTACCTAGAAATTTATTCCTCTGTGCCTGGCTCCTAAAACAGAAACTGAAACTCCTGAGGCAGGCACCTTGGCTCAAGTTTTTCTGGCCTAATTTCCGACAACAACCTCGTGATTCCTACTGGCAACATGCCCTAGCAGTGTAGAGCCAGCCAAGAGGAAACCCAAGGCAGAGGGGTTTACATGAAATTTAGGAAATTTCCCAGTGCGTGGTAAGTGGTAGTCACTTCAGAGTAACTCCATGCAGTATAGTAGATAGCCCTGAGAACTGACTGTGAGACCGCTTAGTATAGAAGCCTGTCTGAAATTCCTGTCCTCCTTTGCAGCTTAGTCTTATGGCTCAGAGTTGATGGAAAATGGAAAGATGGATTTACTATCTGGCATTCAGAACCCTCTACTGTGAAGAAGTCTACAGAAACTCTTTCCAAGAAGTCAGAAGAGATTGCAAAAGAGACACTTTTCCCTCTTTTCTCTAAAATGTCCCAGTGGTTTCATGTACTTGCCTAGCAAGTGAGAAAAGAGAGGCTATTCTCATCAAATTCACATGTGCCACCTCCAGAAGGTCTGTAAGCACCAGGAGGTAAGCACAAGGATGAGTTCCATTTTGTCAAAGTGGGCAACATTATCCAAGAATATCCCTCACAGATCTCTCAGGATCACAGTCATCCCTTTTTCCTAAAAATCCAGCAAATTTTTATGTACCAGAAAATTTCACAGTCACATTTACTTCCCTTTTCTTTGCCTTTTTTTTTTTTTTTTTTTTTTTTTAAATGTGGCTACCTGAGCCATGACAAGTATTTCTTTTTTTCAAAATGTGAGAAGATTTTGTTGGCTTATTCAGAAGAAGAGTTTCCTAACAACTCAGAAATCAAAATAAAAGACAATATTGCTGTTATACTTGTATTCAAACTGATCAAATACGTGCTATGTCCTTATTTTTGTGGTAAAACTTTCTGCTTTGGGAAAAGCTTGTTTTAGAGAATAATGGAGAGAAGAGTGAAAAGAGTGGTGTGACAGAAGCTGTGCTTCCAAGCTGTTTGGAAAGGGGAGAAAGATTTGGCTGGTTGGTTACCCTGAAATTTTTCAAAGTGCTTTTTGCTCAGATGGAACAGCAAATAAAAGCTCAATTTGAATATACTGCTGCTTGGTTGAACTTAAATTGCCTGTTGCAAAATACAGAGACCTCCCCAGAGGCTGAAGTGTGGTTTCATTCCTTATGTTGTCATATAGGAAAATTGTTATTTACACTTGAAAGATGATATTGAAAAATCAGTGTCTCGTTAGGTCCACCCAGTTCAACTTCTTCCCAGATTCTTTCCTGACCCTTATCCCTGTCACTGACCGTACTGAATATCCTTCTGAGAGAGGATTAAGATGGGGAATGTGGTTCAGATAACACATCTGTACCTCATTTAGAGCTGGTGGATGATGAGACTTTTCCGAGAAGACTAATGTCTGGGTTTGCACCTTCATAGTGACTTCAGGGAAATGCAGGGAAGAAAAATCCCCAAACCCACAATATTTGAATGTCCTCCAGCATTAGATGATTTTATACACATCCCTGTCTACAGACTTTGAAGCTGCTCAATGAGGTAGTGAGAAACAGAAAACTTTACAAGCTAAATAATTGAAAGAGTGAAGAGTGAAAGCAGAGACCCTCTTTGACTGTCAGGATGCTAGGGTGCATAAAAAATTAAAACATGTTCCTTTAAGCAATCTTGAAAACACATGAGAATGACCAGAGAACTTAGTTTCTCTTTAGGGATCAAAATAAGCAGCAACATTATCAGGATAATACAACATTCAGAATCTGGCCTGAGACAGCGTAATGTGAACTGACAGCCTTTCTGAGGATTTTTGAGAACTTGGTTCTATCTGCAATTGCTTCACACTTCCAAATTTGGCTCTGAACACCAATAACAGGCATTTAGAAGAACTAAATACTGGATCCAATTTTCTGAATGAATATCCATAGGAACATCCTTCTTCCCAGACTGAGACATTTTACTAATAAAAGACACACTGAAGACATCATTGCACACCTTGATTCAGAGTCCGCATTCATTATCCTGTTGTCACAAATAAGGGAAGAAAAATCAGAGCGAAGGAGAAGAAAAATGTCAAAGCTGCTTGCTAAAATAAACAGATGGAAAAGGCAAATTATTAGTGAATACTTGTTTTCCAGAAAAGTGATTGGGGGAAATAGAAGGAATATGAGCAAGTAAATATGCACAGCATCCCTGAAGGAGAAATGAATAGAGATCCTATTATACTATTGCTTACGCACAGCTTGGAAACTTCACTATAAAAACTGCAGGGAATAGAAATACACTGCATGCATGCAGAAGTCCTTGGACTGTTTATGACACTATATGCATTAAATACCCTGAGGTTCCTATAAAAGACTTATTATTTACCATATCAAGCTGTTTGACTTAGCTGTGATTTCTGTAACATTTCCTTCCATTGGAAGAAGAGCTGTGTTGTTGGTATATGCTGGAGTGCTACAGCAGCATATTCTAATATTTTTCAGATTGCTAATATGTTTGCAGGCCACAGTTATGGATCCCAGGTACCTGGAAATATTGCCTATCTCAGAACGTTTCCTGTAATAGCTTGGATTAGACAAGGGTCCATAACCACTAGTTTTGAAACACTTATCTAGATGGTGGAAAACTATTAATATTCTGTATAAACAAGAGAAAGTGTAGCCAAGAACTGATTTATAAGCTCCCTATCTAGGAGACATCTTCCCCTTATTCCAGCTAGTAATTCTAAGATAAAAAATAAATAACATTTAAGTCAAATACCAAAATACATTCATGCTGTGATATGATATAATTCAAATGCTATTACATGTCTATGATCCAAGAAAGAGATTAATGTATTTTTGGTGCCATCCTGAAGCTGCACCCCAAGCTGACACTCAAAGCAGGAAGCAGTTCAACCACCTTTTCTGAGAAGGCTGAACTCAAAATTTACTTTTACAGTGAGCACAATGCATGCAGTCAGTAAACTTTCTTATTCTGCCCTAAAAAAAGTTCTTTGTATGTGAAGTAAGATGACAATTTTTATTAAAATAGTGTTGTAACAAGATGTGTCTCTGTCTTCCCTTAAGTACTTCTTTCTTGATACCAGATTAAATACAGGAAATAAAAGACATAGTAGCTGTATTTAAACCTTAAACATCAAAAAAAAAAAACCCAAACAAAAAACCAAACCCAAGCTGGTGTGTTATCCTTAGTCAGTCCTTATTTTAAACTGCAGGTGATTCTGCCTGACATGTTGATCAATTCTTTAGGTAGAGCAGGGAATATATATCAAAATTTCAAGTTCATTTGCTACTCTATTTCCATGGCTGTGTATCTCATGTAACAGATTTAAAATGCATTCATTTACCTGGGCTCTGACATACATACAGAAGTCCAGGGGGATCTCTTAATTACAGGGCAGAATATAACACTGAGTAAACTCACAGACTTTTACTAAGAAAAAAGCAAGGTTTTTCTTGTTTCTTTTTTTTGTTGTTGTTTTTGTTTTAAAGGATTTTCAACCTTAACTTCTTCAATCAGGGAAAATTGTTTAAAAGGACTAAGTAGGAAAGGCAAAACAATGACAAAATATGAACTTTTTGACAGAAAACAACAATGTTTTTGATTAGGGGATAGACAATTTGAGAATAATTTACTTTCCTGAGGCTATACTTACAATCAAATGAGGATACTAACTATTGTAAAACCCTAAGTATAGAAAATAGAGTAGCTCTTGGTGAGTGGACTAGAGGGGAAGAAATTCCTTAGAGCATAACAGTAAAAGTTTCAAGGACTTTAATTCTTCAGCAAGAAGGGCATCCAGAGAAGCTCAGTCCCAAGGATAAATCTTACCAATGCAGGAGCTGGAAGGGAGTATTCGAGAGACCTACTGCAGCGTGTGATTCTGCCTCTTCTGTTAAACCATGCCTTACTGCACTGCTTTGGGAAGTCATATTTTCTTCTGCAGGACTGACTTCTGCCACCATTACTCCCCACGGGCCAGACTTTGGCACATACAGAGCCCACTGAACCTTCTGCAAGTCTCAGTGGACATAAAGGTGCCTGAAGGCTCAGTCACAGAAGGGTTAAGTTGGAGGGTCTCACCTTAGAGTGGTTAGGCCATCAGCTTTTTACCTTTAAGGATGTGTTCAAGGGATTCAATAGCTTAACTGTTCATGAGAGCAGAGCTCATGGGGAATTTTCCCCCAAAGGAAGTCAGTGATCAGGGTTCTTCTTCTCTCTTTTTCTTGGGATATTAAATATTCTCTCAGAGTAAAAATAATATTTGATGAATTTCCACTGACTGATACTTAGCTCTGGGAAAGGACAGGCTCATTTTGCCAAAATTGCTTCTGGATTAAGATGTGGCATACCACATTGTTAGGGACATGGCCTACTGCAGAAAACATTAAAATTTAATGATATTGGTGGCTGCAATATTATTTGTGAAATAAAATTGCCTTATTAGGATATTTAGCCTTCTTGGATCTTTAGAGAATCATTAAAAAAAGTAATTCCCTATTACCTCAGTGAAAAGGAATTAATGAAAAAGCAAAGTTATCAGAAAGGTCTAAAAGCAAATGATTATGAGTTAATAATGTTTCAGGAATTAAAATGTACAACCCTGCTAACAATCAGAAGAAATAGCTATGCAGGATCAAACTATCATGCAGAGCCTCCCACAATGATTTATTCATTAAAGATGAAGAAAATTATTTTCCATTACTCCAAAGACTAACCTCACAGTGAAAAATAAATTGGCATTTATAGTGCTTCATCTCTAGCAAGAAAGAGGAAAGATATCTGTGACTTGCAAACAAAAGATTTCTTTTTATTAAAAATTATTAAAAAAAAAGAGTAGTTCAATTTACTTTCCTGAATGCCCTTTTCTAACATTTTCATACAATTATCCAGCTGTGAGATAGCAAAATGATAATCTAATAATTTAGGATCATCTAAAATATTCTAATAGAAAACTTTATAATTATTTCAGAGTTTTGAATGGTCATTCTCAGTTGCATGTAAATTTTCCTTTCCTATTGGACTGAAAGGTCCTAGTAGATAAGTTAGGGTTTAAACTTTTGGTTTTGTCAGTACCTGGTAGCCTCAGATAGCTAATACAGCTGAAGGTAAAGGTATGTCTGTTTTTCCTCCAGAAGCTCTTGGGAATTCTTGGAAGAATCACTGCACAGTCTGATGTCTGCGTATGGGAAGCCTGTGAGGCTAATGCATGATAGGGCTGTCAAGAATGGAATAATATAGAACTTCCTTCAATCAGTCTGATGAGATATCAAATAAATCTCTTTCGGTATCCTACATCACCTGATTTCTGTTGCATATGCATAGACTTTAGTGTTTTTTGAGATATCCCATATTATTCAGGCACCTATGAGAGGCTGGCAGGTGCAACATCAGACTTGAACACCAGAACTGTTATATGTTCTGGCTGACTGCAAAGTAGGTATTTTGGGGCAATTAATTTTAGGCAATGGAATCCCACCTCTAAATCTTTAGATGTGAGGTAGGTATCTAAGCTCCTGTTATAGGTGGAGGAACTCTAACCAGAACAATCCATGGAGCCTGCAGAGCCATTTGGCTGAACTGTTACTACATCTTTGTCTCTTCTGCCACTTCTGTAGGACATGGTCACTAATCAGGACAGTCAACAGCGGGACAGGTTGCTGACAAGTGGTGTAGTCTCCATTCGTGGAGTTTTTCAAGACCTGATCAGATAAATAACCCTGAGCAGGCTGATCAGACCTCATGGATGACCCTGTTACCTCTTAGATGAACAAAGGGTTGGATTAGAGACCTTCTGAGGTCCCTTCACACCTGAATTATCCCATGATCTCATGATCCTTAGATACCGTGTAACACCTCAAACAACACAAACACTAAATGCTGACCTTCTGGCAACTAGATTGAGCTCTTGAGTATCTCTGAATATAGGTGGAGCTTATACACCCAGATCACATGTAGACATTTATATATTGACAGTTGCATGTAGGTCCTAATCAGGAGATGATGAATCCCGCTTTTCACATGACAGTTATGTATATGTAAAGAAAGACAGGATTCATCGTTTTTTCCACCTACTTTGCAGTGTGTTTATGAATTTGTGAGTATGAGAAGGAGTATGCAGAGATACTAGAAAATACTATGACTGTTTTTCTGTCTTTTGAAAAAATGTTCCCTAATTGTCTTGTGTGCAATCAGTTTTCTGCTATTTGAGTCTCAGAGTAGATTAAAACATGGTAGTAATTTTATTTAAAAATCAGAGGGTGAGTAAAATGCCTTGGTTAAAACAACATCAAGCGGTGCTTTATAGTATTTTAGGCTCTCAGGTTCTGAATCTCAATGAAGAGAAGATGTAAAATGCTGAATATTATTATGCCAATATAATTTACTCTAATTATTAAGGAAAGGG